>NW_019417063.1:54195-93399 GCF_000390285.2 Anoplophora glabripennis
CAGGGGTCAAGGTCACCTCAAGGTCATCGACCTACGGTCGTCTGGGGTCAAGGTCAACGACCTCTGGTCGTCAGGGGTCAAGGTCACCTCAAGGTCATCGACCTACGGTGGTCTGGGGTCAAGGTCAACGACCTCTGGTCGTCGGGGGTCAAGGTCACCTCAAGGTCATGTCAAGGTCATCGACCTCTGGTCGTCTGGGGGCAAGGTCAATGACCTACGGTCGTCTGGGGTCAAGGTCTGCACATTGCACATGCTCCGCTCAGCTCTGTCATTTATACACTACTAAGGACACTTACAGTGTACGATAATTCAATAAACAAAGAAATCTAAATAAAAAATTTAGATAAATTTGGAACGAATACACTGAAGATGAATTTTTCGAGACAAAACGTCTGAATCTGGTTCGGGCTGAGGCAGTACAGTATTGGGGATCATGAAGGCTTGCAAAAAATGTAATAAAATTTCCAGGGTCGTATTTAAAAAAATAAAGTTGATGATGGTCCTGGAGAGACAAAACGTTACATATAAAAATTGATTATGCCATACGATAGAGGGCAAAGAGTGGTCATGAGAAAGCGTTCTTCTTTTTTCAATATCACCTCAAATAAGGCTGATATTAAACAAAAACGGATTTCCAAAATTTAGGTTTTTTTCTCGAATATTTCGAAAACTAATCATGTTACTCTTGATTTTTTAGAGGCATAATGTTGGTCCCCTGATTACGCAACTTTGTCTCCATTTAAGCTACTTCGTACCTCTTACCGTTTCCTAGATCCCTGTAGTGAGAAGTGAATTTGTAACAGTGTAACGAAGTGATTTTCCGACACCCCACATTTGTTTTCTTTTCATTAAATTCTATTAATAAATATAATTTACCGCACCGGCATTGTTATTGGCATTTCAAACGCCGTCCGTCACCGCACAGCGTCAAGCCGATGGCATGAAAATTCACACCGCGTACGCCAGTCTTCGACCTGCCAGCATAGGGAACAGTCGTGCCGAGCTCCAGCCTGCCGTCCAGCACCGCGCAGCCGCCCGTTCCCAGACAAGGAACTTAGGAAAGAAGCTGAATTTGGAAATTCAGTTCCCTGCTAGCCGCCGTCGCAACCAGTCGAGCCGTTCCAGCACCAACTACGTTACCAATAGGAATTGGTGAGATTCTGCTAAGTCCAGCCTGGCAGAACCGCGCAGCCGCCAGAAACCACTCCATCCCCTGTCATCACCAGAGGCCGTCCAATCCGACCATCAAGGAAGTAAGTTAGGTACCGCGCATCTTCAACGCGCAAGTCTCTTGAGGTGACAAGAGACCTGGCGAGGTATTTGCACTGCAGAATTAGTTCCGTTCTACCGCTCCTACAGTACAGACGTGTCGAGGGAAGGAAGTAAGTTAAAGGTTTAGGGAATATAGGTAAAAGACTTGGCTACTGTCCGTTTGTACTAATCATACTTTGTATTTCCAGATATCCGTCCGTATGACTCCGTTGCTGGGTGCACTGTTGCAATTATCCGGTGTACTTAGCCCCGCTGCGCCTTCGGGTCATAGAGTGTCGCTCCCCCCCTCCTATCCGCTCTATGAGTCGAAACGCAGGTCGTTCTTAATTATATTTCTTTTCAGAGATCCGTCTAGCCGACTCCGTGGTTGGGTGCACTGTTGCAATTATCCGGTGTACTTAGCCCCGCTGCGCGTTCAGGTCATAGGGTGTTGCTTCCCCCCCCCCCTCCTATCCGCTCTATGAGTTGAAACGCAGGTCGGCCCTAACCATACATTTCTCTTTCAGATCTGTCTGTACGACTTCGTGACTGGGTGCACTGTTGCAATCATCCGGTGTACTTAGCCCCGCTGCGCGTTCGGGTCATAGGGTGTTGCTTTCCCCCCCCCCCCTAACCGCTCTATGAGTCGAAACGCAGGTCGTCATTAACCATACTGTTCTTCGTCCGTCCGACTCCGTGGTTGGGTGCACTGTTGCCATTATCCGGTGTACTTGACCCCGCTGCGGGTTCAGGTCATAGGGTGCTTCCTCACCCCGCCCCCTGGTATCTGCACGCCGCTTGCCGTCATATTCACGCTTGTTTTACTAGTGCCGCTAATTCTGTATGCATTGCTTTCGTCAGGTCACCGTTTAACACCGCACCGTTATTTCACCATTCTTCGTAGTAACCCCCTGTATATAACTATAGCCATTTGCCACCGTTTAGCAATAGATGTAGAGTAACATAGTGTAAATAGGTAGAATTTGACTAAATAAATGTAAATATATACCAACTGTGTGACTTTTATTCCTGTGTGAAGTCTAACTCTCTCTCGTCCCTCTGGACATACCGTGTCTTCTCTGCAGCCGCCCGCGTAGTGGTATTTCTGCACTCTAAACAGAAACTGGCGCCCGAGGAAACTACCGCCGCTTAGGCGTCATAGTGACGAACGACGAAAATACCAACCAAGTCCGTCACAACAGCCTGTATAATATTTGAGATTTTTCTGTACAACAAAATAGATGACTTCAAATACACACGCCTCGAATGCTCTATCGCCTGGACTATATCAGTTCTTCATACAATTTTTTTTCGTACGGGCCTTTGTTAATAGGTTACGGTCCCTCAAAGGTGAAATTTGGATAGTTATTTTTATTTACAGCCTTTAAACTGTTAACTTCAGCATGATATAAATTTGGCGATCCATAACACATGCGTACAAGCTAAAAAATTAAAAACAAAAAATGGTGTAGGCGCCGCTCGATGTGCACTGTGACAGAAAATCACAAATATTTCCTAAACTGTTAATTTTACAGAGTTGAACCAATTGGCAAATTCTTCAGGGAATTTATTTTTGATATAAGCAGATAGCGTTCGTCATCTATGCAAAATTTCTGGGTTGTTAACCATTGGGCATAGTCCGTCCCTGGCGTTCCGGGCATAATGAAGTTTCACTTACAATATCAAAAACAGCATGTGTATCGATCGACATTAATAGTTTGGAGACTAAATAAAAATAACTTTATTTTCACTTTTGAGTGTCCGTAACTTGTTAACGAAGGCCCGTATAAAAAATATATGTTTTTTTTTAAATGAAAAATTGATTGTTTTGACCTCATCAATTTGTACTCGACATTTTTGTATCAAGTACCGAGACACCCTGTGTACAGGGTGTTTCAGTTCGAGTGAATCAAACTTTAATCACAAGTAGAAATCAATAAATAATTCAGAATTGCCTTATAGCAAGGGTCTAAGTCTCACCGTTTCCACTGTACAGGGCCGTATTGGTCGCTTTTTAAAATCATATTATTTATGAAATCTTTGGTATGCTTATAACAAATTGATTCAAATTTGGTGTGGTGTTAAATTTACACGTGCATAATTTACCGTAAAATTTACAAATTTTTGTAGGTCAGAGGCGTAAGAATGGGAAGTAAAGCGGGATTTTTTTACCCCAACTTTTACGCCAATGGCCAATCATTTGGGATTAATTTTTAGATTCCGTGAACAATTCTACATAAAAAAGGTATACTTGTTGAAAATCGGTATAGCGTATCGTTTTACAAAAAATCTCAGTTGAATGGAAAACCGTTCTTTTGATAAGAAATTTAGTTTCTTAAGGATGTCGTAATACAAGTTTTTCGAGCGTTTTCGAAATTCGCCAATCTTTCCAACCTGGCTGGAAATGATCAGAAAATACGTCTCTGCGACAGCCAAGCACGAGATAAGGCATGCTAGACCTAAATAGGAAATCCCTAGGCTCTACCATGGATACGGACACGCGAAAAAACTGAAAGTTGGAATTTTACGCATGTTTCCCTTCCCCGACGACCTACGACGTTCTGGATAGGCTCGTAAGGATCGTCGTGACCCAATTACTAGAAACCCGGTCGAAACAAGACACGTTTCTAAAGGATCGGCAGCCAGAGCCGATAAATCGAAGATTTACGCATCTTTCCATATTCTGAGCCGCTACAGCTGTTCAATCGTTCCCGGCGACCTACGACGTTCTGGATAGGCTCGTTAGGACCGCCGCGACCCAATTCGACAGAAACTGAGTCGAAACTGAAGATAATTCCAGAGGATCGGACGTTAGAGCCGATAAAGTGGATTTTCGCTAATCTTCCCGAATTTCGAGGCGCCACCACTCACTAATGGTTCCCGGCGACCCTCGACCTTCCGGGCGGGCTCATTCGAACCGCCTCCACTCAATTCGGACGAATCAGCCTCCAAAAGGGCAGAATTTTCGATGGATCCGCCGCCAGGGACCGGCAAAGCTGTAATTTTGCCGATCTTCCGAATTGCCGTCCCAAAGCCGTTCCAGAGATGACCAGAAGCCCGAAGCTGTCCGTCAACACGCCGACAGGCGCTTACTAACGCAAACTAATTTTCAGATACCATACAGACACACCCCGAGTCCCCACCGAGTGCAACCCCGAGCCGACGAGGACCAAAATTCTAGTACCCTTTCTGCGGAAACATGCCAGTTCCAACAAGGGGAGATTGGTCGTCAAATTCGAGAGCGATCGAACGTCTAGTCTGGGCATTTGCAGTTCAATAGGTTCAATCCCACTCAGTGTGTGCGCACGTCCAAGATTTAAATTCTAATAGCTGTGAAGCTCTTTTCCATATAGTATTGTAACAAACTGTTCTTACTTCGCTGTAACTCACGCACATGTAGTACTAGCATTTCAATAAATATATACATTATATACATATATATTCATTTCCTCCGAGTTTCTCTTCCTCGCCAAACAAAGATTACATTTCGAGTTTCTCTTTCCTCGCCAAACAAAGATTTCATAAGCATTGGCGCGACGCGAGAAGATAAATACCTCCGTCCCCAATAGCCATATAAAAATTAAAATAAAATTAAATAAATATTACATACACGAGCACTCTCTTAAGAGGCCGTGCCATAGTCAACCTTTGGGTCGAGGTTCGACATATTAAATAAATATTATATAACAGCTAACCTTTGGGTCAAGGTTCAGCATTATCTAAGTGTATAGCGAAAGAAGCTATAAGAGTCCTAGAACTCCTCAATACGAACTCTCAAGGCTTTGCAGTGCCTCAGTTCGATCTTTAAATTGGAAAGACCTAGTGCTTATCCTTAAATTCAGTGCTAGACAGAGTCCTCGAGCTCTAGTAAATTCAGTGCTATACAGAGTCCTCGAACTCTCAGTAACTAAGTGCCACCAAGGGTCAGTTGAAACCCGGAACTCTTTTGAACTTTACCTACCTCTGTAGTGCATCACCATGTCTTGGATGGAGAATAAATTAGTTCGTACGTCGCCTTCTCCGACCCCTTCTTCAGATTCTTCGGAACAGGAGGTAGAACGGACGCCGCCGTACGCTGAATCGATCGCCGCATTCTCGGTGGAAAGAGCAGCTGCGGGGCGGTCAGGATACATCGACAACCGTGAGGGGGCGATTCACTTCCCAACTCCTCGGCCAACTGTCGATCCGGACAAACACGTTTCTACTAACTCCCTCCAGGTCCTGAAGGAGGACACTGAAAGGTCCCTGCAGGTATCCCAACGGCTCTTGAGGCGTGACGCGGCTACGCCCTATGCGTTACGACCTGAAGGACGTCCGGAATCCACCCCTGCTACGTCGACCAATCAGGAAAGAGGAGCGATAACGCGACAAGGATAGGAAATAAATTTTAAATTAATATTATTATAATGTCACACATTAACTTAGAATTCAAAACAATATTAAATAATGTCTCTACATTGGCAAAACGACTGGAAAATTCTAAATATAATCCCTTGTGTATTATTTATTGCATTCATAATGTGGCGAATTCCCTCTCTGAGCTCATTTTTTGTTGCGCTACCGTGCGGTGGACAGCATGTTCAATGGCACCTCTAAAATTTCATTTGTGCCATTCTTAAGCAATTGTAGGTATCCATACCCATTCAACTGCTCGTTTGTTTCAGATATAATTTCTATAAAAAATTGCACCTACATATAAATTTTAAATCTGCGCTGTGCATTCATTACAGTATCCGCATATGAGTAACTAAATAAGGGGGTTTTATTCTGTGTATTCTGTCGGCATCAGCGGCAGAGTGCTGCCATCTGTAGCTGGTGCAGCAAACGACACACTCGGAAACCACAGACCATAAAATAATTAAGGAAACTGCATTGGAAAACATAATTAGAGTAACCTCTAATTCTACTAATGTGAACCATTAACAGCTGTTCCATGACCCATTACTTATGAAACACTTTATCACTTGGTTAAATAAAACAGTTAAAGCAGTGATACTTAAATGGGTGATAAATATACAAATTTATTCTGTTATGAATTCGAAAGTATTTAAGTATCAAAAAAATGTACAGGGAGACTCTTGTAATTATTATTTTTTTAAAGAAACCTTTAAAAACTGCAAATTTTAAAGAATTTGAAAGAATTATTTACCTGCCTTTCTGTAAAATGCATTGCACAGTGACTTGACAAAAATTATGGTTAGATGCATTTGTTTCGAAGTAATTGGTTTTCATCAGTACGATGTAATATACTACACTTATAGCACTTATAGCAAATAACAATTTTAAACATATGCATTTTAGTTTTTTAAAAGGTGGAGGTGAAAAATCATCCTAAATTGAAGTTCAGCAGCTCATACTCTAAAAATTCTGTACGTTACGTTAACAAATTGTTTTGCTGAACGTTCGATACTATCCGAGCATTCCGAGGTGATATTATTACAATTAATAGGTGAACTGGTAGTCGATCCTAAAAATAATGTCGGCACAGCACTTCCTATTACTGTTTTTTAAAAATTTTTTACTCAAAATGGTCTTCACAAAAATAATGTGTTTGTCGGAGTACATTCTGATTTACATAATTTTCGAACTGATTCTATCCACAGTAATTGTCTGTCTTTTGTAATTCTGAAAAAACTTTTATTTCTATAGAACGGATTACAGATAGTAAGAAATGCTTTTGCAATTTGGAGCACAACATTGACGTTTAGTTCTACCAGGTAAACTCATTTTGGATTAAAAAAACGAATAAAAAATAGTAAGGCAGTTCAGACGATTGATTCAATAAATCCCTTATTATATTAATCTGAAACAAAACAAAATTAATGCACGAAACGCGTCAACCTACCTGAACATAAACTATAACCACAAACATTCTATTTCTGAATTTTCTGTTGATTGGAAAATTGGAAATACAAACAAGGCTTTTTTTCGCGAGTGTAGTGGTATGTTGTAGTAAATGTAGTATAGAGTGTGAGTGAATGAAGAGATTTGAACTACCATAAGACAACTAAGATCAAAAGAGATAGAAATAGTAACTACAAGTCAGATATTCACCAATATTCACTAGCGAAAAAAGGCCTACAGATTCGATCTGTGGTTACAGATTTCTGTTTAACAATTTCTATAAAGTACAATGTTTTGTTGCACCAACGCGAGATGGCCTCAGTGAATGCATGCTCCGTCCGCTATATCCAATAAAATCCTCTTATTTATTTACTCATATATGTATCCGTACACAACGATTGCCATGAATAAACAACTAAGCAATAATAGACTTATCTGTCATCAGGAACTGTCATTTTATTTTTAAGATTTGAATTATTAGTTAGTGTTTGTAAAAAAATTGATGAATATTCCAGTGTTTCTTATCAAAAGAACTCATTCAACTGAGATTTTTGGTAAAATGATACACTATACCGATTTTCAACAAGTGTACCTTTTTTATGTAGAATTCTTCACAGAATCTAAAAATTAATCCCAAATGATATTAGGTTATTGGCGTAAAAGTTGGGGTAAAAAAATTCCGCTTTACTACCCATTCCTACGCCACTGACCTACAAAAATTTGTAAATTATGTAGTAAATTATGCACATGTGTAAATGTTAACACCACATCTAATTTGTATCAATTTGTTATAAGTATACCAAAGATTTCATAAATAATATGATTTTAAAAAGCGATCAATACAGCCAAAAATCAATAGGTAGGTACGACCCAATATCTTCGTCCCTGATGTGTCTGAAATGTCTATTGCATTTCAGACACATCAAATTATAACCTACGTATCATAAATGCATTGACCCAAATTGAAATGATTTCCAATGAATAAATTATCAAGAAAAAAACATATTTTTACACCCTCTTTTTCGAAAACGAAGCATCTGCGGACCTACGCTTATAGGATCTTTTTCGTATTTTTGTATGTAGAATCTGCTCTAGAATTATCTGAACAATATTTTGCAACACCGGTATGTACATATTAATTCGTGAATTAAATTTTTTCAAAGTAAAAAATATATATTATAAAACACAAACGAAAAAAATATATCATATGAAATAAATTACGAGTATTAAATTGTATTATAAAATGAATGGTGTCTATTTATAGCTTTTGAATACAATATGAGAATCGAAATGGAATTTTAGAAGCCATTTATCATACCACTCAAGAGTCGAGACGGCGGCTTTACGCGTTGTTAATAAATAACTTACAAAAGTACAAAATAGTCTTGGTGTTATACTCACTCTAGCAGTACAAAGGATACGACTGAGGTAAAAGCACAAATTTATATATGTATTTATATACAGTGCGTCCATAAAGCACCACAAATTCGATAAAAATAAAGTAATTTCTTGAATGGAGATTTTTATTTTTAATTGCCTACATTTTACCATAATTTTACAGGTACACTAAAAATAAATTTTACGTAATGTATGTAGATTTTAAAAAATCACTTTCAGCTTTTACGTTTTAATAACGAACAATTAATGTAAAAGCAGGATTCCATAGAGAAAAGAGAAATTATAATTTGGAAAAATTAAATACCCATAACAATACAGGGCGTGCCAATTAAAATTTAAACAAAAAAATAAAAACCTGAGACGCCGATTTTCTTTTCAAGGGGGCGTAAGTTTTGGTATCTTGGAAGCTAGGCAGGGGCGTAAAATACCCTTAAACTTTAAATGGTACCCTATTTTGGACAATAAAATTATCACTTAAAAAATAAGACAAAATATCAATGAACAAAACAATGTTATTTTATTAAATGTTGGATTCCCTCCGCTTCCGTACAGTAACAAAATTTTTGCTCCATTTTCGAATGAACATTTCGAAGCATTTCGGGCGCTATCTGACGACATTCTTCAATAATTCGCCGACGAAGCTGCTCAATTGAGTTCGGTCGTGTTACATAAATTTTCGACATTTTAAGTGCCTAAGGGCATTAGATCTGGTTATCTGGGAGGCCACTCAAATGAACTTCTGCATCCTCTCTAGTGATTTGGAAAGTCCTGATTAAGAAAATCACGTACAGCTATGGCATAATGTGGTGGAGCACCATTCTGCTGAAGAACACGCGTCCTCTTCTGGCAAAGTGTTGTCATTTTCCAATACATCCACAATCATCGGGTAAATATTCATTTCCAGTAGATTCTGATAGGTACATGTCTTTAGTTTAAGATAAAATTTTATAAATAACAAATAAATTCATAATAACTTCATGTGTGTAATTATTTCTATCCATTTTGTTTTAAACTATTACAACAACAATTTCTTGATGACGAATAATGATTGACAACTTTGCTGTTTGTCTTGAAATTGCGCCTAAATTTTCACAGCCACCCTCGTAGTTACTTACGAATACGTAATAATAATATTAATCTAATTCGGTAGAATACCGACATAACTTCAAATAATATAAAAAGTAGAAGAGATAAGTATAGGGAACCATAGTATGAATGGAAAGAGAATAAAATGGCAACATCCAAATTTGAAAAAATATACGGGGTGTCCCGTTACAAAAAATCAAGTTTAGATGGTTTCCAGTGGACCAAACTCGGTACTGAATTATCACCCTCCTGTATAAGATTCGGTAACTTTGAAGATATCATCAAATACCCTGCAAGTCCTATTTATTATCTTCTGACACTCTCCATGAATAAATAATAAATTTAGAATGTCAGCATTTGAATAAATGTTAACGTTTTCTATTCTTTAACAATAAATAATACTCAAACAAACATTCACTGTATGTGTTAAATTGACAACAATAAACTGGTGACAGATTAGGTGGTTGTTTTGTAATTCCACTAAAAATTTCACAGCCATCCTCGCAAGAAGTTATGCGATATCCGTTGACTGCACGATGGTACCATTCGAAAGAGAACAAAATTGTTCATCAGGTTACGCCAAAATATACAGGGTATTCCATTAAAAAAAAAATAAGTTAAGATGGTTTAAAGTTGACTAAATTCGGAATTAAATTTCTACCACCCTGTATGAAATTAAGTCATTTTGAAATTACGGCAGGGAAGCTTAGAGTTTTAGTTATGTCCCTATAAATTTTATCGCTCTAACTTTATTATTGGAAAATACATATCTTTTTGAATTAGACAGTGTTTTTTTCATTTTTTATGAAAAAGATTAAATATATCAAAAAGTGTTGACTTTAAGAATAGGAAACATTTATAAAAATTCACCTAAAAATTGACGTAGAATCCAAAATTGCAGTTATATACAGGATTTTCCATTTAAAATAACAAAGATGACGTCAACTTCCGGTATAACCAGAAGCGTTAGGTGGACGCCATTATTTTATTTGAGAAGGGCGTGCCCGAAAACACTATTGCCCAAATTTTCAAAATTAAAATCGAAGTAGTCTCTGAAATATATCTAATGTCTCGTCACCGTGGGACTCCCTGTATATATGTATACAGGCTGATCAGAATTTTATGCAGTAAACTTCGAGGGCAGATAAATCTCTTTAAAATAATATGTGTTTGCCTTATAAACATAGGTCTGGAACGGCCTCGTTTTAGAGATACAGGGCGTTGAAGTTGTTAAAAAAATTATTTTTTGTTTATATCTCCGGAATTTATTAACTGATCTCAATAACATTTGGTACAGATAATCTATGATAGTAGGCTTTGCATTTCCTAAAATATGAACTCTAAAGGTACAATCAGTGGTGTACAACTGGGTAGGGGTCATCTCCTTTTTTATAAAAAAAACCTACGCCACTGCATTTTTTATAAGTTATTGTAACGGATTTATATTCTAATGCACAAAATACGTAAAAAAGGTAACGAATATTTTCCCTAAGATTCGTCGTTTTTAGGTTACTCATACCAATACAATCCCCTTGTGCAGACATTTCTAACAATAATATTACAAGAATATGTTTATGCTTAAAAGTAAGTATATGGCAATTTGGCTGGCCAAGACACTGGATTCTCTGCACATTGGCATTTGGTCTTCTACCTATCCATCGCCCCATATAATTTTCATTAAGCCATTCTTATATTATTCTTCCAGAATGCGCAGGAGCACTATCTATTGTATCCAGCTATTTTGTCGTATATTTAATGAAACATCCTCTAATAATTTAAATAGATGTTTTTCTAGAAAGTTTAAAAAAGTGACTCGGAATTTAGACGGGGTGGCAAGAAGAAAGGTTCACAAATTTATTTCGAACTATTTCGAGCCACACGTTTACAGAAAATTCGTGTTGAAAAGATCTTGTCCGAATTTCATGAGGATTTTCTTGTGAGCAAATATGCAGATTGTGAAAATTCACTACCCCTCGCCTTTGGTAATGTATATTTATTATTATTTTGATTTAAGTTGTTCTTATTTGTAAAGATTGTGGGTTAAGCTTCCAGGGCAAACTAAAACGCGTAAGGAACTCTACCTCACAGGTGGTGTGGAAACGAGTGTAAAGAATTTTGTTGATGTGCTTACAAATTCCACTTCCTTCTAAGCATAAACATACCTGGTAGGGTCAAAAAGTAGTAGGACTGAATTTCTGTAGCGCGAACGGAGCGATGGAGTGTGGTCGGACCAGCTGGGCGTGGTAGTGGGGAGCCTTCCGAAGAGATCGATATTTTTTCCAGTCGCCTGTGGGGAAGCGGAGAGTAAGCACGTCGGTTTCCGTGAACCTCTGTTAAGAAGTGTCGTCGCGATCCAAGATGGAGAAAAATCTTGAGCAGCGCTACGCCATTAAGTTTTGCGTCAAACTCGGGACAACCGCGACGGAGAGGAATGATTAAGGACGCCTACGGGGATGCTACCATGAGTCGCTCAACAGTGTTCGAGTGGCATAAGCTGTTCCGGGAGGGGCGGGAGCTCGTCGAAGACGACCAGCGCGCCAATCGCCCATCAACTTCAAGGATTGATGAAAATGTGGCTAAAGTGAAGGCCCTCCTCTATTCTGACTGGCGCACAAACATTCGTCTGATTGTTGATGAGTTAGGGATTTCGTACGGTAGCGTTCAAAAAATTATTACCGAAGATTTGGCCATGCGAAAGGTTTGTGCCAAGAGTCCTGGAAATTCCCAGGAAATTCGGAACTGTGTCCAAGAAAACCTAAATTTCCTTGACAATGTGATTACCGGTGACGAAACGTGGTGTTTCGAGTACGACCCGGAGACCAAACGCCAGAGCGCCGAGTGGCACACCAACAAGTCTCCGCGTCCGAAGAAAGTCAGAATGAGCAAGTCAAGGGTCAAATCCATGCTCATCTGCTTTTTTGACCGTCGTGGTGTGGTTCACAGGGAGTTTGTACCCCCTGGACAAACTGTGAATGCCAGAATTTACGTGGACGTGCTTGACAGGTTGCGCAAACACGTTCTCCGCGTGCGACCAGACATCGCCAATTCTTGGAAGCTTCACCACGACAAGGCGCCGTGTCACACCGCGCTGCTGGTGAGAGAGTTTCTGGCCAAGCACAGGGTTGCCACGTTGCCCCACCCCCCTACAGTCCAGATCTGGCACCGCCGGACTTCTTCCTCTTTCCTCTGCTCAAGGGGGACCTCAAGGGAAACCGATACAGCTCCGTAGAAGACATCCAAGGGGCCCTGACGGCATCTCTAAAGGGGATTCCAGAAAGCGAGTTCCAGAAGGCGTACGCGCAGTGGGAATCGCGTTATACGGGTTGTGTCGGAGCACACGGGTGCTATTTCGAGGACTACTAAAGATTTGTACCGATTAGTTCAATAAAAAAATTTAAATTAATTCAGTCTTCTTGTAATATTATGGTTAGAAGTATCTACATAATGGGATTGTATTGGTATGAATAACTTGAAAACGACGAATTTTAGGGAAAATATTCAAGGTACCTTTTTTTACGTATTTTGTGCAATAGAATATAAATCCGTTACAATAACTTGTAAAAAATGTAGTGGCGTAGGTTTTTTTATAAAAAAAAGATGACCCCTACCCATTTGTACACCACTGGTTGTACCTTTAGTGCTCATATTTTAGGGAATGTCAGGCCTACTATCATAGAGTATTTGTACCAAATTTTATTGAGATCGGTTAATATATTCCGGAGATATAAACAAAAAATCTATTTTTTTAACAACTTCAACACCCTGTATCTTTAAAATGGTGTCGTTCCAGACCTATGTTTATAAGACAAACACATATTATTTTAAAGAAATCTATCTGTCCTCGAAGTTTCCTGCATAAAATTAGGTATTATGAATGTTAACTCTAATAATGTTTCATTTTAATGCGTGGTGGTAATATGTAGTTTGATGGATTTTACAGGGTCTAGCGACACTTACAGTGTACGATAATTCAATAAACAAAGATATCTAAATAAAAAATTTAGATAAATTTGGAACGAATACACTGAAGACGAATTTTTCGAGACAAAACGTCTGAATCTGGTTACGGCTGAGGCAGTATAGTATTGGGGGTCATGAAGGCTTGCAAAAAATGTAATACAATTTCCAGGGTCGTATTTAAAAAAATTAAGTTGATGATGGTCCTGGAGAGACGAAACGTTACATATAAAAACTGATTATTCCATTCTATAGAGGGCAAAAAGTGACCATGAGAAAGTGTTCTTCGTTTTTCAATATCTCCTCAAACAAGGCTGAAATTAAACAAAAACGGATTTCCAAAATTTACGTTTTTTTTAATATTTCGAAAACTAATCGTGTTAGCCTTGATTTTTTAGAGGCATATTGTTGGTCCCCTGATTACGCAACTTTGCCCCCATTTAAGCTACTTCGTAGCTCTTACCGTTCCCGAGATCCCTGTAGTGAGAAACGAATTTGTAACAGCCACAACAACAATTAACCGTACCGTTAATGGATCACCCCATATACAGGGTGTTCCAGAATAACGTGTACAACGGAAGACCACAGATTTGTGGACTCAAAATAGGCAGATTTAGGCTAATTGACCTATATCCGAAATCGCTTCGTTAGACCGCTAGATGGCCTTAAAACTTAAACTCCTACAGAATTGATGTATGGTGATAATATCCGTTCATAACTTTTTCCTCTTTCGCGCAATAATGACAATTATTTTTTATCTAATAGGTGACACCCTTTGGAAGTTTTTGGGCCTCTTGTAGAATTTTGATTAAATGAGCGGTTTAGGTACAAAAAATATTTTTTAAATGTCTACATTATCTTTCCACCCATACTACAATACTTAACAAAGTGCTAGTAGGCACTGATTTTGTAGGTTGACAGCAGTTTAATCTTTAAGTTATTATACCTGCCAATTCTTAATGAATACTTACGTACGATAAGATATACCACATGTTACTTCATTCTTCATATTCTTCCATTCTTCATATGGATACACACACATACGACAAATTAGAGTTAATTAATTTTATTGAGATAATTAGTAAAAACAATCAAATACAATAAAAAATGCTAGAGATAAAAGTAACAAAGTTGATGTTATTAAATTTAGTACAACTATAAAACTGTTCAAAGTGATCACCAACGACATGATTCTACAACAAAGCTAAATCAGTGAAAAAAGCTAAAGGACACCCTTTGCAATTCCTGAAGCCAATTTATTAAAACATTTATGACAATTGGGATATGCCTCCACAACTCTTCTTCAGTGTTAAATGTGGAAGCATACACTGTTGTATTCAGAGTGCCCAAAGATAATAGTCGCAAGGTATTAAGTCTGGTGAACGTACAGACCAGTTAACAGGAGCATTATCCCTTCTACCGATTCATCGACGAGGGAATCTTTGGTTCAGATACTGCCAGACATTTACAGTAACATGTGGTGGAGTTCCATCATGCATAAACCACACGTTAGCTCTTAGTGATAACGGCATACCTTCCAATAACTCGGGTAAAGTGTTTTGCAAAAATTCTAAATAAAATTCCCCATTCAGTCTATTGGATAGAATAACAAGGACAATAATAATGCTATCAATGCGTTGTATTTGATTGTTCTTTCTAATTATTTGAATAAAATTAGGCACATTAATTCTAATTTGTCGTATGTGTGTTATCCATATCGAAAAGTAACAAGTGCTATATCTTATCGTCGTAAACACTCATTAAGAATTGTCAGGCACAATGATTTAAAAATCAGACTGAAATTACAGCCAACCTATAAAATCAGTGCCTACGCTAACTTTGTTAAGTACTGTAATATGGGTGGCACGATAATGTAGACATTTAAAAAATATTTTTTTGTACCCAAACCGCTCATTTAATCAAAATTCTACAAGGGGCCCAAAAACTTCCAAATAGTATCACCTATCAGATAATTGTCATTATTGCCCGAAAGAGGAAAAAGTTATGAACGGATACTATCACCATAAATCAATTTTGTAGGAGTTGTAAGTTCAAAAAAACACTGTATAACATCAAAATTTTGCTGTAGATTGACGGCAAAAGTCCACATCCCAAAAATAATCAAAATCGATTAATACATATTCGAGTTATTTACAAAATTCAAAAAATTTTCACGAACCTTAAGGCCATCTAGCGGCGAAACGAAGCGATTTCAGATATAGGTGAATTAGACTAAATCTGCCTATTTTGAGTCCACGAATCTGTGGTCTTCCGTTGTACACGTTATTCTGGGACACCGTGTATAAAGGGTGGTCTGGATTTTAATAGACAAACTTCGGGAAACTAGTAAACAACAAAAATTAACATCACTTTGCTCTATGAACATAGAAAAATTAACTAATTTTTTTAAATATCTGGACAACCGCATCATAATATGTCTCATAACTTTTATACCATTCACTTATCGACAAAAATAAGAGAGTGATTTTTCATCCGGAATGTGTCAGACCGTTGTAAAATGTATTCATATTACCAATTAATTCAGTAGCATAAAAGTTTTACTTTAAATAAGGAAACGATACCATTGTTTCTCCGCCACTGGTTTTTGAATTTGGACTGTGTGCAAACAGAACTAGGACAAATATTTGAAAAAAAGTTTGTACCAAATTTGAATAAATTTGATGAAGCGATTTCCCAGATATTTAAAAAAATTGTTTTATTTTTGTTAATTTCAACGTCCTGTATCTCACAAATAGTGGCTTTCTGTGCCTATGTTCATATAGCAAAGTGATGTTAATTTTTGTTGTTTAGTATTTTCTCGAAGTTTGTCTATTAAAAATCTGGACCACCCAAATTCGTTTTATTTTTCCCTATTTCAACGCTTTATTTACTTGGATAATATGTCTCATAACTCGTAAACCATTCACTTTTCGACAAAAATAAAAAAATGTTTTTTCATCCGGAATGCTTCCGACTATTATAAAATGTATTCATATTACCAATTAATTCAGTGGCGTAGAAGTTTTACTCTAAATAAGGAAACAACGTCCTTGTTTCTCCGCCACTGGTTTTTGGATTTGGACTGTGTATATACAGAACTAGGAGAAATATTAAAAAAAAAATGTGTACCAAACTTGGATAAATTTGATGAAGCGGTTTTCCAGATATTTAAAAAAATTATTTTATTTTTGATAATTTCAACGCCCTGTATCTCATAAACGGTGGCTTTCTGCCCCTATGTTCATAGAGCAAAGTGATGTTAATTTTTGTTGTTTAGTACTTTCCCGAAGTTTGTCTATTAAAATCTGGAAGACCCTGTATACAGTGCGAGTTTCTTTTTTCGATGTTTATAGGGATCTTGCAAAGTAGCAGAGATATAAAAAAGCTTAAATGAGGAAAGATGTGTAGTTTTATGATCCTTATTAAATGTTACTTTTATTTTTTGAAAAAACGTCATGGCTGACTAGATATTTGAAAACTTCAAATTCGGACAATTCTTTCAGATGCGTGTAGCACCGTTGCTATTTATTTTACAAAAAAATTAAATGACAAAGTTTCAGGTTTTTGTACCGTTAATAACATAGTGTCATCAAATTGTTCGTGAACAGTTTCGTTTTCGTTGTCAAGTTATAACATAAACTTCAAGTATTTTAAATGTAAACCATAGTGAGCTATACAAAATTATCTTTTTTATGCTTTCCAAAGATATAATATTCGATATTGTTATTTTGAAAAATGGGAGAACTGCAGCCGTTTTTAACTTTTCAATTGCTCGGTGACAACGCTTTTAGTTACTGTAGTATTATTTGACAATTACTTTTTTTTCTTAAAAGTCGTTTCATATGCCAAAGACAATGAATTTTTCAAACGAGGAAAAGCGTCCCATATTATTGAGTGGTATATTCTTTCAGGAAGCTTTTGAAAATATTGGTACGAGTTCTGTGAGAAAAGCCTCAAATTCTCTTTCGAAAAGATGTATTGTATCGTGTGTATTAAAAACAAGGGTGAGCTTTTTGAACAATTTCGTTAATATCTTTAAAGTACCTAAATAGTAATGGTTGTGTTTGTATATTTCCGTATTTTATTATTATTATTAATATTAATATTAATATTAATATTAAGTTAGTTAAGTTAGTCTCGTCTTACATCCCGGGTAGCTTCCTGCTTCCTTAGGGTTATAATACTCTTCTTAATATGGCTCCTGTTCCGTATAATGCTATCTCCTGAATTCTCCCAATCCACTGGTCCCCTGGAATCATTTCTATATTTTTCTTCAGACTGTAGGGAATTGTTCCTAGAGCACCAATTATAACCGGAACTATTTCCGTTTTCATACCCCACATCCGTGAACACTCGATGGCTAAATCCTTATATTTTAGTTTCTTTTCTGCTTCCTTTTTTGTAACATTATTGTCGTTAGGTACTGCTACGTCAATTAGTAAGCAAGTTTTACTTTTCTTATTCTTAATCACTATATCAGGTTTGTTAGCTCTTATTTCTCTGTCTGTGTGAATCTGTTGATTGTAAATTATCGTGACTTTATCATTAGTTATAACTGGTGTGGGTGTATGTTGGTACCATGTATTCACTGTAGGGAATCCTTTTTCTTTGCAAATAGTGAAATGTATGTAACTGCATATTTTATCGTGTCTACTAATGTACTGTTGTTCTGCCAGAATTTGACACCCCGCTATTATATGGTCTACTGTTTCCGCCTGTTGTCTACATAATCTACACATATCATCCTGTCTAATCTTTAATATCTGTTTTTCATAATTCCTCGTTCTTAAGGCTTGGTCTTGTGCGGCTGTTATCAGAGCTTCTGTTTCTCCTTTTACATTTCCTCTCGTCAACCAGGCAAACGTTTCTCTCTTATCTACACCTTCTTTAGTAATTCTCTTTAAATACTGTCCATGGAGACTTTTTTGCTCCCAGCTTTGTTTCATATTTTTTTCTATCAAGTCCTTGATGTTGCAAGCCTCTATTTCTATTTCGTCTGCCGTGTATTTCTTTATTATTTGTTTTNTACTATTACTATTACTACTACTACTACTATTACTATTACTATTACTATTACTATTACTATTATTATTATTTATATTTAGTTTCTTCACAGCCTTTTGTTATTGGTAGCTGGTTAGTCTCGTCTTACATCCCGGGTAGCTTCTTGCTTCCTTAGGGTTATAATACTCTTCTTAATATGACTCCTGTTCCGTATAATGCTATCTCCTGAATTCTCCCAATCCACTGGTCCCCTGGAATCATTTCTATATTTTTCTTCAGACTGTAGGGAATTGTTCCTAGAGCACCAATTATAACCGGCACTATTTCCGTTTATTTCCGTACTGCTACGTCAATTATTAAGCAAGTTTTACTTTTCTTATTCTTAATCACTATATCAGGTTTGTTAGCTCTTATTTCTCTGTCTGTGTGAATCTGTTGATTGTAAATTATCGTGACTTCATCATTAGTTATAATTGGTGTGGGTGTATGTTGGTACCATGTATTCATTGTAGGGAATCCTTTTTCTTTGCAAATAGTGAAATGTATGTAATTGCATATTTTATCGTGTCTACTAATGTACTGTTGTTCTGCCAGAATTTAACACCCCGCTATTATATGGTCTACTGTTTCAGCCTGTTGTCTACATAATCTACACATATCATCCTGTCTAATCTTTAATATCTCTTTTTCATAATTCCTCGTTCTTAAGGCTTAGTCTTGTGCGGCTGTTATCAGAGCTTCTGTTTCTCCTTTTACATCTCCTCTCGTCAACCAGGCAAACATTTCTCTCTTATCTACACCTTCTTTAGTAATTCTCTTTAAATACTGTCCATGGAGACTTTTTTGCTCCCAGCTTTGTTTCAGGTTTTTTTCTATCAGGTCCTTGATGTTGCAAGTCTCTATTTCTATTTCGTCTGCCGTGTATTTCTTTATTATTTGTTTTGCTTGTTTGATCACTGTCTTCCTAGTTGTGTTCTGGCCTTCATGTCTTAGTATTTGTCTTACAAATCTGTCTTCTTTATTCTTTTTAATGTACTTTGCTAAAGATATTATTGTTCTGTTGTACGTGCTAACTATCTGCTTCATGCCTCTACCTCCATCTCTTCTCGAAACATATATCCGATTAATATCCGCTCTAGGATGTAGGATTCCGTTGATGGTCAATAGTTTACGGGTTTTACGATCCAGTCTGTCTAATTCTTCCATAGTCCAATTTAATATTCCGAAGCTGTATTCAATTACAGGTATGGCTAAGGTATTGATTGCCTGCATTTTATTTTTAGCTGTTAGTTGAGTCTTTAATATCATTCGTGTTCTTCTTAGGTATTCTTTTATAATTCTCTCTTTCATTATAGTATTACAGATCTCAGGGTTTTCTTCAATGCCCAAATACTTATACGTCTCCCCTGGTTCTAGGTTCTTTATGTCTTCTGGAGGGTCTCCTTCTACATTTTCCTTATTTTGAATTTTGCCTTTAACTATATTAGCCCTCGCACATTTGTCCAACCCGAATTCCATATTAATTGCGGAGCTAAATTCTCTAATTGTTTGTAATTGTTGTTCTAACGCCGAGTCAGACTGTGCTATAACTTTTAAGTCATCCATATACAATAGATGAGTGATGCGGTCTTCATTTTTATATAACTGATATCCTGAATTCTTCAATTTATNATCTAAAAAGTGTCACACTTGTAGGTATAAGATATTTACATATTATTTATTTACATTAAAATTGTTATTAATGTTTGCCCCCACATTGGCGCGGTAGACTGCCGTTTCATTTACTTGCGGCATCAAAACAACAAAATGAGAAAAAATTAGGTTTGTAGGAATTGGTGCAAAATTTTTGTCGCTGCTTCCCGGTCTATTATGACAATTTAAACATTTCAAAATGCGTCATTCATACTGGCGTTGCCATGGTATTAAAAAAAAGTTCAAACAAAACTTATGAAGGATTTAACAATGTACCTAACTAAAAAGTCTATTTTCAACTTTGGTTACGTACGCGAAATTTAGAAAAAAAAATTTCTGTAACGCTATAGCAGTTGCGCCCTTTAGCGGTGCAGTTACAAACTAGAAAATATTTTAAATCAATTTCATTTGGCCGTATTTGCTAATAGATTTTTTACCCCATAATCGTACAGCCGCCCTGTACAATGGATCAGCACTACGACCATAATTTGGAGTAACTAAAAAAATCGACCAAGGGCTCATTTTAAAGTTTAGGGCGTCTACTTTCAAATGCTGAGTGCATCTTTGCAAAATTCAGTATGGCGGCTCCAATATGGCGCCAGAAAGTTCTAAATTTTTGTGAAAACATTTTTGTCCATATTTGAAATGTATGCTTTCCTTCTGAACACGAATACGGTATTACAATTTAGCAACACATCACATTTTTTTCTAACCCCAAAAAACTGGTAAAACCAGTAAAAATGTGCGAAAATGTACGAGAAAAAAAATAAAACCTACATTTTTCATATTCTCTTCTTCAATGAGGAAATGGACCCGCTGAATCCAAATCCACCTCCAGAAGCAAGCTGGCACGTCTCAGCTGGTTCTAACCTCATAAATATCGATAACAAATCAATATTTTTAAAATATTCAAATTCTTTTATAAATTCAACTGATTTACGCAAAATTTACCATACGGGGCTTTTTGAGGTCGATGTTTACAAATCTGAAGTCAAATATGCAAAATTCAAGGTGGCAGATCTAATATGGCGGATAATATTTTCGAAAATGAACCGATCTATGTCAAATTTAGTATACGTGGGTTTTCGGGGTCGCTGATCACGTATTTGGGGTCAGAATTCGAAAGTTTTGGCGAACCCAATATGGAGGCAATAACATTTTAAGAACAGGACATGACGCTATTTTAAATTCACTTTCCCTCTAACTTGGGCAAAGTCAAGATTCCAATATACAGTTTTTTCACTATACCAAACAAGATCATGAAAAAATCTTCCAATTCCTAATCCATCTGCTGTGCCTAAAATTCAAATAAGTCACCCATTCATTCCTAATGTCGACAATAAACTGAAAATTAAAAGGTACTCAAATGCAGAAAGTTCAATGTTACAATTACTTAAAAGGTTTCGAACACAGAAAAATAAAAAAACTACTGCTGGTAAAAGTAATCATTTTTTATAGCAGCTTCAGTGCTTTGCTAGAGACTGAAGAGTGATGGGTAAATATTGATTAAAGATTTGAGCCAAGGTGCCTCCGTCTTAGGTCCGCCAAAACTTTTGAATTCTGAATTCTTTTGAATTCTGAATTCTTTTGAATTCTAATTATAAAAATTGGTTCTATAAACTAATAAAACATTTACCTTAAAAATTAAATTGTGAAAAATATTTTAAGAAGCCGTAGGGCGACATTGACTCTCCTGCCCTGCTTCTCAAGAAAAGCTGTCACTGTGTATGAAAATTTAATTATCTTGCCTCGCTCCTTTTTAGTTTAGACGATCTGATTAATGCCGAATTGCATTTGTCTAATTCTTTCTTCTGTAGCGATTTACAGACAGGTTGTATTATTTAATCTTTTGTCATCATAATTTGTGTTTTGTTTGTAATGTATCTGTATTTTAATAGTTTGTTTTTTATTTTCAAACTAGTTATTAATGATCAGAATTGTAGTTTTTTAACGTTAATACTATTTAGAAGCATTCGTAATATTTTTAAATAATATATTTATTTTTATTATTATTATTACGATTATTTTTTCTGGCGATCAACGTGTCTCTGTGCGAAATGGGTGTTTACAACTGTTATTTTTGTTATTCATAACAATCGTCAAAGAAAATCATGTAATGTCAGTGCAGTTTTTATGTGTTTTTCAGAAATTAATGTTTAACTTTGCAAGTTAAAATTAAAATTTATTAGGTAAATAAAATAGTAACAAAATCGATAGGTATATACAACATATAAATAGGATTACTTATTAAATATGTTTTAATTAAAAATATGCTGTTTATATAACTACCTATATATTATATAATAGTTTTTAATGAGATGAAGTATCATTGTTCTCAATTTCCAAGGAGTCGATAAATACCTCTTCCAGATTTTCATCAGTTAATTTACAATTATCTATTAAATTTGAAAATTTTATGTTATTTTCCTTAATTAAATTTGAATCATAAAAAAGCTTCGGTTGAGCATAAATATCATTTTCAATCACCGTATCCAAACATTTCATAGAATCATCAACATTTGTCGATAAAATTGTTTTTTTAAAAGTACCATCTATTTGTTTATCATTGATAATACGGTGTTTCAATAGAATGTAGTTCTGCGAAGAATGTGCATTTTTATTGTCTCCCCATACATGAGGTACAGTCGTATATTTTTCAAGTTGCATCGATATTGGTTCTAATGAATCTGGAGTCATACTTAACATTTGGAGTGGATTGTCCAGGTTTCTGAAACAAAGTGAAATTATTATTGAGAGCAAAATTAGGTGCAGCATTCAGAAGTGAAAAATTACGTCTGAGACATAGCCGTAGACAATAAAAAGATTTTTTATATAAATTGCTTACGGTTGTTTATAAAACGGGATTCTTTTGATTACACACTTTACGTTTTAAGTCGGAAACCTTTTCTTGTCTACTGTATTTTTAACACACATTGTCAATTTGTGTGTGTGGTGTACATGGGCTGTATTTCTACAATAAAAGTTATGGTAACCTTTTTTATCTAAAGGATTATATAAAATTTCATGGCGAGAATGCTAACAGATCTTAAGACGAGGACTTCTGCCACCGCAATAACAGTGACGCGTCTGGTATTTTAATTTGAATATACAGGGTCGGAAAGTTCCCATGGTTCATCGACCGTTACGTGAGAGCGATAAAGTAAGTCATAGAAATCCGTGCGATAGGGAAGGATGGCTATAATGAAGGCGTCACATAGTCACCGCCCGTTTCGCCCTTCCACAAATAAGATCCACTTCCACTTGTAATTCAGCGACCGGTGGTCATCTTTGTTTTCGTCGTTTTCCCGAGACCCTAAATCCCGACTAAATTTTATATTCTGTTGAAAACTGTCGACATTTCAGATGGACTACATTTCCACGTTCCAGGAATCAAAAAATTTCTTAGTATCGCCACGCCATATATACAGAAAGATTTGAACTAACAGTTCTAACCACAATTTGAAGCTATTCGAGGGACCTGACAATCCCAATGTCCGGAACTAAAATAAATTTCTTCATTTTGGAGATATTGGCAGCGGGAGTGTTAAATCGCACACCCTGTATAGCTCACCTTCTAACAAAACTCGACGGAGAACCACGAAAATCTCCAGAACCAACCATAGTGTTAATAACTCGGAACGGGCGAATGTGTGACCGTCCTATCCCACAAACGCCTTTTCATATTTTCGGTATTATTAATCAGTTGGAACCTGAAATCAGAGCACATCTAAGGGTCCACGGAATTGGAGATTTTGCATTATCTGTCAAATTGAAGCTGACTTACGAAATGCCGGAAGCCAAAGCAGTAGACGGGACAGGTGGCAGTACAGACTGATGCGTCTGCTCAGTACCCACCAACGACAGCTCCACGAATGCCATTGTCACTGCAACCTGCTAGGTAGAACCGACAATCAGCACCAAACCGAGCGGCGCAACTATGCCAGTCGTCAAGGCCAGGTCCTAGTCAGACTGCTTCTCCAACTAACGGTCCTATGACCCGAAAACCACCACCAAATTGAACTCAGGTTAAGTTGGAGGGGCATCCAACTCAACCTTGCCAAGGAAATCATTTCCATGAAAGTTGTCCACAACATCCCTACAGGCGTCAGAGAAACGAGGAGCGAGCCGGTAGACCTCACTCAAGTCAACGCTGAAACCACCTTTGGGTCTCCTTGCAATACAACCGCAGAACCCAGAGAGGTTAAAAGTCTAAGCCTAATTAGAATTCTCAAACAACTTCCCCAACAAGGACCGGGAGCCTGAAGTTGTCTTTCACCCCCGCGATCTAGTCATAGTCAAGGAGCACAACCCTGCCGATCCTGATCTACGAGATCGACAAGAATGGTCGCCAGTTGCACTGCCACGTCCATCAATTGAGACCAGCCCCTCCGGGTAACCCTTCTCCAGCTGGTAAAGATGGCAGCAGTTCCAGTGATGATGGCAGTGATGGTGATGATGACGAGGGTCCATCGTCCGATGATCAATGTGCTGACTATTCCCATCCTGGACTGCAACCATCAACCACATCCGTAGATCAAACAACTCCCATAGAGTAATCAGCACCCGTATCGCCGACAACTCCTGTAGAGTACACCACTACACCAGCAGCAGATGCACCCACTCAACCTGAAACCACTTTGAGAGACGGACCGATAGAACTTCCGGACGTTACACTCATTCTAGCCAAGCAGCTAGTTCCTACAAAATTCTCAATATCCGTCACTGCCCGGAATACCAGAGCCTGCAGTAGAAGGATGGCAGTACCAAATTGGTAAATGCCGAAATCCACTCGCCGAAGGAGGGAGCAGCATTTCCAAAATTTACCACACTTTCCATTCTGAACTGAAAAAGCGGAAAAAACCGTTTCAAATTCTAATTGTCTCCCTCCGAGACAATTAGAATTTTTACCTCTCTTTCGAAAATTTTACCTTCGCGATCTAGACCACTCTAAGCAGCCACAAAATACCCTCTCCACGAAGGTCGATGTTGACGAGGGCCAATGTAGTCCAGTCTCCTTCCGAACAATGTGGCGCGGGAATCATACGTTTTCTCCGAGCTTTCCAATTTTCCCGTCGTCGACGTCGGGCTCAAAGATCGTTCCACGCAGACAATTAGATTTGCGTGCTGTGATCAGAAATTAGGTCCTAATTTGGAAATTCCAGAAATATCCGAATACGAAATACGGATCTAATCAACATAACACCTTGTCCATCATTAATCTGAACAACTCAAGAATATTAAATGTTCTGCAGAGGCTATAACCCAACTACGCGATTGGCAGTCATGTTTAGGGCAGCCAAACTAGACTGGAAAGTTGAGAGTGCCACTTGCTTACGCCAGATCGAAAATCCACTTCGTAGACAACGACAACCCGAGGGACTTTGACCAAGAGACGGTGCCTGCCCAGAGTATGTACCTGACCTTTTTAAATTTACGTTAGTAACTTTCGCGCAAAATTACTTTATATTGTATAACTTTAGAATCATATACATTGCACATTATTATTTATTTAGACCAAAATAAATAATTTTTCAAATTTTTGTTTGTTTGTAGGCTTCCGTGGCTGTCATTAATGGTTGAATAATTTCCGGGCTGGTTGCCACGTCGTCGATTTAAAACTCTTAAGAGTTGTAAATCGGCGACGTGGCAACCAGCCCGGAAATCATTCAACCAATAATTTTCCAAATATGTTTTTTTAATTTTAAAGTTACATTTCTTACAAAAATCACCATCCAAGTTAGATTTGTTACAAAAGTCACACCACTCGAGCTCTAAAGCTCCCGAAGCTCCTCAAGCTTCAAGTTTATGTCAGTCTTTGTTTGCGATGAAGACCCCTAAGGGTAACCAGCTCATTAGCTGCCAATCACTCGGCCTTCTATGAGGCGCAGTGCCCAAGCTCTCATAGCTTGCAGGTTCTCCTAAGGGATCTCAGAACCAGTGCCTAGCCACAAAGATTATAAGAAAGCACATGTCCTGCAATTGTCCTGCTATGCGCGGTTTTTGAGTAATAAAATAAACCCCATTGTATTGTCCATAATTAATTAATGTAATTATTGAAGAATACAATTTTGCAGTAAATCTAGCATAAAATTTGCATTTCTGACATTTTGAAGTAAGTAGCTGTCGTTCAAATTTGTTCGCTGCATAGACCTAGTAAACTATAAGGTCTATGCACGGCCGACTTCAACTAACAGGCCATGAACAGACCTCCAGTGCGCTGTTGTCAAGTGTTAGATAGTTGTCTACTGGTCGGCGCTGAAGTTTTGGCTGGGTTTGCGAGCTGATGGTAGAACTTGGTATAACCATGTTATAAACTTTTTAAAAAATTCAATGCGAAAATCATTTATGCCTGAAATAGGTTCACACCACTTATTTCTTTTAATGACATTTTTAATGACACTTGTGTTATTTACAATATCCCACCAATGTCTTATAATTTCCAAAAAGCTTGCAGTGTCATGAAAACCATATTCTTTTAAAGAAGAAACAGTAGAGTAATCACATATATTGTCTGCTAAATAAACTTTTTGCCTTTCGAGGTTGTTAGGATAAACTGTTTTATGGTTGAGTTTGTATGCTTTTTNTATTTTCAATTTTCAAATATATATATATAACAAGCGTTCAAATAAAAACGTGGTCGAAGTTGGCTCTGACACATTGGACGTAGGGAGTAGCTTATAAGTTAGTAAATTGTTATTAGAAGCTACACCAATTAAACTTGTTCCTCTATAGTCTAATCTTTTATTAACATAACTTCATAAATTAAAAGAACAACAATTTTTTCATGGGGTGTTAAAGAATCAGATACATATTTCAAGTAATTATTAGTACTTCTGTCATTATCAGTGATATTTGGATAAGTATTTGGGGCAACATCAAGAGTAGATGAGAAATATTGGAGATACCTTTTAGTTGGCAAACTTAAATAATCTCTCATTAAATCGTATGCACATGGAGAAATTGTATACAACATAAATGACATAATAATGGTTTCAGATGAATACCGTATTTTCTTTAAAATAAGTAATTTTACTTGATTAATCAAAATTTGCAATATATTATTTATATTATTACTGCTTTCTGAACAATCCTCCGCGTCTAAACTTTCTACGTTTGAAATCAGTTTTTTAGAACCTTCACTCAAAAAGTATACCGTAGAACGGGGATACTTGGAACGAAAGGGTAACTTGGAACGAAAGTTCATTTGCTAACTCTTTTTCCGACATGTGGCAACATCTGATATTAACAGGTGTTTTCAACACGATGTGTAGTTGCCGACACTCTTGCAAAGTTATTAACGTAGTTTGTGATATCTGTGTTTAATTTATCGTTACTAGTGCCCTACATAATAAAAAGGTAAATATTATTGTAGTTTCATAGTGAAAATAACTTCCTGTGTACAGATGTCGTCAAAATACTTGGCGGCTTAAAAATTTCAAGGTTATAACAAGCACGTATCCTTGTTCCATTCGCTATCTGTTCCCGGCGATATTTTAAGCAGTGTTGCCATATGGCTAAAATATTTGTTAAGTGTACGGTTTTTAGAAAACGGCGGGAAATTTGGAACGCCCTGTTCCAAGATTTACGGCGTGTTCCAGGTTTTACGGAGTTTTCTTTCGTTGATTTTAATTCATTGTGTTACTTTTTCAGATTCCATTAAAAATGTCAAGGCATCACAAAAAAAAGTTCCGTCCAGACCATATGCGAATTATACTCAAGAAAATCTTCAAAAAGCAATTTCTGACATTAAGTCTAAAACTCTTACTCTAAGACAGGCTTCAAAAAAATACAAGATATCTCTTGGCACAATAAGCAGAAAATGCAACAATAAAAACATGAACAAGGTAGGACGACTTACAGTTCTTTCACAAACTGAAGAACGTAATATTGCCGAGGGTTTGCAGATTGCCGCTGAATGGGGTTTCCCATTAACTACAAGAGATCCTCAAGACGTCATACATTCTTATCTAGAAAAACTAGGAAGGCGAGAGCTAAGATTTAAACAAAACTATCCAGGTAAAGATTGGGTTAGCTATTTTCGAGAAAGACACCCACAGCTAACCAATCGTTTGGCAGAAAATATAAAACGAAATAGGGCAGAGGTTTCACATGAAACGATATCGGCATATTTTAACAATTTAGAACAGACACTAAACAACGTCCCACCAAACGCTGTAGTTAATTATGATGAAACCAATCTTTGTGACGACCCAGGACGTTCAAAGGTGTTAGTAAGGCGTGGGACCAAACATCCTGAAAGATGTCTGGACTACTAAAAATCAAGCACATCCATAATTATGACCTGCACAGCTGATGGAAACTTATTACCTCCTTACATAATATATAAGGCTGAACACCTTTATGACAGTTGGACGGAAAGGGGCCCCAAGGGAGCAAGGACTAAATCTTGATGGATGGACGGAAGTCTTTGAGGACTGGTTCTTTACCATCGTTTTACCATATTTTAAAAAAATTGGTGATGGTGTACATAAGACACTTATTGGTGACAATTTGTCGAGCCATATTTCGTTTACAGTTATTAGTGACTGCCGTAAAAACAATATACATTTCATCCTATTACCACCTAACAGCACACATTTGTGCCAACCTTTAGATGTTGCCGTTTTTAGGCCACTCAAAATTTGTTGGTGGAAAACAATTACTAAATGGAAACTTTCAAACTCAGGCTGTATTCCCAAATCTCAATTCCCTGCATTATTAAATGAGTCACTCGAATCAAGGCAACATAATCAAATCAATATTATCAAATCTGGTTTCAAGGCTACAGGCATACACCCTTTAGACAAAGAACAAGTGTTAAAAAGGCTCCCCAATCCAAACATGGAAGCCGATGAAACTGTTTTATCTGCAGCCTTAAAAGAGAAACTTGAAAATATGCGTTACGGGAATAAAACCACACAACCAACAAAGAAAAAGAGACTGACTGTAGAACTAGGCAAAAGCCTATCTGGGTTAGAGGAAGAGGATAATAGTGACACTGATGCTGAAATATCCTTACATAATACCAATTCATCAGTTGGACCTGAGAGTTTCGAGGATTTAGAAGAGTCATTTGAAAATACTGACAATGACTTTCAGTAAGAACGTGTTACAGTAGAAGAACGAGAGGATGGAAATAATTCTAATCAAGTAGAAATCGAGGTAGAAATAGGACATTTTTTGTTGGTTTCGTTCCCGTTACTAACTGGAAAGAAGAAATATAGAAATTATGTTGGAGAAGTGATGAATATTAAAGACCAACACATTTTTGAGTGCAAATTCCTGAGGCCGTCGGGTTTGTCAAAAACAATTTTTTTTATCCAGATGTCGAAGATATATGTGATATAGACATATCGCAAATTAAAGAAAACTTAGGACACCTGAGAAAAACAGGCTTAAAAGTTTTTGCAAATTACCCAGTCGACATTTAGTTAAATTATTGTTATCAGATAATTAAAAATGTATAAAGTACCTAGGTACAATGTTATTATTTGTATTTTTTTACTAGTCCTTATTAGGCACCAAAAAACTGATTAATTTAGTTTTTATTTTAGTTTTAGAGCGACCTTAAAGGTTTAGAGATGATTCTGTGGGATCTTTTTGAAGAAATAAATTATATTTTCATATAAAAAGCGTTTTTCTGGTAAAATTAGTGGTATTAGTTGTTTTTAAAAACAAGTTCAGTGTTCCATGATGCCCTACTAACTCATAAAATGAAACATATCATATTTTAAACGACTATTCCAAGTTTGCAATTTTGAGGGTAACTTGAAACACCAAACAAAAAAAAAATAAAAAAAGTTGAAACACCTCAGATATTTTAAAAGAATGATTATATTCTGAAAGAAGACATGTTCTTACATATTGCTGTCACCTTATAGTTGAATAAACTCCGCGACTTTATGAGTTCTGAAGATTTGTTTTTGAAAAGTGTTCCAAGTATCCCCGTTCTACGGTACACTTTTTTCTATTAAAAAGGCAAACGATTGATCGATATTTACCTGATCTTTGTATCTTATTAATAAATTTTCTAGTTGTGACCACCTACTTAGTTCTAAATCAAAAGGTAAAATTCAGTTTAAGTCTTTAAAAGGTAATTCAGTATGATTTACAAATACCTTAGCAATAATTTATTATTATTATTTTATTATCCTTTTCAACTTTTGTTGTGCAAGTCACAAATATTTTTTTAAGATAATTTGAAATTAAGTCATCAAAACTGTTGATTAAATCTGATTTTTCAAATGATTCAGTCAATTCATTATGACGAACTAGGTTTTCTTTCTGTCTTTCTTCTGGAGTTTTTCTCGGAACAGGTACTTTTTTAGATAAATATTCAGGTAAATTTGGAAAAACAGAAGGAACTGCATCAGCAAGTGCTATTATAATTGGATTTACATCCAGGAATACAGCAGGTTTTTGGCATTATGTAATAAGTATAAAAACTACCTTACTGTTTTACAAGTAAACACAACAAAATTGGCCCCAAAGGACAAAAACCTAACCTATTTTGTCACACTACAGAAGCACACTATTTTTTTTAAATAATTTCCGGTACTTATAACGACATAGAATTAAACAACTAAGAAAAAACACAATATTGTGCCGTAAAATAATCCACTGTAACTTAAAACTAAAGCAAAAAAGCGCCAAAGTGTAACACCCCCGCACAACAAAATCTCCACTTGGTTCTTGCCACTATATCACTAGTTTACAGGCGAAATATTGAAAATTATGTATCACATACAATTTAAATATCCTCTACGCAAATAACAGAAACAACCTATTCACCTTTTAATAAATAACTATCAATAATATCAGCAAATATCAGTGCAATTTGTTTCGTTACCGGCTCATTACCATAGTAAACAATCTACTAAAATGGCCGATGTGCCTGACGGGTGGACAACCATGCGGTGTTGCACGATTTCCAATTTCATGGCCTGTTAGTAGATATTGTTAATAATGGTGAATTATTCAAATATTGAAATGAAGCAAGTACATTACGTGTATGGCCTTGTCCACGGTAATGCAGAGCAAGACAGACGTATTTATCACCAGAGATACCCCAATCGTGCCTTACCAGATAGTCGAACCTTTTCCAATATTTATCGTCGTCTTGTTGAAACACCTGAAGGTACACCTGAAATGAGGAAGCGGTGCCGCATGAAGTCAAAGAACATCCTGAAAGTGTACGAGAATGATCGGTAAATATTTGAATATTTGCCACCAAATTGTTTCGAGAATTTAAGTAGATTTTTTGTCATATCTGTAACACATTTAAAGAGTACAGGCATTACTTCCTAGAGATTTTCCAGAGCGTGTGATCTTTTGTCAGTGGTATCTTCATAATGTTGCCCAAAACTCGCAATTTGAATCACATATTCTGTTCACAGACGAAGCTAATTTTTCAAGAAAAGCCATTCAAAATTTTCACAACAATCATTTGTGGGCAGATGAAAATCCACCTGCCATAATGGAAACCCATTTTCAACACCAATTTTTGGTAAATGTATGGGCAAGAATCATTGGTGACCACTTTATCGGACCATTCTTCCTGCCGGGACGACTTGACAGACAATCTTACCGCAATTTCCTTCAAGAACAATTGCCTTTGCTGCTTGAGGATATTCCGATAGCAATAACAAACCAAATGTGGTACATGCAGGATGGTGCACCAGCACATTTCAGTGTAATGGTTCGTAATTATTTACAAACTGTTTATCCAAATCGTTGGATTGGTCGCGGTGGGCCTCAAAAATGGCAACCAAGATCCCCCGACCTCAATTTAGATTTTTTTTATGGGACCATCTTAAGATGCTAGTGTACATAAGTTTCATTAATACTGGAGAGGAATTAAGAGAAAAAATAATGGTAGCATGTGATTTTGCTATTAAATTATTATTAATAATCCTGTAAGTTTTTTTTACTCAAAAACGGGTCACAGGACAAAAACTCAAGAGAGCTCTTATCTTTCAAATTGAACGGGCATATCAAATCTAATTTTGTTTGGGGCGTACTATTTTTTTCTTTAAAAATAGCACGCCACTGTTAGAGTTAAAAATTATGTTTGTTTTGAAAAACATGCCTGTTTATTAACTATCACTACGTACTAAATATAACTGAAATATTACAAGCGGTTTCGAAAATATTAATTAATTTCCTTCTTAACACCCCGTATTTTCGCAACGGAACATTTTTGGACCATAGTTTATAAAACGGGTGTGGATACAGCAACGGTTTTACAGCAATGGTATATCAAATTATGATTTTCGTTCATGTGGTAATGCCCGTTAAAATTTTCAACATTTATAGATTCAAATGACTCGAAAATCGGATTAATATACGGGGTATATATTTCCAGTTCTCATACCAAAGGGTGGATGCCGCCCTTACGTGAATATTGTAAATTTATATATTATTTCATGATGTCTGTTAAATTTCTCTACGTGAATAGCTTAAATTATCCCCTTCTACGAAGTTCTGTATGTTTTTATAAATGTCCGGGTTGTATTAAGGGTGGCAGCCACCCTTATGTACAAAAAATGCTTATAAAAATTATTTGTGGGTCTGTTAAATTTTTATACGGGAATCCCTTAAATTATCTCTTCCAACAAAGTCCTGTATGTTTTTTTATGCCCGGCCCGTATTAAGGGTGGCACTCACCCTTATACAGGGTACCTAGACTCTTGACAATAAATTAAGTAAAATAATATATGCTACCATAAGGCGATTATGAGATTTGAGTATCAAAAATATTTTCCAAAAAATTACAAGAAGTGACAAAATGTTAATGCCGGTCCTGTTTAACATAGTGCAAAAAACATTGACCTAGTCCGCACTCCGTACGGCACCTGTGGAGTGTCAGTCAATGTCAGTACGCTTTTTACTTGCGGGTGAATTGCTGCTAAGTTGTGTCAAAAAGATCGCGCTTCTGCTGTTTAGACGTTAAGTGTTTATTAAAGACGTTTCTTATTTTTTATTTTTTAAGTTATTGTTTTAACTAAATTGGCAATGGATAACACCACGTTTCTACAAACCTCTTGTCTGGGATTGCACATTATCATTTACAGTGAAATAACTAATTGAACTTTATGTTTATTTTTCCTTTTAATTAAAACGAGAGCAATGTATTAAACTGGCCAAAATTATTTATAATTGCATTAAAACATTTTATCTCTTTTGTGTGTATTTCATACATTTTAATTTGGCAACACTGATTTGCGCAAAGGCTCGACTCTCTGTTAAGTTCGGTTCGGCAAGCGTGCGCTGATGTTAATCGAATGGTATGACATATTTTGACCAGAACCGTAGTAAGATTCATTTCTTCACTACAAAATTGAAGTTCAATTTTCTTGACAAAACGTGGATATATGAATTTCTTATATAAGGCTTTTTATTGCATATATTCCTAGGAATCTGCATTTTATTTTTTCTGCAATAAAGACGCCACACTCTGTATATAAAAATCGCTTAAATTATCTCTTCCGACAAAGTCCTGTATGTTTTTGTATATGCCCGGGTCGTATTATGTATAAAAACATACATAGGTATTATTAAGGGCGGCAGCCACCCTAATGTATAAAAAAATGCTTAAAAAATTATTTGTTGTTGTCTGTTATATTTTTATACGTGAATAGCTTAAATTATCTCTTCCAACAAAGTCCTGTATGTTTTTGTATATGCCAGGGCCGTATTAAAGGTAACAGCCACCCTTATGTACGTGAATATACGTGAATAGCTTAAATTATCTCTGCCAACAAAGTCCTGTATGTTTTTGTATATGCCCTCGCCGTATTAAGGGCGGCAGCCACCCTTATGTATAAAAAATGCTTATAAAAATTATTTGTTAATGTTGTTAAACTGTTATACGTGAATAGCTTAAATTCTCTCTTCCAACAAAGTCCTGTATGTTTTTTATATGCCCGGGCCGTATTAAGGGTGGCAGCCACCCTTATGTATAAAAAATGCTTTTAAAAATTATTTGTCTGTTAAATTTTTATTCGTGAATAGCTTGAATTATCCCCTTCTACAAAGTTTTGTATGTTTTTATAAATGCCCGGGCCGTATTAAGCGTGGCAGCCACCCTTATGTATAAAATATGCTTATAAAAATTATTTGTTGATGTCTGTTAAATTTTTATAAGTGATTCGCTTAAATTATCTCTTCCAACAAAATCCTGTATGTTTTTGTACATGCCCGGACCATATTAAGGGTGGCAGCCACCCTTATGTATAAAAAATGCTTTTAAAAATTATTTGTTGATGTCTGTTAAATTTTTATTCGTTAATAGCTTAAATTATCCCCTTCTAAGTTCTCTATATAAATACCCGGGCCGTATGCCGGTGGCAGCCATCCTTATATATAAAGAATGCCTATAAAATTATTTGTTGATGTCTGTTAAATTTTTATACGTGAATAGCTTAAATTATCCCTTTCTAGAAAGTTCTGTATGTTTTTATAAATGCCCGGGCCGTATTAAGGGTGGCAGACACCCTTATGTATAAAGAATGACTATAAAAATTATTTGTTGATGTCTGTTAAATTTGGATACGTGAATAGCTTAAATTATCCCCTTAGTGGTAATAGGTGGGTTCTGCGCCACTTTTTCTGCGCCACACTAAATGACGTCACGAACTCGATGGCCAGTGTCCATCGCTCCTTCAGCGACTTCTTGTGGGCATTGTCGTTGTGCAAGAGATGCGTGGGTGTTGGCATGCAAGAAGTGTCATGGCGGGATGGAAGTGACGTCATACAAGAAGTGTCATGGCGGCATGGAAGTATCGTCATACAAGAAGTGTCATGGTGGCATAGAATTGACGTCACATGACCAGTTGGTGGTAAATTTAAAATTCATTGACGATAAGGGGAGGTCAATGACCTCCAAACAGCATTGCGTCATTCTTATCTGGTATTGCAGCATTCGAGATCAAGTTTCTACAAGTTCATACCTGTTTTTTAGCATAAACTGTAACCCGATATATTATTTCCTTTAATACTGCCACGCTAGCATAAACTTTAACCTGATATATTATTTCCTTTAACAGCATTGCGTCATTCTTATCTGGTATTGCATCATTCGAGGCCAATGACCTCCAAACAGCATTGCGTCATTCTTATCCGGTATTGCATCATTCTAGACCAGTCACGTCAAGGTCATCGACCTCTGGTCGTCTGGATCCAGGTCACGTCAAGGTCAACGACCTCCGGCCGTCTGGGGTCAAGGTCACGTCAAGGTCATCGACCCCTGGTCGTCTGGGGCCAAGGTCTCGTCAAGGGCATGTCAAGGTCATCGACCTCTGGTCATCTGGGATCAAGGTGACATCAAGGCCAAGTCAAAGTCATGTCCTCTGGTCGTCTGAATGCAAGGTCACGTCAAGGTCATCGACCTCTGGTCGTCTGGGGTCAAGGTCAAGTCAAGGTCATGCCATCTGGTCGTCTGGTGTCAAGGTCACATCAAGGGCAAGTCAAGGTCGCGACCTCTGGGCGTCTGGGGACAAGGTCACACCAAGGTCATGTCAAGGTCATCGACCGCTACTCGTCTGGGGCCAAGGCCACTTCAAGGTCGTGTCAAGGTCATCGACCACTGGTCGTCTGGGGGTCAATGTCACGTCAAGGTCATGTCAAGGTCATCAACCTCTGGTCGTCTGAGGTCAAGGTCATCTAGGGTCAAGGTCACCTCAATTTAAGACTTGTTTTCTACTGGTTTAGACCTGTTTCCTACAGGTTCAGAACTGTTTTCTACAGGTCCAGACATGTTTTCTACTGGTTCAGACCTGTTTTCCACAGGTTCAGACTTGCTTTCTAGTATAAACTGTAACCTGATATATTAATTCCTTTATAATTGTAGTGTTAACAAAAATTCAAAATTCAAATTCAATTCAAACAGCATGAGCCTCTTTAGCTCAGTGGTAGAGCATATATGAAAAAGAAACGAGATAAAATTTTTTTGAGTTCTAATCTAACAGGAGGCAATTAAATTTTTTTCAAAAATGTCAAACAAGGCGCCTTAACCACTCGGCCAACCTGACTCGATAGGTATATGGAAAAGAAACGAGATAAAAATTTTTTTATATCTATTTATTGGCATAAAGTAGGTGTAATACATGATGTATATGGGATAGTTATTTAACATCATATTCGAACTGTTGCTGAAAGTTCTTTATAACATAAAGTACAAAATTTTATATACATTCCAGCAGACTTCCACATGGGCGCAAGGTAGAAAAATAACATTTCGTTCTCGCTTTCGACATATTCGGCAAACTTTTTCAGGCGGTCCCCAGCATTCGTCCTCAGGAACGGAATTTGGCATTACTTCGATTGGCTTTCTACCAGACATTACGCTCTCTTTAAAAGCACCTATTGCTACACTTGACTATGATATACTGAAGAATAATTAGACATCTAATGATTAAATTTACAGAACAAAAGTTGTGTTTTTAATCCCTTCATTTCCTGATAGCAACTTGAATATTATACAATGGAGGTGGTAGGGTTGTAATTCTTGAAGGAGCTGCGCTACTGAACCGTATGTTGTTGATACCAGTCAAATTGGGGGACTGCGGTAAAAATGTGGAGTTTATGTTGTTTTCGCTACATTAACCATAATACTTTTGAATGATTTTTGCAATACTCTTCAGTATTAATGATGCTTGGTTTTATCATTAGAAATTGTCAGTCTTTTTCAAATGAATTTGCCTTGAAAACCTTGTACTATTCTTATGTACGGTCAAAGCTTGAATATTGTCCACCTGTTTGGTATCCACATTATGTACACCATAAAACAACTATAGAAAATGTGCAACGTAAATTTCTCAAGGTTCTATGTTTGAAAGTTGATAATTTTTATCCAGAAAGAGGATACGATCACTCGGTCTTACTTCAAAGGTTTAATTGCATTACTTTAGAATTACGTCGCATAATATCTAGTCTAAAAATGTTATATAACTTATTTCATAATAATGTAGATTGTCCGGAACTATTAAGACAATTCAATTTTCGAATACCGAGAATTAATTCTCGACAAAATATTATTTTTATAATCAAGCGGCTAGAACCAATGTACATTTTAAATCTCCCGTATATGTCATGAGTAGACATTTCAATAGGATTTCGGACGTTTGTGACATTAATATCAGTACCCTTTCCCGAATTATTAACTGTGCCAAGGTTGAATTCAGCACTTAGATTAGAATGTAGATTATTGTTTGTTCAAATGTATCACGTACACCACCACTTTATTCATTTTGCATGTAGGAATATTCATCGCCTTTCTCCTGCTTTCCTTATTTATATGTATTTATTTAATTAAATTATGTTTTTTTTCTTTTTTTGTCCTGTAACTGGATGTATATCTGTTGGGCAATAAATTATTATTATTATTATTATTATTATTATTATTATTATTATAAGCATTAAAAAAAACATACCTTTTTTATTTAATCAAGATATACATTACGGAAACATTTCATGTGACCACTTCTGTTTCAATTAAACAATGCAAAGAAACAGATAGTCTGATAGTTTGTGACAGATTGTTAAAATAGGTGGCTACAAACCATGTTAATTGATTTTTTAAATTTAAATAAAGGAGCACAAATACTTTGGATAATTTTTTAACTAATGATCTATGTCATTTTTAGGTTTTCTGAACATATGACAAAAATTTCAGAGGAAATTACAAAATAAAAAATGAAATTAAGGGTTGCCAAGCTAACCCTGAGATTTTGAAAAGGTTAATCTATGGCTGCAAACAACTTTCTATGCATTGTAGCTGTTCCAACATTGGGCAAAGTTGATTTGAAAAGAAATTCTATTTTTGAATAGAAGTCCAACTCCTTTTTGGTAGCAAGTTAAAAGTTTTTTAAAAATTGGGTAAAAATTTCTGATGACATAAGGTAGACCAGTGAAATTTAGGCTACCTACTGATTTAACTAGTAAAAATGAAAATTCTCTTAATTTGAATATGATTTCTTATTCATTTAAAAAATAATAATTATACATTTTTTGATTTTTGATAAATACATATTTTTCAAATATACCTATCCCCCTCCTCCAAATAAAAGGTAGTAAGGCCTCAGTAATACCCAAGTATGTTTATGTATAAATATCCTTGGGTAATATCATTGAACCGGATAAAAAGTTAACTAGTTTTAGTTTATGAATTTCACAGAAATAAATATTTTCTATTTCCAATTGAACATCATTCTGTAACTCTAATTTGAAGTAACTCTGAGCTAACTTATACAGGGTCCACTCAGCGCTGGATTAAGCCTCGGTGGGGCCTGGGGCTTGAAGAGAAGGGGCCCTCTTAAACTTCCTTTATGAGGAAGCAAAAGTCCTTTTAAATTAATTAACTTAGTATGCTATTTTCTTAATATTAAATTTTATATGTAATACAACATACATTTCCAATGAAAATAGCCAATGAAAAAAAAAATAGCATTAGAAATTGTCATTAAGTATTTTTATTACCGTTCATTAGTCTGTTTTTTAATTTTTCCAATAGCATGTGGGGCCCCTGGAGCCTATGGGGCCCGGGGCTACAGCCCCTGCTAGTCCCCTGGTTAATCCGGCGCTGGGTCCACTTATCATATTTTGTCCCCAACTTTATCTAGTAACATTTGGGCTTCATTTAAATATATTTTTTAATGTATATGAACAGATAACAGAATACCCAAAAAAAATTGTTATAAAACTTGAAAATACAATTTATATAGCTTCTAGCACTTCTTGATTAGTTAAAAAAATAAATGTATATACAGGGTGATTCAGAACTTATCCAAAAAAAAAATTCTGGATGTACAGGGGACCCTTACAAATACAATTTTGTAAAGAAAAAATTAAAAAGGGCAGTTCGAAAATGATTTAAAAATACACTTCTGCACGGCACTGGAAACTGGTTCACTGTAAAATCTGACCTCGCACAATGCGACCGGCATGGCGGTGTGATAAAAACGGACAAAAACT
>NW_019417063.1:95091-97561 GCF_000390285.2 Anoplophora glabripennis
CAATGACCTCCAAACAGCATTGCGTCATTCTTATCTGGTATTGCAGCATTCGAGATCAAGTTTCTACAAGTTCAGACCTGTTTTTTAGCATAAACTGTAACCTGATATATTATTTCCTTTAATACTACCACGCTAGCATAAACTTTAACCTGATATATTATTTCCTTTAACAGCATTGCGTCATTCTTATCTGGTATTGCATCATTCGAGGTCAATGACCTGCAAACAGCATTGCGTCATTCTTATCTGGTATTGCATCATTCGAGGTCAAGTTTCTACAGGTTCAGACCTGTTTTCTACTGGTTCAGACCTGTTTTTTAGCAGAAACTTTAACCTGATATATTATTCCCTTAACAGCATTGCGTCATTCTTATCCTATATTGCATCATTCTAGACCAGTCACTTCAAGGTCATGACTTCAGGTCGTCTGGGGACAAGGTCACGTCAAGGTCATATCAAGGTCATCGACCTCTGGCCGTCTGGGGTCAAGGTCACGCCAAGGTCATGACCTCTGGTCGTCTGGGGACAAGGTCAAGTCAAGGTCATGACCTCTGGCCGTCTGGGGACAAGGTCAAGTCAAGGTCATTGACCTCTGGTCGTCTGGGTCAAGGCCATCGAAAGCTCACCGACCGCGGGCAAGCTCGGGTCAAGGTCATCTACATCAGGTTGTCTGAAGTCAAGGTCACCTAGGGTCAAGGTCACCTCAATTTAAGACTTATTTTCTACTGGTTCAGACTTGTTTCCTACAGGTTCAGACCTGTTTTCTACAGGTCCAGACTTGTTTTCCACTGGTTCAGACCTGTTTCCCACAGGTTCAGACTAGCTTTCTAGTATAAACTGTAACCTGATATATTATTTCCTTTATAATTGTAGTGTTAACAAAAAGTCAAAATTCAAATTCAATTCAAACATAGCATGAGCCTCTTTAGCTCAGTGCTAGAGCACTGGAAACCGGAGGTCGTGAGTTCAAATTTCACAGGAGACAATTACATTTCTATCAAAAATGTCAGGTGTGGGATTCGAACCCACGCTCCCTTTAGGGAACCAAGGCTTAAACAAGGCGCCTTAACCACTCGGCCAACCTGACTCGATAGGTATATGAAAAAGAAACGAGATAAAAAATATTTTATATCTATTTATTGGCATAAAGTAGTTGTAATACATGATGTATATGGGATAGCTATTTAACATCATATTCGAACTGTTGCTGAAAGTTCTTTATAACATAAACTACAAAATTTTATATGCATTCCACAAATCCAGCAGACTTCCACATGGGCGCAAGGTAGAAAAATAACGTTTCGTTCTCGCTTTCGACATATTCGGCAAACCTTTTCAGGCGGTCCCCAGCATTCGTCCTCANGAATAACATGTGAAGCTACTTTAAAGTCAAATTCCATTTTGATAACTACCTCTTCAGATACGTGTTTTAAATTCGATTTAACTAAACTAGAGGATTGCTCAAATGGCTTAGTACTTGTACTATGTTCCTTAAGACAAAGTTGTAGTAAATGATTAATTCTGTTATTAGAATCGTTTTTTAATAGTGTTATAAATTTGGTTTTTAAGTCATTTATAATTAATTGATCTGCAAGACTAACAGTTTTTCATATAGAATTATATGTTTCTATATATTTTGTCTGCAGGTTTTTTTAAGAGACTTGATTCTTTATATATTCTGTTAGGACCCCCTTTTTTAAATGTTTGTTAATTATCTCAATTTCTTCTGATAATTGCAGAAGAAATTGGTAGGAAGTCATAAATACAAAATAAAGTCATAAATACAAAAAAATTATGAAATCTTATAGCTAAAACTAGAACATAATTGCACTGTTCACTTCACTTTAATCACTTGACTTACTTGTAAACTCTGTGACGATGTTCGGGTGGGATGAAGATGAAGTCGGTGGTGCTGACCTGGTAGAAGTCGGTTGTAGAAAAATTTTTAACTGCATTTCCATATTGGATGATGATGATGTTCTGATTAGAAAACTTCACTTCACTTAATTTAATTTTTTTCTTTTACATTTAAATGTTTTTCTTTATTTTCACTTAATTTTTTTTTACATTACCGCTTCTTTTTTAGTAGATAGTTAAACGATGGAAGTTGCCTGTGCTCTTATGTCCTTTATTACATTCGCAGTAATTCGTTTTTTAAACGTTTTCATGCAACAAAATATTGCAAAGCCGCAGATCACTAGTAGTGCCAAAATTACTATTGTTCCGGCAATAATTATTGCTGAGTAGATTTGAGGATTAGTGCTACCATTATTTTGGTTCACTAAAATTTCTTCCTTAGTAATAGAGAGTTTGATTTAAGACTGATTTTATTTTCTATAACTACAATAATGTAAGTTTTGCTGAGTAAGAATAATGTATTGTCATCGCTCACGCGACCGGATCTAGGATCTTTGACCCATCGCGTATTGCATTTATTGCAAAGTTGCAAATAGCGGTTAATGACAGTACA
>NW_019417063.1:100955-114663 GCF_000390285.2 Anoplophora glabripennis
ATTTTTTTTAGAAAATTACTATAAAAGTATTGAATTAAATGAAGCCTATATTAAAATTGTAATAAAACCGTCATTATAAAATATTTATTTATGAAATTTGGCATGAAACCGTTTTAGGGGATGCAGAATCCAGTGCCGTAGATAGATTTTAAATAAAAAAATCGCTAAACAGTTTTTGTAAAATTTGACAGTGAAAAAAATTCATAGTAGGCCTTGAAAATCAAAATTTCACCTTCTAATTTTGCATCATGAGAGTGCTTTTGGAGATCTATCTTTTAAAAAAAAATCCGGTTCAAATCGATCCAGAAACAACTTTTGTACGCGAGTGTTGTATATATATATATGACGTTAGTGAATACAGCTTATAGAAATTATTTTTCAAAATTTAGCGCTCAATTTACTGTTTCCTTCTTTCTAAATTCCATAATTTATTTAGTCCATGGGTGTCTCAATTATTTTGCTCTGTGTACCTCTTGGTTCTGTAGAGTTTGGTTATGATTCTTTGGTTCAATTATAATTCCATGCTACCTTATGGCTGAGCAAAGTTTTTAAGGTTGTATAGTACTAAAATGTATTTGTAGAGTAACAGCTCAAAATTTTAAACAATTTTGGTATAAATATTTTAACAAAAGTGTCAATTAATGTTTTTAACAATATATTTTTTACATATTCTACGGTTATGACTAATAGTTCAAATGGACTTTGTTCTAAACTTGGTAAATTTTTCGATTTAAATCTCAATTTTGTAAGTATAAGTTAGATTATTACTTGTGGTTGTTACCAATATATATTCCATTGTAGTTTCTCCTGAGACAGGAATAATTTGTTCCGAAAGCTCGAGTAATAAAAAAGAGTACACTTCAAGTTGGCTTTGACTGCATACCCGACTATACTTTAAAATTTTGTTAGTTAACTTAGACAGTCGTCTAACGCTTTGGCAATATATATACAAGGTGTCCCGGAAATGGTGGGCAATCTCTCGGATAATGAGATAATAATAATAATAAATAATGTCACAAGTTCATATAAAATTTTTTCCTCCGGGCTCACCCTGTAGAGTTATTAGCTCTTGAAGTTGAGAATTAAAAATGGTTTTTTTGCTGTAACTTTTGTATGTTTCAATAAATTTTGAAAATTTTTTGGCTGGATCTATAATTTTTGAAGCAGCTTTGGATGATAATATGAAATCCTCGATAATAATTATGGGGGCCCGGGGCATAGCACCCCTCACCAAAATTTCTAGAAAAACAATTTTTGTTCCACTATACCCCAAATTTTCCATCATTTTATAAAAATTTATGGTATTTTACGTNAATTTATAATAGATATTTATATTGCATTGTGTTATCTATTATTTGTGGTGTTTTGTAATCCTCCAATCCTCGTCAATTTTATTTGACTGGCGCCCATGCCTACTATTCTATCAACAATTTAAAACAAAAAGCAAATCTCAATGAACCCACGACCAGCCTCCGACATTAGAGCAACCGTTAGCAAAATTATTTGTAACCAAAAAAAAAATAAAATAAAAAGACCTAAGAAGGTTGCAAAGCATTGGCATTGGCGTCCAACGTCAGGGGCCTTGTTTAACTAAAAACTGTATAGCATATAGTAAAAAAATTTTGATATCTTGGTGTTTGTTTTATATTGTTATTTCCGAAGTATTCTTTAATAGTCGTGGATATTAGCCGGCAGTAGGTAATTAACCTTTCATCCCTATCCTTTTTTACAAAACAACACAATAATAACATTTATATTTTGTTCAGCCAAAAACAAATAATAATAGAATTCATTTAAAATTATTATTAGTAGCGTGATCGTTTACTTTTAAAAAAAAAATATTTTAACATGTTTGTGCGAATTCTAGGAATGTCTTAAAAATTTTTTAACTTTTTGTGTTTATACGTTGATATAGTTTCTTGTCTTATACATATACGATTTGTTAAAATGTTTGTAGATATTTAGATACAGATTTCCAAGTTTTTTAAATTTATATGCAATAATCTGGTAGCGTTACAGCAAATTTGTGTGTACAGGGTGTGCACAGTAATTTAATTTATACTTTTTGTTCGGTTTTGTGGATACATTAAGAAATTTGAACAACAATATATGGTGTGAGCTGAATTACTTTTACAATTATTAGTAAAAAAAATAAAAAAAGGAAAATAGCTGATTTGACACACTTTAAGAAATTGTTTTATGTAGGGAGCTGTTCAAGGGTCATCATTTATAGATTGTTTCTATTGATTTATGTTGGTAGCTGAGTGTTGTGTGATTTGTTATTTTATATTCGGTATATAACGACATTGAAAATAGTGTACAAAAGGTACATACACTAGGATTTTTTAATTAATTTTTTTCCTACGCCTTGGTGCAAGACTTATTTGGGTATTAAGCATTTAGGTAATTGCTTCATTTTAAAATTAGTTTTGCAGATAAAGTATTATTTACTTTATTAAATTAAAGGTTCCTTCACACGCTCATTCCAGTTCGTTTAATTGAATGATACTAGGCAGTCTAAGCATAATAGTGATATTAGTGATTTTGAGAGTAAGTCAATTCGAAATAATACATTTGTCTTTATATTTGCCGAGTTAGCGTGATTATCTATCTGGGGTATTTCTTATTTTGATATCTAGCCATTGTTGTGTTGCATTTACTTTACATTTACATTTACAATTTTTGCAAAATATTTAACATTTCTATATTGCCTAAATATTTTACGGGGTGTTTGCTTCTAAATTGGCGGAGCTAATTGTGTAAAGCACTTTGATGTTTTAAAATATTACAATGAATTTTGATTACGATTTTGATCCTTGTCATTTAAGAGTACACGAGTTAAATTATGAACTACGAATTCGAAATGTCTCAGCTGATCGAATGGACATAGTTCTGAAACGTAAGTATCTGCGAAGAGAACTGAAGGATATGAATAGACCCGAAGTGCAGTATGCAATACCAAAATTCGATTTTAATCTGGAGAAAGAAGAGCTTGATACAAGTATTTCGTCTGTTACGGATTTAGNTGCTTTGCCCCCGGGCCCCCATAATTATTATCGAGGATTTCATATTATCATCCAAAGCAGCTTCAAAAATTATAGATCCAGCCAAAAAATTTTCAAAATTTATTGAAAAATACAAAAGTTACAGCAAAAAAAAACATTTTTAATTCTCATCTTCAAGAGTTAATAACTCTATAGGGTGAGCCCGTAGGAAAAAATTTTATATGAACTTGTGACATTATTTTCTCATTATCTATTCATATCCGAGAGATTGCCCACCATTTCCGGGACAGATCCATTTTCAGGAACTGCGTCAAGATTGTAGAAAAACGCTCAGACCCGTCGATTTTAGATTAAAGAATGTCCCCCATTCTTGGCTGGTATTTTTGACTCCACCACTTTCACCCCCAAGCAAGGGTAAGCATCACCCCAATATATTCAAATGGCATTGGGGGTAGTGGATATAATAGGCCGGTTCTGCGCCACATTTTCTGCCCCACACTAAATGACGTCACGAACTCGATGGCCAGTGTCCATCGCTCCTTCTGCGGCTTCTTGTGGGCATTGTCGTTGTGCAAGAGATGCGTGGGTGTTGGCATGCAAGAAGTGTCATGGCGGCATGGAACTGACGTCATACAAGAAGTATCAAGGCGGCATGGAAGTGACGTCATACAAGAAGTGTCATGACGGCAAGGAAGTGACGTCACATGACCAGTTGGTGGTAAATTTAAAATTCAATCACAATAAGGGGAGGTCAATGACCTCTAAACAGCATTGCGTCATTCTTATCTGGTATTGCAGCATCGAGATCAAGTTTCTACAAGTTCAGACCTGTTTTTTAGCATAAACTGTAACCTGATATATTATTTCCTTTAATACTGCCACGCTAGCATAAACTTTAACCTGATATATTACTTCCTTCAATACTGCCACGCTAGCATAAACTTTAACCTGATATATTATTTCCTTTAACAGCATTACGTCATTCTTATCTGGTATTGCATCATTCGAGACCAATGACCTCTAAACAGCATTGCGTCATTCTTATCCGGTATTGCATCATTCTAGTCCAAGGTCATCAACCTCTGGTCGTCTGGGGTCAAGGTCACGTCAAGGTCATGACCTCTGGCCGTCTGTGGACAATGTCACGCCAAGGTCAAGTCAAGGTCATCGACAACAGGTCGTCTAGGGTCAAGGTCACGTCAAGGTCATGACATCTGGTTGGCTGGGGTCAAGGTCGTGTCAAGGTCATCGGCCTCTGGTCGTCTGGGGTTAAGGTCACGTCAAGGTCGTAGGCCTCTGGACGTCTGGGGTCAAGGTCACGGCAAGGTCAAGTCAAGGCCATAGCCTCTGGTCGTTTAGGGCCAAGGTGACATCAAGGGCGTGTCAAGGTTATCGACTTCTGGTCGTCTGGGACCAAGGTCACGTCAAGGTCATGACCTCTGATCGACTGGGGACAAGGTCAGGCCAAGGTCACGTCAAGGTCATCGACCCCTGGTCGTCTGTGGTCAAGGTCACGTCAAGGTCATCGGCCTCTGGTCGTATGGGGTCAAGGTCACCTCAATTTAAGACATGTTTTCTACAGGTCCAGACTTGTTTTCTAGTGGTTCAGACCTGTTTCCTACAGGTTCAAACCTGAATTCTACATGTCCAGACTTGTTTTCTACTGGTTCAGATCTGTTTTCTACAGGTTCAGACTTGATTTTTAGTATAAACTGTAACCTGATATATTATTTCCTTTATAATTTGTAGTGTTAGCAAAAATTCAAAATTCAAATTCAATTCAAATTCAAACATAGCATAGCATAGCTTAGTGGTAGAGCACTGGTCTTGGAAACCGGAGGTCGTGAGTTCAAATCTCACAGGAGGCAATTAAATTTTTTTCAAAAATGTCCGGTGTGGGATTCGAACCCACGCTCCCTTTAGGGAACCAAGGCTTAAACAANTTCAAGTCATTCCAGATATTAGCACGCTTACTACTGTTTGTAGGGCTTTAGAAGATGCCAACATTTTGAAGCAAAAATTTCAACCACCACCACGGAACGTATCGTTACTAGAACCGGCTTTGGCTTACAATCCTTCACCTAGGAGAAACGATTGTGCAGATGATAGCAAATGCGATACCAACACATGGCGGACAAATAACAATATCAGGCTTCCAAGACCTAGAGCTGGTATGTCTAATCAAGTATCTGCTGCACAGTGCTGGAAATGTCAAGAAACTGGGCATATGCAGCGTGATTGTAAGAAAAGGATACCTGTTTGTCATGGATGTGGCAAGATAAATGTGATTCGACCCAACTGTCCAAAGTGTTCAAAAAACGGAAAAATGGAAGACTTTCAGTAGGTCGAAGTCTTCTGCCTCTCACTAAGGCCTACGATACTACATCTGGGATAGAATGGAAAAATTGGTTAAAAAGAGTGGAGAATTTTTATAAATTGAACCCTAAAACTAATGAAGCAAATACTTTATTAGTTAAAAAAGATACGATAATAGGCCGTATGTTACTGTACGTATATTTGGCAGGTCTATTGTTGCTCTTTTAGATAGGGGCGCCAGTAATTCTGTACTAGGTGGCCCTGGTATGTTTTTGATAGATGTTTTTAATTTGGAAGTAATTTCCGACATCCAAAGTTTAGTCATAACTACAGCGGACGGAACGGAACAAAATATTACTGGGTTAGTGAACTTACCTATTGAAATAGATGGCGTTCTGAAGCTAACAAAGGTGTTGGTAGTGCCGTCTTTGTCACATGGTCTTATTTTAGGATTTGATTTTTGTCGAGATTGCTCAATTACTATAGAACATTCTACAAACTCATATTTTTTTGGTAAAAAGAAATTAGTCAATATCGAACCTTTAGACTCAGAACAATTGCGAGTATCTGCTATCAACAGAATATACTCAAAGGATGAACTTGGAGAATTGCAAAATGAAAAACTTGAAGAAACTATTCTGAAATTTCGTGTCCTATCAAAAACGGAATTGGGAAGAACAAATCGAATCGTGCATCACATAGATACTGGCAATGCAGAACCAATTAAGCAACGACAGCATTTAATGTCGCCTTATAGGCTTGAAGTCTTAAACCGTGAACTAGATAATATGTTGCAGCTTGGAGTGGTTCGTCCTTCTTCTAGCCCCTGGTGTAGCCCAGTACTATTGGTTGAGAAAGCTGATGGTAAACCTAGATTTTGCTTCGATGGTCGTAAGCTTAACGCTGTGACCAAGAAATGTGCTTACCCATTGCCAATGGTAGACCACATTTTAAGTAAATTATCGGGAACCAAATATTTAAGTAGCATAGACTTAAAGTCAGCTTTCTGGCAAATACCTCTATCGCCAGAATCATGTTGTCTTTGTTGTCATGCCGATTGGTTTGTGCAACGCTGCGCAGACTCAGCAAAAATTAATGGATTTTGTTCTAGGACCAGAACTAGATCCTTACGTATTCGTCTATCTTGACGATGTCATTATTGCAACTGCTTCTTTTGAAAAGCATCTCGAAATATTAAACGTAGTATTCGAACGTTTAAGAGCAGCTAATTGGACAATAAATATTGATAAATGTAAGTTTTGTTTACCAAGTCTTAAATATTTAGGGTTTGTAGTGGACAAGGAAGGGCTTCGAACTAACCCTGATAAAGTAAAGTCAATGCTTGAGTACCCAATACCAAAAACAGCAACGGAAATAAAAAGATTTATAGGTATGTGCGGATGGTACCGGAGATTTATAAAGGATTACTCCACTTTAATCGCTCCAATATGCAGATTGTTAAAAGGTCGGCGAAAAACACACAGAATAGTGTGGGATGATAATGCGGACAGAGCTTTCCAACAGGTAAAACAGGCATTAATATCGGCCCCAATTCTAGCGGCACCAGATTTTTCAAAGAAATTTGCTGTTCAGTGTGATGCCTCAGATGTAGGTTTAGGAGCAGTTCTGACACAGCAAACTGATCGTGACGAAGAGATTGTAATCGCTTATGCTTCTAGAACTTTGAACGAATCTGAACGAAAGTATACCACAACGGAAAAGGAATGTTTGGCTGTTCTTTTTGGAGTAGAGAAATTTTTAGGATATATAGGAGGAACTCATTTCATAGTAATAACAGATCACTATTCATTATTGTGGTTGAGTAATATTAAGAATCCGACTGGAAGACTGGCGAGATGGGCAATGCGTCTGAGTCAGTATGATATGGAAATTGTGCATAGAAAAGGAAGTCTCAACGTAATTCCTGATGCTCTTTCTCGAGCACCGCTAAATACTTGTGTGATTAATGTTGAAGCAGAAGATGCAGAATCAGATGCCTGGTACAATAAAATGATTCAGCAAGTCGTGGATCAACCAGAAAAATATCCTGAGTGGGACGTTAGAAATAATGTTTTATATAAGCATGTGCCTTCCGAATTAGGAACTCGTACGAATTTTTCCGAATGGAAGATAGTTATTCCAAATGGAAAAAGGACAGATGTCCTACGCTCTTGTCATGATGAACCGCAAGCAGCACATTTAGGAATCTATAAGACCTTGAACAGAATAAAAGAATTGTATTATTGGCCTCGACTCCTACAAGATACAAGAAAATATGTGAGAAATTGTCGGATCTGTAATGCTCAAAAAGATGTTAATCAAGCACGACCCGGGTTTATGGGACAACCAAAGAAGATCCAGTACCCATGGCAGTATATCTCAGTAGATATTCTTGGCCCATTACCAAGATCCAAACAAGGAAATAATTATATTCTTTTGGTTTCAGACTATTTTACAAAGTTTTGTCTACTACACCCGCTACGTAAAGCTAGCGCATCTCAGGTTGTGAAATACTTAGAGAACAATGTATTTTTGATTTATGGTGCTCCGCAGGTTCTGGCCTGTGACAATGGAGTACAGTTTGTGAGTAGAGCATTGAAAAGTTTAGCTCACAACTACGGAGTAAAAATATTATATAATGCTCGATATCATCCACAGGTCAATGCAGTAGAGAGAGTTAATCGTGTTTTGGAAGCTGCCATAAGGTCATACATAATGGACAATGATGATCATCGAAATTGGGATGAGGAAATTCATAAAATTGGATTTGCCTTACGCACTGCAGTACATGAGAGTACTAAGCAAACACCTACATTTTTAAACTTTGGAAGATATGTACCTGCTAACGGTAATTATTACGGTAAACTAACCAATGTTTCGAATATCGAAGTAGATGAACCAAATAGAAAGAAGTATGGGGAAGAAATTGACCAACTCTCACAAACATATTTAGATGTGAGACAACACTTAGCAAGAGCCTATGCAAAAAATAGTAGAACCTATAATTTAAGAAAAAGACCTGCTGATATTTATCACGTGGGAGATAAAATATGGAAACGTAACTATATTCTATCAAAAAAAAGTCAGCAATTTGTAGCAAAATTAGCTCCAAAATTTGTTTTGTGTAAAGTAAAAAAGGTTAATTCTCATTTAGTATATGAATTGGTTGATTTGGAAGGGAGAAATCTTGGTAGATATCATGTTAAAGACTTAAAACCATAGATTGAAGTTAACTAATTGGTTTTCTATCTAAAGTTACAGGATATGACTTGTATGTGTGTAGAATGAGAGTGGCAACGTAAGTGGTGTGGAAGGATTTCGTATGTTTTGTTGTAATCTTTGACAAATTAAAATTAATTTTTTTGGAAAAGAAAAATGAAGAGAAAATAATTTTTTGATAAATTATTTTCATAAATAAATTAATTTTGGATAGCTTTAACACCAAAGTTTTTATATTTTCATGTTTGCAAACTGTCATGAATTAACTACTATTTTCCCGGATAGACCCAATATTCAGATCTGAATCTATTCTAATATATCATACAATAAGTAGATATTTTACTAAATTAGTTAAGTATAGAATCTAGAGTAGTTCATAGTATCTATTAGTCCTTAAGAAATTATATATTATTAGTACATTTTTAAGATATATGCTCCTACATTAAAATTTATTTTATGTTGCTACATGAAATGAAATAGTTTAGGAATAAAATACTTTATTGGCAAAAAAAAGGAAAAAATGTTTCCGATTTTTTTCGTTAATTTTTTTTTCTCGAAGAAAGGGGGATGTGTAACAGTTTACTAATAATAAGCATTAGGGCATTGTAAATGCAAACCTTTGAACAGCTCATGTCAAATAAAATGAATGCATTTAAAACATAAGAGGACATCTGGTATAAGAGATTAAAAGCAAATTGTACTGCAGAGACGGATGGTATACACTGATTTAAACAATAGTAAAAACTAAGTATAGATAAAGTTTTTTGGGAAAACGCGGAGCGACGAGAGGTCTGGCGAAATCGCGAGGACAGTTTGTTAGAGACAAATAATTAATGTAAAATATTATATTTTACAATAAGAAGGCCAAATAACAACTAAGGTAATTAAACACATTTAAATTAACAAATGTTTAAGATTTTTATAAATCGTTTTGATTAATTGCAAAGAAACTTAAATTAAAAAAGGATATTTAATACTAATGTTAATCTACTAGAATAATTTCAACTCTATTAATTTCTTATGTATTACCACCTGTTCTTTTATACCAGGTACTACAGAATGCATTTATTTTAGGCCTTCTTCACCTTTTCTTCTTGTTCGTTAAATTCCTAAATTCGTCGTGTGACGAATTATCCTGTTTAATCCACAAACCACGAATATTTTTGGAAAAACTATACTGTTTAAAACTCCAACTTGGAAGTCTGGGATTTGTGCTGTTTACTATTGCATAGTGGATTGGTTTGGCTGAACAGTAGCAAAGAAGGGCCCAAGTCTTATTAAGGAAAAGGGTCACCTTGCACGCAAGAAGTACCTACCTACGTAAATTTTGGTGCCAGTAGATGATCTGTTACATATTAATATCAACCCCTGGAATTTGAAACGCGGCCATCTTGTTAAAAAGCACGTATGCAGCATATATTTCTTTTATATTATAATTTATTATTACTTATTATTCAATTGCAACTCATGTATTATTTGATAAGCTTTACTTGGAAAACAGCTGTTTCTCGGGTACCTAATTATCATATCATTTTTTTGGTAGTCTAATTTACTTATTTTATTTAATTTGTTCAAAATTAAAATTCTACTTTACTTAATTAGTATTAAGCGAATTATTGCTGAAATAATTTATATTAATGTTAAAATTTATACTTTTTACATTTGGCGTAAATAATTTATAATAGATATTTATATTGCATTGTGTTATCTATTATTTGTGGTGTTTTGTAATCCTCCAATCCTCGTCAATTTTATTTGACTAGCGCCCATGCCTACTATTCTATCAACAATTTAAAACAAAAAGCAAATCTCAATGAACCCACGACCAGCCTCCGACATTAGAGCAACCGTTAGCAAAATTATTTGTAACTAAAAAAAAAATAAAATAAAAAGACCTAAGAAGGTTGCAACACTTAATTGGTGGTAACCCGATTTCAAGTCTAACGTAGATATGAAGAAAGTTCGTTTTGTCGCATGTAACAAATCGTCCATACGCGGAAGCGGGTAAGTCATTCACAGTAATAGCGTTTAAGCGTCTATAATCCACGCACAACCGGGTTTTGCAATTTTTCTTCGGCACTAAAACGACAGGCGCGGCCCACGGTGACTCACACTCTTCGATTATCCCCTTCTCCAAGAGGTAATCAAGTTCTTTCCGCAGAATTTCTTTGTTGCAGGGTGTCATTCGATATGGAGGAATTGATATGGGTGGATGATTCCCAGTATTTATGTAATGCATAGCATATGGAGTTGGTTCTCCCCCAAGTCGAAAGATATCATCATTCTATTCCAACTGTGAATTAAGGGTATCCTTTTCAGTAGGAGACAACATAACGGCTTCATCAGGACGTAGAAAATTAAACGAACATTTTGTTGTTTTGCTTCAAAATGTAGGTCATACTTCACATCGGGCATATCAGAAAATGTCCACCTACGATTTGCAATATCGACACACAATTTAGCATCTTGGATAAAATCAATTCCAAGGAGTGTATTGTTGTTAACTGCATCAGGTAGTATGATAAATGTTGTAGGGAAAGTATGTCCTTCTAAAGTTACATCTACTCTAGTGACAAGAACTGTTTCGAATTTGGAACTTCCATCAGCCAATTTGACGTAAATTTTATCTTCTGTGAAGGTTTGTCCTTAGTAACCAGCAATTCTTTGCTTAGCCGCCGTGTCCAAAATACCAATACCACGTGAACCTAGTATGTTGATGTACATTATAGGTCGAGATCTGGGAGTTAGTTCGGCAGATAACGAGTAACCTGGTACCTTTATGCTCATCATACAAAATTCAACAGAAGATGTTTCGGCTGTTTTTGAGGAGGCCTTACAGTTTGGACAATTTGTTCGTACATAGCCTACATTTCCGCAACCGTAACATGTTAAAGATGCCGCCAGTTTGGGAGGTGCGAGGGGAGGAGTCGAAATTGCATCGGATTTCGGCAAAGTGTAAGTCCTTGATTGTTTTTGTACCAATTTTCGACATTCTTCTTTTAAATGGCCAACATTCCTACAATAGGAACAACGTGGTTTCTTTAAATTAGATTTGCCTTGATCAACATCAAAGGATTTATCCAAAATTTCCTCAGCAATGCGCGACTGTTCCAAAAGTTCAGAAAAAGTTTCAATTTTATTTCCAGGAACTTTGTCACGAATTTTTTTATTTAACAAACTATACACCATATCTAACTGAATGGTTTCAGAAAGAGTATCTGTTGGTAACTGAGCTAAAATACTTCGAGCTTTGCAAATAAAAATGTCAGTAGGAGTTTTAAAATCTTGCTCCAATGAAAAAAGTTCTTTGTATACGCGATACGGAGGTTTCACATGGCCAAATGTACTTTTCAAAAGGTCAGTTTCCGCTTCCCACGAAGTTACTGTTGTTTTAACTTCATGCCACCATTTTGCAGCAAAACCATCAAGCAACATCGGTAAGCCACGAAGTGCGTTGTCATCCGAAATCAGGGTACAATCTTTATAAATATTGATAGCATCGATAAACGCGCTAACATCAGAGTCTTTTGAACCATCGAAACGCGAAGAACACTTGGTAAAATTCCCACTACGTGCAGGAGTTGGCGTGGAAAAACCACCAACTTGGAGCCTGTCCATTAATTGTTTAAACTGTTCATCGGTTAATGTGACAGTTATCTCGGAAAGTTGCTTTTGACTACGAAGCCAATAGTTACCGGATTCAGCAGTCGTGATGTCCACTTACAGCATGCAAATTAAAAGTAAAACTTACAGTTTGTACTCCAGAAAATTCAAATAAGATACTTAGGTATTCCTCAAAGATCCGGCTTAGTGGGTGAGCTTGATTTGAATCCACTAGCAGCGATGCGATGGAACCTATATCCAGCGAAAATAATTGAAACTTGACACAAACATTCAATTTCGAGAAACATCAGTTCTGGTCCCAAACAACGTTTTGAAAAATGTCTTTAGTGTCTTTAATATGCGATGTGCGAAAACAACGTACTTTTACTACAAACAAGTATTGGTTTTACTCAACGTTTGTAAAACGTAACAGTTTTCACACTCGAGTCAGTTAATTTTCACAGATTGTTATTACGCACAATTCTTGCTTAACAAAAGCGAAATACTTCTCGTTCAACTGAAAACAATGCACCACTTTTCCAGTTTACTCGGACCGCTACGTTAGGCGCCAATGTTACGGGGAGGTTTTTTTGGGTTATCACTTCACCGCAGGTTTTCTTTATTTAGCCGATATATTCCTGAGCCGTAATACATGGTTTCAATAACGAGAAATTCTTCTATACCTTTTTATTACAACTAATGTGGAATTAACAGTAAAAAAATCTCAAAAGACAACAGATGTCAAATTCGAATATTCTCAAACTAACACTGACAACCCTGATCTTTTTTTAAAAGTCTAGAATTTTTATGAGGTCCAGCAAACGCCCCACCATCTAGTTTTCCGGCCGAGCAGGTCCTTTCCAAGGTTGTCCCTTTTAAGGTTTTATTGTTATAATATGATTTTATGGGTTATAGATTTTTACAATTGTCAATTGTTATACTTCTTACACTAGATCAATAAAGCAAGAAATTTCCCCCCTAAATTCTACTGTTACAGTGCATAATAGTGTTTTATACTGTAAGTAGTCAAATTGATTGACAATGAAATTGTGCATTAATTATACATAATTGCAGTGAAATTTTTAATGTAGAAATTTTTATAGCGCTTTATTTTAAAATTTACAAATTTGTTTAGCTAATTGTGTCGACACTTACAAGCGTAGAATTATAGCTGGTAATTTAATCTGCATGTAACCGCGCTGCACTGTAAATCCTCCTGCATGTAATCGCACTGGTCTGGAGTTTCCTCGTTGAAACGCCGTCACGCCACGAAGATGACCGAAGTTTCCTTGGATGTTTTACTGGAATTCTTACAGATGAAAACTGCACTGCACTATTCTTTTATTGGGTTTCACTTATCACTTTTAATTTATTTTTGTTAACCTTGTTCAAATTTGTTGATTCACTATTACTTATGTTGATGTTGCTCAATGAATTTTCGAACTTATGAAACTTCAACTAATTTGAATTTCGGACTTTTGACAGCTGTATCTGTCCGTGACATTTCTCCACCAAGATGGCTTGATAAGTATGACTTTTTCACTAACTTGTTGATTTTTATTGAT
>NW_019417063.1:120664-133503 GCF_000390285.2 Anoplophora glabripennis
ATAATGATAATGATAATGATAATGATAATGATAATGATAATGATAATGATAATGATAATGATAATGATAATGATAAAGATAATGATAATGATAATGATAATGATTGATAATGATAATGATAATGATGATAATAATAATAATAAATCGTCTTTATTAGAAGCAGATAATGCAAATATAAAAATAAAGAAATTGAAAAAAATAAAGGGAAAAATTCGCAAACTCATGGCGAAGTCTAGCAAAAGTTATTCACACTCAACCATATGTATGCGATAGCATGTAATTTCAAAATACATAAAAAAACAACAGACAATCGCTCAGAAAAGAATTAATAATACAATTAAAATAAAATACAGTTACCTAATAATAATCAAAAGTTTAAAATAAAAATCCTCAGCTATAAACTATAAAATCAGCTGTCCACTCAATAGATATGATTTAAATTTATACTTGAATTTGTTAATATTAAAAATTTTAAAATTATCAGGAAGAGAATTGTATAAAGTGATAGAATTTATAAGTAAAACATCTTTTAAATAGGGCACTACGATGATGTGGCATTGTAAAGGTATTCTTAAATCGGATATTCCTCGAATTAACATTAGAACACTTAACAAATTTAGTTTTTAATGAATAATAAGAAGGAATGGTTAAAATTTTATGCTCAAGATTGCCAAGATGGTGACGTCGACGATTCTCCATGTTGAGCCACTTGATTTCTACAATTTTGTGAGAAATATTATCAAATTTTCTTAATTCATGTACTATCAACGATCACGCCTGTGTCTTTTCGTTGGGAGCGCGGGTGACGGTTGCGTTCCGGATTTCTAGAACAAGACGGACGGAGTTTTTTGAGCAGGGTCGTGCGATTCGTAGATGTTGGGTGCTTTTCCCGCTGGAGAAGCGTCTCGAGGAGTTTAGTTAAGGTCGGCCGCTGCGCGTATTACGCCTGTAGGATCTCTTTTAAGTATTTTTAACTTCAAAGAAATATGGGTTCGTTAGGCGTCAGTAAATTTTGACAAAAATAATTTACAAACTTTTAATAGCACTTTTTATTCGCGCTAGCTATCACCAGAAAATGATCAATTTTGGTTTGGCAACGGGCAGAATAACGCCCTTTAGATTTTGTCATTAAAACCAGCAATTAAACAAAGTAAAGATACTTTTTATTTAATTTTGTGAAAAGAACAATCTTGAACAGTGAAGTACTACACGTTCTCGGTGAGTAAGAAAATTTATATTTTTACTAAAAAAACAAGTTATAAACAATAAATACCCTAAGCTTCTATCTAATATTGCTAACGTCGAACTAAAATCAAAATTTTAACTAGTTTCTATCGCTAAATTCACTACTTTCAACTCTACTACTATATCACAACCTAAAAGACACTAAATATACTATATACAGCACAGTCTAACAAATATTAAGCTAGCCAGTGGAAAAAAGAGTACTATTTATATCGAATTTGTTCTGTTAGAGAACGAGCCACGTTTAACAAGTAATTTTGTAAACAATGTAAAAATAATTTTTGAAAAAATAATTTTTTGGTTTTATATGAACCAATAAAAGAGAACCCTTGGTAATATAAAGATAGGTTTTACCTATATAACACCACAACACTCAAAACTCAAACTCAAGAAATACTATTCGCGAACACGTTAGTAACTGGTGATCAACTGATCAGCAACTGATGAACAACTGATGATTCTCCCTTATTTTCATCCCCTTTTACAAAATTTTATCCCCGTAAGGGCTCGTGTAAAACAGAAACTACGCAGTAGTTTTTTACTGTTACATAATCAAAATTTCGAAAAATAACGCGTAGTACCCCCGTAAAGGCGCTCTCGCTTCTGATTGGTCGATGTGGGTGGTATAAATATTCTCCCCCCTTTTTTACCAACTTGTTGATTTTTATTGATTGCAATTGTTTATTCTAGGAGCAAACTAACGATGTTACTGCTACAGGTAAACATGGAAGACTGACTACCTCGAGCCCGGAGATTGGTTTTTATAACTTGAAAAAACAAGTGAATGTTTCTATGACAATAATAACAAAACATTTGTGAAATTTTATTTATGCAAATATTGACTTTTGTACTGAATTATGATGCATGAAATTTATATTTTCAGCTTCCTTGAATTTTTTTTGCATCTTTTGACACCAATTGTACGTTTCTAGGTTAATTTTAAAGTCATGTCAAAATTTTACTTATTTTTACAAATTTCAACTAAATTTTGATAAATATCTTAATACTCAGCATGTCTGTCCGTTCAATGTCTTTAGTACAACATTTTTAACACCTTTTATACAGTCTTTACTCGTTTTCAGATGTAAACGAAAGACAATTTCTAAGTGCTCCGGTCCATCAAGTATTAATAAAATCTACACAACAATTTAAACTTTGGTTGGAGTCTAAACACAGTTTATGAAGTTATGAGGGTCTTTTACACTCTGCACATACGATTTTGCAGTCCTATTACACTTATACAATTAAAAATTTACAAATTCTAACGGAACAACAAATGTCAACATTTAAATGATACATAAAAGTTTTCACAGATGCTTAGGTTTAATTCCACACATACATTCTGGTCACAGGTATACTATGCTTTGTTTATATACCAGGTTTATTGCATGAATCAGTAGTATATGTGAAAGACCTTCATCATCCGTCGATGACTTGTCAAAATTACACTATATTTTTAAATGTGCTCATGTCAGAACTTTTAATTGACATTTAATATTGTAATATGGTTCTTTACTGTCCTTTATAACATAATTGTGCTACATGAGTGCATTTAAATAATTTTATGAATATGCAAATTTAATTTTTGTCATTTCAACTTATACTATTGATAAAATATCCTTTATTTAAATTCATTACAGTCATCCACACCCTGTTTGTGTATATCTCAAATATATTCGATTTTAAAATTTGTATTTATTCGACAATTTTATGATTCGGTTTCCGAGAAAAGAATCGGTTAAGTTTTCAAATTTAATAAAACATAACAATATATAAGCAAAAGGGTAGTCACGACTGACTAGTTGATACAAACGTTCAAACAGTATTTTAGGGTTGCAGTCGGAATAATTTGAAATGGCCAAAAATAAAAATAAACACTTCGTTATATCACAGCCTAGATAGACTTATTTCGTCGAGCTTTCGGAAATGTTTATTTCCTTTTTCAAGACATCTATAATAGATTAATGTTACAAAACAAAATATATTAATTGTTATAAAATACTTACTAACATGAGATTAGTTTAAAAAGAGGCTTCATTACACACAATAAAACCATATAAAACTTCAATGATGATTAAAAACAAAAACAATTAAAATCAAATTGCATGTGCACAGATATAAAACAATTTCAGCCGTTACTGACGTTAATAGGGTAAGTTGGAGAGTTGAAAATTTTTCCCCCACCACTTTTCCTCTCCCCACCACTTTCCCCGCCCACAAACCGGTTTTCAACCAACTAGAGGCGGGGGAGGTCCACGCTAACCAATTGGTTGGAGAGTTGAAAATTTACCTCCTACTTTTTTATTCCGACCAATGAGAGGTCGGAGAGTTGAAAATTTCCCCCACTTATTCAAACGGATCCAATAAGTGTTTGAAAATCTCCCTCCCATCAACACTTTTTCATTACTCAATAAAAGTACAATTTAATGAATTCAGATAATATATTTTTAAAACATGTATGTCATTAATAATGCATTAAAACTATAAAGGATTACCTCTTTTTATTGCAATTGCTCGAATACTGCTAAAGAAATTTTGAAAGCTTTCATGCCATATTTTGATATTGATTTAAAGATACAGAAACTACTTTGAATGTGATTCACAAAATTTTTAATTTTTATTCAAGGGCAATATCCAAAAGATTATACCTAATTTAATTATATTTTTAAAATTTAATTTTTACCCCCACCACTCTCTTCCCAAATAATTACCGTCTGTAGGGTTCTATATCGCAGAAAGTTTTAGAATCTCAGTCAGAGAGGTCATAAACTTATTATAGAGAAAAATGTGGAAAATAGTAAATGACTGTGTTTCAAAACGGATTTGCATGATTTCATTTATTAAGAAAAAGCGATCAAAATGTTTTTACACACTTCCCATTCGATCTTTCAGTTCAGAAGCGTTAGGTAATTTTTCACTGGAGTATTTGAGAACTTTACATTGTGAACAAATTGGAGCAGTATATGAAAAACTTCCTGAAAAATATAAAACAGATGATATAATACTTGCGAAGATGTTTCGTTGTTATGAGCATTGGCCGACGGAAGGTGATATTCCATCTGCTCTCCACCTTTTAAGATTAAGTGTTACTATTGCATTTTGGATAAACTACCGCAAATAAGTATGAAAGTGAAAGAAGTAATAGAAAAGCATTTATATGGCAAAACAGCATTTAACGATTTCTCACAGGAAGAAATTCAGTATTTCCCACTTCTTTATTTGATGTATAATGTTAATGGAGAATCCTTAATGTGAAGGTGGGGTGACCTACCGCAGAAGTACAGAGTCGACCCAGGCCTCCTGTCAAGATTACCTTGTTTGGATCATAATCCAGAATTAAAATGGGACGTTTCACAACCAAAATATGTTTACAAATATGAGTGTTTTGTTTGCTTAAATAATAAATAAAAGAATATATACATTTACAGTTTTTATTTTTAGGAATCAAGAAATATTTACAAAATTTATTTATTTAAATCATTATCATCCATGTCGAAACCAGAATCTTTAACTATGTCATTGACACATAATTTGCAGAGTATATCGGGTTCCATATAGTCTTCAAGGCGGTATAGAAAACTGTCCAGTTCTAACTTTATCAGGGTATCCACAAGACAATTTTTACAAGCTTCACCTTCCAAATATTTTTTACAAAAACTAGCACCTTTTCCATATTTCTCTGCAAACTCGTTGCATTGTTCTTCAGAATAAAATCTTCCCATACCATATACAGCCTCATGTTCTAATTCAAATTGTAGATTTTGAAATGTTTGCAACAAATGATGTACACCACTTTTAAAATCTGTAATTTGAATTTCTTCTACGTAACACATCCACATGATTGAACAATTTATTGTTGTTGCTGAATTCACCTAGCACCGCGTCAGTTCTTATAGCCACTCTTCCAGCGACAGAGCAACATTAACCAGTAACAAGACTAGTTTAACGGGTATCTAATCCGGATCAAAAATCTCATAATTTCTTTTTTTACACGACCAGATAAACCGGTTGAGACATCAGACCGGATCAACCTCCAGCCCCACTACCACCATAATATTTCTTATAAAAGTTAAACAGTTGACGCTTTAGCTCAGTTGCAAACGTGTAAACTAGTAATAGTAGAAAATCATTTAGAAGAAATGAGTGCCAACGATTTGAACACCAAAATTGAGAACAACGTAGAAACAAATCAAATAAGAGGAATTTGCCGAGCAGTTCAATTAAATGGTCAGGAGTTAGTCAATGAACTATTCTGTGTCAACGCAGCTTATGTTTTTTATATAAATGAATATGTTGTTTATAGATTCTGCTATAAATGCTACGATGGATCAGATGGAAGAAACCATTTTCATGTGAATTATCACTATTTAACTTGTAAAGAAAATTTACCACAGTATTTTATTTGTCATCGCTGTACTCATAGAGTATACAATGTAATACCAAAACGGGCATGTCTGTTTTGCACAAATGTTGATATTTATAGAATAGGTACATTGTAAAAATATAATAAAATTGTCCAAATATATTTACTATAAATTTTATTTCACTATACAAAACATGTAAACAAACAATTCTACAAATACAATTATTATAAATATTATAAAATTACAAAATACATAGCTATTACAAAATACTCAAATCAAAATTATTTACATAATAATCGTTCGTTGCATCATATTCTCTCATTATTTCCTCACCTAATTTTATTAATTCTTGTAAATTGTTTTCCGGTTTCGAAAGTAAATTTTTATGACCCCATGCTAAAGTTTTTGTTTGTCCTGGTAGAACGTACCTTTTATCGTCGTGAGAAGATAAAGCAACTTTATTTTTTAATTCTGTATACATTGTATGTAAATGTGATTTGAATATATACATTTTTCGATAAACCGAACCACCGTTCTCAACGATTTTTTTATAATCTAGAATATGCAAATCTTTACTGATGACGGTTTTAGATATTCCCTTGGCTTTTTTGGTTTCATCTTCACTCAGTTCAACACAATAAGCTTTTGCTCCAGTGCCATAGAAACTTGTAATTGGAATGCCGGCATATTCATCTTTCATTTTACCGAGAGTAGACAGATTTTTAGGCATTCCGTGAATATTGTCTTCTTTATAATTTGAAGTATCAAACCAACAAATATTATTTTTAATATCATTATAAATGTTATCTGTCTGAATTTCAATAATTAGAGAATCCGTATCAGTGTAACAAAGAGATGCCTTCTCTCCATAGGTTTTTTTAATAAAGTTGTAAAAAAAGTCATATATAATGGTTTTTGAAATATCAAGAATGGAGAATCCTACATATAGAGGTTTATTATAATAAATAGATAAATGTCCCATTTGGACGGCAACTAAATTTTCTGAAAAAATAGATAGAGATTTAAAATTAGGCATGCTTACAAAACTTTCAGCCCCTTTTTTATGGTGAATGTTTTCCCAGTGCGATAAAAGTTTAATATCAACCCTTTTGTCTAGATTTTCCATAGTTTTTCCATATATGGAGTTTATGTAAAATTTAAATAGATCCCTTTCAAATGCATTTTTTGATGAATTTCGTAATTGTGTATTCAAGTCTATGTATGGTTTTAGCCAGGGGTGTTGCGAAAATTCTAAAATTTTGTGAATTTTATTTACCTTTAATCCTTGCATTATACACTGCTTTAAATTTCTATAATGAATTATATAATTATTTTTGTTATGAAGAGATAGAAGGAGTTTTGAGTGTTTACTATTGGGAGGTACAAAATTTTCTGGACAAAATGGTAAATCATTATGAACATCATGTAAGCATTCGGGATATTCGATATCGACTTCTAATACGTAACCTTTCATATAATCATCGTCTATGAGTAAAGGATCAAAATTTAAAATTTCATTACTATCAAGCCAGCGAAAGTTACCCATTGGAAGACTTTGAGACATAGCCCAACCATAGAGATTTGTAGCATCTAGATAAATTATAAAAGAGTTAGGTTTTGTAGGGTCATAATCGCGAACAAAGGTGTTATTAGCAACAGCTTTTCTATTGCTACACTGGCTTACACCTCCACGTATCCCCTTCCGGAAGAAATGAAGCATATCAATATCTGTAAGCAGTTCTAGGGTAACACCAGTATTTCGCAACATGGCATCCCAACTAAGAGAAGGTGCAGTCAAATACTGAGCCGGATCCAAGTTATAATTTTGTAGAGAAATTTTACGGAAATTTTCAAAAATATCTGCTAGTAATAATATGTCAGAAATTAAGTAAGTATCGAAATATTCACCAAGAGTTTAACAATCAAAGGTGTTCCATACGTCTACCGCTCGACTATAGTCATCATCAGAAATATTATCACCCCGTAAGATATCAAAAAATTTTTCTTTTGGAGGCAACTCTGTATCATCAAGCCTTGAAATGCAATCTATATATGAATATGGGAAAACACCTTTTCGACGTATTAACTCAAATTTGTGTTGATCGGGAAAATATTTTTTTATTTCTACACATTGATAAGATTCAAGTGTTTGACTTAATTTGTCTAAAGATGAAGGTAAAAAGCGAAAGGAATCTAAAAATTTCAGTTTAATATACATATATTACCCTTGAGCATTATTCTCAACAAAAACATGTTTCGAAAATGATATATATTTTTCTTTATTTTGTGCAATGACGTTGATCTTCTCCTGGTTTAGAGTTAATTTTTTAATAAAGATGACAGTCATAATTTGTGAGATTGTAAAGAATTACCGGAATAAAGTTAGGTAACTTGTAATTTAAATTACAAATAACATGGGAGGCGCCGCGAAACATTTCTGTCAAATGACAGTGGTCTTTGACCTTGACACAGGAGTCATCAAAGGGTTTATCACAAATATGACAATATTGACTAGAATCAAATATTTCTTGTGCATATTGGGAAAGTGCTAACATAGATTGAATATTTTTTAAATGTTTAAATATAACTTCCTCGAGTTTTTGTATAAAAATTTCTGGTGCGTTTAAACTGCGATATTGTACTAATTCTGAAAACCTGTCGTCAAAATTACACTTTACGTAAAAACAAAACGAATAAGGTACATGCTCATAGGTTTTTATAGAAAATGAATATTCATCGGACTGTTGTGCATTTTGAATTGGTTTTAATATACTCTCAAAATCTGCATATATTACAAAAGGAACAGTGAGCTGTTTCTCAAAATTCGTAAATTTAAGTAAATTTTCAGGAAGTGCTTTTCCATATTTATTAACTATAATATCGGTGGTTGGTAAATTTGTACAAATAAAATTACAATCATTAGTTGATGTAATTTTAAACGTTGTGACGTTCGAAAAAATTGCAGGCAACCGTCACAAATGAATGTTCTACCATTGTGATCTGATTTCTGTGTGGATACTAACCGTGACAAGTTTTTAATATAACAATAATGACTATTTCCACTAGCATCAGTAATAAATAAAAGATTTACGTGAATATTTTTACGAAATTTGGTAAAATAATATGGTCCAACAATTTCGTGTTTAATACGACCTTCTTTAAATTGATTACTTATACCAAACACATTAACGGAAATGTTATTTAATGCTTCAAACTTAGGGATATCTTTAAGCTTAATAGGAAATTCCAAACCTTCAAAATTTAGTGCCGTGGAATGATGTGGATACGACGAAATTTGGCTTGAATTAATAGATGTAGGAAATAAAGCAGCATTCACAGCCCAGGCAAAACACTCGTTGTCTTCATTAACTATATTCACGACAGCTCTCTTGAGTTCAATTTCCTTGGGAAGTTTGATGAACGAAGATACTCTTAGTGGATTATATTTGTTAATATTAACTTCTAGGAATAAAATTTGTTGCAGACTCCAGCCGGAATCACGTTCAAGGAATTTAGCCATTTTTTCTATTATGTCCTTAATAAAATCTTCATAAATTTTCGATAAATCAGAGGAAATAGTTACAATCTGATTTTCTGTATTGAAAGACTTGAGATCAGACATTTCTTTGCCAGGAATAATATACGAAGAAAATAATTCGAAATTTATTTTTAAAGAACACCATTTTGTAAGATGTTCAGATATAACAGCAATTACCTTTGGGTACATTTCTATAAAAAATTCTGAAGGATCGATGTGGTGGTGTTGACTCGAGAAACGATAACTGGCTATTCTAAACTTCATGGGATTATGCAATTGTTCAATGCCTTCATCCACCGGTGACATAACAACTTTGTGTGAGTTACGTCTCATATGTCCCACAAAAATTCGTTTTGGTACAAGTTCTCCACATATTGGACATCCAACTAAAGAAGAATTTGCATCATTTTTATCAGTAACTGGAACAGATGAAGTACTGGATATATTTGTGGCTTGTGGACAATCCATTTTTATTTTCTTAAGAGGAGAGCTTTCATTATTGCGGTATGAACAACTTTCTCTAAGATGACGAGCCAAATTATATTTGGAAGAGAACTTCTTGTTACACGCTAGACAATACATTTTAGAATGAGCACTTACTGTTGACTTACTAACTTTTAAATAATTCTGAGCGCTTGTGAACTGTAGCTTAATATATACAGGAAACAAGTTTTTGAAATCCGGTTTAACCAGTTTAACTTGTTTAAATGATTCTATGACTATTAACTTTTAAAAAATTCCCAGCATTTGTGGACAAGTTTTTGAAATCCGGTTTAACTTGTTTAACCAGTTCTTATGAACCGGTTAGATGCTTAACCGATTTTTATTTTTAGCTTCAACTGTATATTTACACTGTACCTGTGAACAAGGCGCCAGTTACTAACAATGCCGTTTCCAAAGAATTGGGACAGGAAAACTAAAATTCTCGTGTTTCCATTTAGAAGAAATGATGCTAGGGTGTGTTATAACTGTTGGAGAGCGTGGTTTACAGAAGAATTTAATTGTTTCACTGGGTTGTGTAATGGTTGCAGAAAATTAAATCCTGTAGAAATTGAGGCACCTAAACCACAAACCTATAACAATGTTGAGGGTTTAAAGTGTCAAAAGTGTAATCATGTTTTAAGACACACCAACATAGGTATTTGCAGAGATAAGTGCAATACTTGCTCAAATGCAAATAAGTCTATGAAGCAAAGATGTCTAGTTTGCGAAGAAACAGGACAACATTATTGGAATCATGTATGTCCTATGTGTATGGATAAAGTTACATTTCTATGTGAAGAGACCGGATACACATATTTTAATGACGAACTTCATTATAGAATCTGCTGGTGTTTGAAACAAGAGCAACAAATACTAAGAAATCAATTAAATCGAGAATCTCCTTTAATTCTGCAGGGTGTTCTTAATAATTAACTGTATTAGTAGAAATAATGTCAGTTTTTCTAATAGCCTGTTCAACTGTATTTACCTTATTATATTTACAATAAACTTATATATCTTTAATTTTTATACTTTCATCTCCCTCTATCAGACGCTGTTTATATACCTTGTAACTTATTAATGCTATTAGTTAAAAAGCAATAATCTATTAAATTGCGTCTAATTCATAAATCGCTTATCTTAAAACATGTATTGAAGACTTTCTGTCACTCATATAACGCTTATTGTCATTTGAAAATTATATTGGATTTATAGAACCTACTTAATTAACAACGGTTGATTTTTACTACACAAGCACACTGACAGTCAATTGAAATAAGTACAGAAGTTTATAAATGCAAAGTAGGCTATATAAGCTATCATTTTAAAAAAATCCTTTATAAAATCACCTGTAAATTTCTTCACTGAACATTGTCACATACAAGTTATGAAAATACATTGTTCTTTTTTGCTAGTAGNAAAAACATAAAACATTCCATATCTCCGCAACCGTTACTTTGCGGACCCATGTTTATTGAGACTTTTCTGCTTATTTTGTTTCATACTATTACCTCCTTAAATATTTTACACTCTTTTTTTAACACCCTGTATACAGGAAACAAGTTTTTGAAATCCGGTTTAACCAGTTTAACTTGTTTAAACGTTTCTATGACTATTAACTTTTAAATAATTCCCAGCATTTGTGGACTTGGTTTTATATATGGGAAACAAGTTTTTGAAATCCGGTTTAACTTGTTTAATCAGTTCTTATGAACCGGTTAGATGCTTAACCGATTTTTATTTTTAGCTTCAACTGTATATTTACACTGTACCTGTGAACAAGGCGCCAGTTACTAACAATGCCGTTTCCAAAGAATTGGGACAGGAAAACTAAAATTCTCGTGTTTCCATTTAGAAGAAATGATCCCAGGGTGTGTCATAACTGTTGGAGAGCGTGGTTTACAGAATAATTTAATTATTTTACTGAGTTGTGTAGTGGTTGCAGAAAATTAAATCCTGTAGAAATTGAGGCACCTAAACCACAAACCTATAACAATGTTGAGGGTTTAAAGTGTCAAAAGTGTAATCATGTTTTAAGACACACCAACATAGGTATTTGCAGAGATAAGTGCAATACTTGCTCAAATGCAAATAAGTCTATGAAGCAAAGATGTCTAGTTTGCGAAGAAACAGGACAACATTATTGGAATCATGTATGTCCTATGTGTATGGATAAAGTTACATTTCTATGTGAAGAGACCGGATACACATATTTTAATGACGAACTTCATTATAGAATCTGCTGGTGTTTGAAACATGAGCAACAAATACTAAGAAATCAATTAAATCGAGAGTCTCCTTTAATTTTGCAGGGTGTTGTTAATAATTAACTGTATTAGTAGAAATAATGTCAGTTTTTCTAATAGCCTGTTCAACTGTATTTACCTTATTATATTTACAATAAACTTATATATCTTTAATTTTTATACTTTCATCTCCCTCTATCAGACGCTGTTTATATACCTTGTAACTTATTAATGCTATTAGTTAACGAGCAATAATCTATTAAATTGCGTCTAATTCATAAATCACTTATCTTAAAACAAGTATTGAAGACTTTCTGTCACTCATATAACGCTTATTGTCATTTGAAAATTATATTGGATTTATAGAACCTACTTAATTAACAACGGTTGATTTTTACTACACAAGCGCACTGACAGTCAAATGCAATACAGAAATTTATAAATGCAAAGTAGGCTATATAAGTTATCTGTCGAGGAATATGATCGTTTGTATCGGCCACAACGGCATGGGCCCTTGGTGGAGACCTCGGGAGTTCTAATCGAGTTCCACGCTGGGCGCCATGTCGCGATATATGACCGTTTGTGCCTAATACTTGAGAATTGTGCAGGGAATTTGTAACATGGGCTCGCCGCGAAGACGTCGAAGCAGGACTTCGAGCCCCACGTCGAGCGCCATGTCGTGAAGTATGATCTGAATGTTGTGTTTGGTCGGCATGGGTCCTCAGTGGAGGCATCGGGAGTTCTAATCGAGCTCCACGTTGGAAACCATGTCGCAACCTGTGATCTGGGATGTTAGTTCCCTTGACCGGGTTCCGCGGCAGGAACGCACGGAGTTCACGGGGATCGTCGCTATCGACGCCCGGTCGCACTATATTCTCTGACGATTGGAATCTGTGGTGGATATGACCTACAGACGTGGTGTCTAGGACACGAGCTCGCGGGGGAGATCTCGACGAAGAAGGT
>NW_019417063.1:135615-193116 GCF_000390285.2 Anoplophora glabripennis
AAGATCCAATTGCAATATTCCATTCTACGTTCATGATCATTTTCGTACAGGTGCTGGTGCAATTGATATTTGAAAGATTTATAATTATGTTTGTGCAAGATTCGGCTTACCGTTTGGTGACTAATTCCCAATTCAACCCCAATTTGCCTTAAAGAAACAGTCTTATCAACTTCTATTCGAAATAAAACATTAATTTCCGTTCCTTCGTCGATGATAACGTTTTCTTCGGGATCATGGTTAGGCTCTCTTCGGAATTGATTTTCAAGACGATTAAAATAATTTCTCGCTGGACATTGTCTATCAGGATATCGGTCGGCATAAAGGTTTCTAGCCGCAACGGCATTTTTTCTACATTCCCCATAAATAATTAACATGTCCACTTTTTCATCCCTTGTATAAATGTGCGGCATTTTGAACAAAAATAACAACAAATGTAAAGACTTTTCCAATACACAATAAAAACACCGATAAACCAACAAAATTTATTTGACAGTCTGAAGGAATAATTTCATTGTTTTCAAAGCCACCTTAGTTTCTTAGCATTAAATTAGAACAAAATAATTGTATTTTCTTATTTTCTTTTAGCTGTAATTTTGATTGTATTTATCGCACATTTTATTACCAGGTATGAATTAATTCCTTATTAATAGTACTAATAAATGGTACCACGGTACCAATATGGTTCCATTTGAAAAAATTGAGTTTTACCCCAAAATCGATTACGATGAACTTTATTTGCTCATAAAAAACGCAATTTAGTATTTTTGACGGGATTTCGATTTTTCCAGCATTAGACGGGTCAATTGGAATAAATCGGAACCATCATGGCACACTTAAATGGAAAACTAAAAATTAAATTATAAAAAATTTTGACGTTTGAAATGTCACTTATGTGGTATCATTGGATTCAGAAAATTATGCAGATTTCAGAAATGTAATAATATACAGGGTATTCCATTTGAAAATCGAAAGATGGTATCACTTCCGGCGAAACCGGAAGTGGAAAAAAATCATTTGTAGATCAAAAAGTGCCGCTTATTATGTATATAGAATTTCCCAAATTTCAATCAATTACCTTTAAAACTAACGGAGATACGGGGGGTGTACCATGATCCTGTTACACCTGGTATACAAATATTTACCAAACTAGTTAAATTAAATTTAAAACTAAAAAAGTCTTATCACTTTTAATAAATCCTTTATAAAATCACCTGTAATTTAATTCTTTACTGAACATTGTCATATATAAATAATGAAAATACATTGTTCTTTTTACTAGTGAATTATTTTGTTAAACTTTTTAAGTACACAAATTATGTGTTAATAAAAGAAAGTAAATGGTAATCAGATATTTTAATAATTTACTTATAATACAGATATATACATATTTACAAAACTATATTAAATTTAAACTAACACTAACATTAAAAAGTCTATCACGTTCNTAATCAGATATTTTAATAATTTACTTATAATACAGATATATACATATTTACAAAACTATATTAAATTTAAACTAACACTAACACTAAAAAAGTCCGTCATGTTCAATCAATCCGAGGGGGGGCGGGGTCGAGGAGCATTTGTAACAGAAATAAATAAATTTAAAAATATATATACATACAAAACTATACACATACAAAAGAAATTACTACCAACAATCCATCAAAATATGACTTTTAAATTTATATAGAGTTCAATTTTATTTTTAACAATTAAAAATGAATGAATCATTGAAAATTAAGTTTGATTATCTATCTAAAATTTACTTATTCGCCTTACCTGGTAAGTTGAACATCTTCTCTGGTAACCCTTCCGCAAAACCATTCATATACGCCATGGTGGCATTCATATGGTTAATATCTACCGTCAACTCCTCGGCGATTTCATCCAGTACTTTGCGATAATCATTAATTTTATCTAAATTTTGCATAGCTGTTTGTCTTCTAAATCTCACCTCGTTAATAAATTCGGCTTCTTTTCGCCTCACGTACTGTCTAAAATCGCCGTACCAGACGTTTTTGAATTCTTCAAGCTGGATGTGTTGTAGGGCCGCTTTCGCCCGTATCGACTCAACAACATCATCCAGCCCGTCATTTCGTCTTGAAGTTGATGTGATCGTTGGGCGGAAGGTTGGACCCTCATCGTCGACGGGGCGTCCCATCGATGTGCTGCTAGAGGCCAAGATTTCAACACGATTTTGGCTTGGAGTTGATGTGATCGTTGGGGGAAGGTTGGACCCTCACCGTCGACGGGGCGTCCCATCGATGTGCTGCTGGAGGCCAATATTTCAACACGATTTTTTGGGAATTGTGGCGAAGTTCCCTCGACGACGGAGCGTTCCACCGAAGTGCTGCTAGATGCCAAGATCGGAGTCGTAACACGCTTTTACGGAGGAGATGCTGCCGAAGGTCCCTCGTCGCTAGAGCGTACCACCGAAGTGCTGCTGGACGCTAAAATCGGGCTCCCAGCACGCTTTTTCTGCGGAGAGGCTGCCAAAGGCCCCTCGACGATGGATGTTTGCAACGACGATGCGGATATTGCCTGGCGTATGGTTCTGTCGGAGGAAACTGTGTCGCTCAAAATAATTATTTCCTGCACTGCTTGGTTGGCCCGGTTGGTAATAAAATTTTGGTCTACTCTCTTATCAAACGATGGCACCCATTCATCATCGGTCAAGTCGTCGTCACTATCGCGATGTCTCAAACTTAAAACGTTTTTTGAATTGTTTGCCATGTTTGCACTACGTAAACTTGTAGATATAAACTGAACAGCAAAGACGGGGTATGATATTTATACTAACAGGCAATGTGGAACTTGTACCCACGCCGACTAACAGTTGGAGGTGGTAACCCACGCTACTGTACCTGTTTTTTTGTTCGAATGGAATGTTGCATCGATAAACTGCATCACCAGGTGCTACAAGACCGGTTTCTTTGTTTCGCTGCAAGTTGCTTTAGTAGACATAGAAATATGTATGCAATGTGGTCTCAATGCTCTCGAGCAAACTACATTGTACAATGGCTGCAGCAGAGGTGGGAATCAAAAATTAGTTTCTGCATTATATAAACTGTTGTAAAATAATCATTGTCGAATAGTTAACAAAATGAATACTGACTTGGCAGAGTGTCCTTTTGTAAAAACTCACCTAGTGAAACGTAAGCGGATGGGGCATCATATCTTAAAATGTAAAAAGCAGGCGGAATTGAGAGAGGGTAAGTATATCTATGTATTAAATATTGTTTATAATTATTTTAATTTGTGTGTTAAAAATTAATTGAAACTTTTGTTAATTATTTTAGATCCGATTGAAAATTGGAATTCTTCCAATCCCAGAGCTTCTAAAAACCCTGAACGAGAAAGTAAGTTTTAATACTTATTTCTTTATCTAGACGTACGTAATTAAAAACATTATTATTGATTACTTTTGTTGTATGAATAATAATTATATTATTTGATTTATACTCTTAACATATTTGATTCACCCACCTAGGTTCAGGACTCCGAGACCGAAAGTATGTTTTACTTACTACATTGATAAGGAAATTAGTTTTTTTATTATTTTAGATTGGGATAGTGACAACTCACTTATAAACCAAATATAGAAATAGAATTTGAATGTTATACGGAACATACCCCCACTGATGACAAAAGCACAAAGGAGGGACTGGAGACAGAAGGAATGAATTAGATTGTCAACAATTAATAAATAGAAGCATTTTTTAATTTTTTCGTTTATTTACAAATGTTTAACGATTTTAATATTCAACGGGTTTGCTGCCGCCGCCAGTGCTGTAACCACAACTGCCGCCGCATTTTAATTTTAAATATCTTTGTATAATAATATCAATAAAAAATACATTCAAATTTTAATGTGTTTCATTTTAAATAGGTTTGTTAGTGAAAATTTGACTAGAAACTACTATTATTAGAAATTTAAGGCAAACTTAGTAATATTTTAATAAAAATATAAGAAATAAATTCTAGTATTATGGTACTTTCTAAAAGTGTATGATTCTTAATAAAATAGAATTCGAGACAAAAGAGGAAACACAAAAGGAAAATAACCTCTTTTTTTTGGTCGCTTATTTTTTTTATTACATTTTTCGAAATTACACATCTAACTGAGTTCGATAGCACATATTTTCACCTCCCGTCCTTATGTAAAATTCTCCGCTACCACCACTAGTGACTTACAGAATAATCGTAAAAAATGTTTAGTACCATCAGTTCATAGCTCTTTATTACCGCTTTAGAACAAAAAAAAGTTCACCTTTCTATCTGCTCAAATAACAGAAAACTTAAAAGAATTTTCCCTTTTTCGTCTGCACCACCCGAATGGTGGCTCTGACGGCGAACATTATATGAACTTTTTTCTCTACTCGACCACTTATACAACATACTAAAATTTTAAGAAAATCGTACTATTCGTTTCGTTTTTTAAATTTTCAATTTCTATACAAAAATTACAAAATGTGGTAAGGTACTATAACTTTACTTATAGTTTTATTTCACCCAAATATGTTATAGGTAGGTATAGGTAATCGTAAATATTTTAATTTTTTTCATTCAAAATGTAAAAAATGTGACCTTGACATTTGGTCTTGAGCTGTTTTTAAGAAAATAGCATTGAGCGACTCCAAACTAATTAGTGCAAAATACACTACATTCACATTAGTTTTCGACAGCTTTAACAAAAAATGCGAAAACTGAGAAAAACTACTTTTTTTGAAAAGAAACGTCAATTTTTGAGTTAGATTTCTTCTGACTACAAATTCGAAAAGAGCGTGTCCGAAACCATCGAGAACTACATTTTCACATTTTCACTTTTTGTAAGAACTATGGAAATAGAAAAATTTATAATAATCTTATTTTTCGATATTTATTGCTTGTTACTGTGAATAAAAGAAGGAAATGATCTTTTTGTACTGTATTTATTTAAAAATTATAATTACATGTCATAAATTTATACTATGTCACTTTTATCAATCCAAGAATTATGTGTCTTGTCTAGCCCTAACCATTTAACGAGTAGTTTACCATTTCGGTTTCTTCTGAGGACTTTTTCAATTAAATAGAAATCGTGATGTGTAGTTTTCCGAATTTCCTCTTCATAAAAGGCTCCTTGAATTTCTTGATTGTTTTGATCTTTCAATAGATAGGTAGTTGGATTAGTCCTATTAACCTTTCTTATTATAAACACCTCGTTGCTCCAATTTGGTGTGTAAGATTTACTAAATGCCTCTCTGTATTTGCCGATTCTTACATAATCCCCGACTTTAAACTTTACTGGTTTCGGATCGACAGTTTTTAAATAGCTATAAGCTGTTTGCAACAGCTTAGTAGAATTTTTTTATTTACTTTAATGGGGGCCAGACCATGCGTTCGATGTTGTGTCTCATTATACCTGTTCACAATCTCCGGTAATATATTTATCCATTTATAAGTCCCTTGAAGGCTGAACTGCTTCCACATTAAGTTTTTGAGTACGTGCTGTAATGATTCATTTTGAATTGTGTCATCAAGTTCTTAAATTCTTTATTGTAAAACTCCTTGCCTAAATATGTCTGACAATTATGTGGCATGTACTTTATCGGGGATAAGATCTTAGCCATAGCATTACTCACTTCTTTTGCGGTTTTGCGTTTAACAGGTTCCGCCCACACAAACTTGCTAAATACGTTTATAACGACGAGAATGTATCGGTAACCCTTGTTAACCTATGCATAAGGTCATTTCCACCAAATCTGCTTGAATTAAATCATTTAATCCTCTAACTAAAACATGTCTTCTTCTAATTTTTTTTCTAGCTGGCTTATGGAATTCGTTTAGTAATACTTCTTTGATACTAGACATTATTTGCTATAGGACACTGTAAAACTATTTCTGCATATAAAGATGGGTATCCTGGTACATCGAAAAATAATTTATCTCCTTTATTTATAGTGCGTCCAATAAGACTTTTCATCTTAAAGGCTGATCCGAAATTAAGAAACATGTCACAATCGGCTGGAAAAATATCTACATATTCGATTTTTCTAGATACCGGAAAAATATATTATTTTTTATTCTCCAACGTATACCTATTCAATGCTTTGTTTTCAAAACCATTTATCTTTAGTATACATTTATATGTAACGATGGTTCGCAAATGTAAAATGGGGCAGATTGTGGGGAAGATATCATATCTGGTGAAACATACGGAACAGATCTGTCTTTGAAAATATGTCGACCAAATTTATCGATGGGCATGTTTTTCAAATAACAGTTTATGACTAAATGGGGTTTATTTCGTGAAATTTTTTATTTTATAATTTTTGCCTCTCTGAGCTCATCAATAATCGCTATCAGTTCGTTATTGTGTGAATTATTTCCAGCCATTTGTGACGCTATCAACAACCGCATTCTATTAATTATCTCATTTGGGTAATCGAAGTAGATGTAATCGATTTTATTATTGGATAGTCTAGCAATCCACCTTTAGTGTAAGATTTTAGCGATTGTGTTCGACGTAGAGGTTTATTTGGTGGAGGAGGTTTGGAGAATGGCTGTGGGTGTGTTATCGATTTCAAAATTCCCTTTTTTATTAAATAAGGTCTAATTATTGTTCTATATTTTTCTGTTTGCGCCCCCTGAATCTGCTCGTCAGGTTTGAGGTCTCTGCGGTATGCATTAGACCTATTTAAAATATCCATATAATTATCTAACTCTGCTTGCTTGTAACCTATAGGTTGTTTCTTAAACAGTAACTCATATAATCCGGGAGTTCCACTATAATAATAATAATAATAATAATAATGAGAATAGTTAAATGTGTCTAACTTTTTAGGTGAAGACGCTGGTGTTTCGAATTTAACATTCGTAGGTTCTTGTTTAATCGCCATCTGTTTTAATATTGGATAATAGTTTTTGCAACGGTTCCTAATAGGTTTATAACTTTTTTCCAGTTGAGCCTGAGATTGGGCTATGTCTGATTTTAAATTTCTATATTTTTCTCGAACAGATTTTCTGATTTTAACCAGTTCTTTTGCTAGTTTTTGATTCACTGTCATTATCTTAGATAATGATGAAGTATGACATGTGTATATTTATTTATAATAAGAGCAGTCAGGTTGGCCGAGTGGTCTAAGGCGCCTTGTTTAAGCCTTGGTTCCGTAAAGGAGCGTGGGTTCGAATCCCACACCTGGCAAACTTTTTTATGGTGAAATGTAGACATCAGACCCTTTTCTATACCTCCCTGATGATACCGGATAGTCTTTATCAATAACAAGGAATCCATATTTATCTTTCCAGCATTCACCGCATATGTCTTTGAATTGTTGAAAAGACATGTCTACATTGACGTGGTCATCATAAATATGTTTTAAATTTGTAACATCTTGCTTAAAAACAATAATAAAGTTCGAGTTATCCCTTATGAGTTGCTTTGGGATTGACGAATATGTCTGACACAAATAAAAACAGTCTGTATTCTTATGACGGCCGAAACAGAAAAAGTCTCTCACAATGCTCTGATTGCAGCAAATTACATCGTCAAAAATTATTACAGAATTAGGTTTTATTTCACTGGGAGGAATTACCTCGTTGCCGTCACTGAATTCATAATATCCTATATCCTAATATCTTTTAAAGGAGTTAGCAACTGTTTCAAGTATTAATATTTTGGTTGATATAGAGATTTTGAGTATAGGTATACATTTTCAAAACGTAAACCATTTGGATGCGCCAATACACTTATCATAACATTTGTTTTTCCGCAACCCGATGCACCCACTAGTAACCCCCTCTTCACCCCTCCAAATAGAGCGCCATGTTTTCTAGGGCTACTTCCTGATGAAGCTATATCATGGTTTATAACCGGTAATACAATTTTCTGTTGTTCGATCTTCATCGTATAATCAAATGTAATCAACTAGAAATCTTTAAGAGCGTAAAGTATTTATAAGGAAACTCCCTTAAAACTAGTTTAGTGTATCTGAGATCTTAAAAGTATATACAGGGTGTTTTTGAATGGAGTAGCATAAATGATACCAGTGAATCTACATTTCAAAAGAACACGATCTGCAAAAATTCGCCTTAGTAAAATGTTCACCCCTGAAGAGATATGGGCCATCAGTTTCCAAAAAAATTATGAAAATTGGCTGTAATTTGAAAACCCAACGACGTACAAATAACAAATTTTTTACAGGTTGTTTACTAATACAGATGCGAGTTTTCAACTATTTTTCGAAAATTTTAACCCCTCGAAAGGGGTTGAAATAGTCACCCCTCAAGCCATTTTTTGCCATAACTTTTATATTTCGTAAAAACTCGATATCCAAAAATACTCATTAGATAAACTGGTTCTTTTAGAAACTTTTACCTCTCTAGCAATTTTCCTTTAAAACTTTTCGTTTATTAATAAAAAATTAAAATGTATTACCATTCACCTCACACCGTATATGATTGCAATCAATCAAAGAAAAACTAAATGTGCTGCTGTCATGCCAGTTGTCACAATTAACTCTTCTGTAAGTTGTCACTGTTATCAGCTAAATACTTTTTGAGTGTAAATTAATAAGAATTATGCCAAATTTTACTAATGATGAATATGTGGACATGCTACAAGTGTTTTTTTCTACGATCGTGCAAAATTTACTACTTATTGCAGTACCTACTGTGCCGAAAGTTTAACTTTTTTTACAGTAGTACAAAAAAATATTTATTACAAGTTTAATCTAAGCATATCCATAATTACCTAACGTCTGACATTGACAATTTGCACAATTAATTTCCAGTTGTCAGTTAATATTTTAATATTATGTAAAATCCTGTTAAATAAAAACAATCGTAGAAAAAATGTTGCGTGTAACATGTGCAAAAAGCATGTTTGTTGCACTTAACATGACTTCGTCTCGAGCTGCAAACTTCATGCATCCTAGAACAAATACAGACTCTTTACAGTAGTTGCACAAATAACTGTTTGAATGTCGCAGAAACTTTTATTAAATAGAAGTACAATGAAAACGAAACTAAGAAATAATTTATTATCAAAAAGAGAAAAAACAAAAAACTTAGTTAAAGGACATTTTCAAAATAATTGCCATTTCTTTCTAAACACAACCTAACACGTTTATCAAAGTTGTTACGGACTCGAGCAAAAATTATGGGATTGTTGCGAATCTCATCAGCCGCCGCGAATATTCTTTCCTGTAGCTCTTCAACACTGTCAACTGGGGTCGCATAAACAATACTTTTTATATGTCCCCAAAAGAAAAAATCCATGGGCGTTAGATCGGGAGAACGTGCAGGCCAAGAGATAGGTGCCTCATTGCCGCGACCTATCCAACGATTCGGGTAATTTAAATTAAGCCACCGCCTAACTACTACAGTGCTGTGAGCAGGAGCCCCGTCATGCATGTACCACATGGCCTGACGTACATTTAATGGTACTTCCTCCAGAAGTGGTGGTAGATGCTCATTTAAGAACTGCAAATATTCAACAGCACCAAGTCGATGAGGTAAAACAAAAGGGCCGACAAGCACATTTTCTACAATTCCTGCCCAAATGTTTAAACTAAAATTATGTTGAAATGTTGTCATAGATACTTCGTGAGGATTTTCATGAGCCCAGGAATGAAGATTGTGCATATTGGTTAAACCATGTCTTTGAAAAGTTGCTTCATCTGTGAAAAGTATCTTTGAGGCAAAATTCAAATTATTTCTTAGAATATTAAGATACGATTCGCAAAAAACAACTCGCTTATGCATGTCTGGTTCAAGTAGAGCTTGAACTGGCCGGTGGTGAAAAGGATATAATAAATTATCATGGACAATATTCCAAACAACACTATGGGACACATTTAAGTGCATTGCTGTTTTTCTCGTACTAGTCTGACGATTTTCGTCAAACTCTTCAAGTACTGCATCCTCAAGATAAATAGTACGAACAGTAGGTCTTCGGCCGGTACCCTCAATATGCGGCTGTATTTTTCCAGTTTCCCGAAGTCTTCGTTCTACCGCCGAAAAAGTTTGTCTGTGGGGAACTTGACGATTTGGATATCTCTCATTATACGCTCTTGTTGCCGCAGCACAGTTTTTGCGACATTCAAAATACACTTGTAGCATGTCCACATATTCATCATTAGTAAAATTTGGCATAATTCTTGTTAATTTACACCCAAAAAGTATTTAGCTGATAACAGTGACAACTTACAGAAGAGTTAATTGTGACAACTGGCATGACAGCAGCACACTTAGTTTTTCTTTGATTGATTGCAATCATATACGGTGTGAGGTGAATGGTAATACATTTTATTTTTTTATTAATAAACGAAAAGTTTTAAAGGAAAATTGCTAGAGAGGTAAAAGTTTCTAAAAGAACCAGTTTATCTAATGCGTATTTTTGGATATCGAGTTTTTACGAAATATAAAAGTTATGACAAAAAATGTCTTGAGGGGTGGTTATTTCAACCCCTTTCGAGGGGTTAAAATTTTCGAAAAATAGTTGAAAACTCGCATCTGTATTAGTAAACAACCTGTAAAAATTTGTTATTTGTACCGGTTTTCAAATTACAGCTAATTTTCATAATTTTTTGGAAACTTTGATGGGCCATATCTCTTCAGGGGTGAACATTTTACTAAGGCGATTTTTTGAAGATGTGTTCTTTTGAAATGTAGATTCACTGGTATCATGTGTGCTACTCCATTCAAAAACACCCTGTATAATGCTCGTACTTCGTACATCTATTGTTAGTCGCAGAGAAAACAGCCTAAAGAGAGGTTCGGGGTTTGTTAATACAATTGTAAACGAACTCCCCTTTGAACTTCACGTACCTGGCTATCAATATTGTGGCCCTGGTACCAAATTTAAAAAGCGATTGGCGCAAGGTGATCCAGGAATCAACGACCGTGATAGGAAGTGTCTCGAACACGATATTCAATATAGTAATAGCTCAGATCTAAAGGATCGTCATAAGGCTGACTATCAACTTGAACAGCGTGCTTGGGAGAGAGTTAAATCTAAATACGCTACTTTAGGAGAAAAAGCTGCTGCGTGGATTGTTACCAATATCATGAAAGCGAGAAGGAAATTGGGTATGGGGTTAAGGAAGAAACTAAAAAGGGGTAAAGGTGTTCGTAACAAACGTATAAAAAAAGGATTATCCCAATACCTAAAAAAGGAGGATTTTTACTACTTTTACTACCAATATTAGGCGCTTTGGGTGCTCTTGGAGGCGGGGCTGCAGGTATAGCTAAAGCTGTTAACTACACCAAAGCAAGCAAACAGCAACTGGAGGAACAGCGAAGAGGTAATCTAGTCATGGAACAGGCTGGCAAAGGATTATATTTACGTCCGTACAAGAAAGGGAAGGGAATGTATCTAGCTCCGTACAAAAAAAACTCCCAATAAAGCTACCCCACCGTGCATTAACAAATGTAGATTTGTTGAAATTTGCTAAAAAATTGCAAATTACCAATTTTTATGAAGGATAATTTACCATCTATCATTAATGAAGACGAATGTGGAATCGTTAATTTGGATATTTCATCTGGACCCGGTACGCATTGGACTGCATATGCAAAGAAAAATGATACTATAGTATACTTCGACAGTTATGGAAATTTGAGACCTCCCAACACCTTAACAAAATATTTTTTTAGCGTTGGTAGCTTTAATATTGTAAAATATAATCAGGAAAAATTTCAAAATGACTGTGCCTAAAATTTTTATATAATATGTGTAACTAATCAATATGCTTTACTTCAAATATAGTTCACAATTAAACAACATGTCTTTTACTCTTTCCCTTTCGGGAAATTCCTCAATATTGAGTTCAGATTTTAATCCACCGATATACTTAGATGATGATTCAGATTATGTTATTGGGTTATCTAACTTTGAAACATTCAATGTAATTCCAAACATCGATGAAACCAACAACAGACTCACTTACGGTAATATAACTATATTTATTCCGATAGGTGCCTATGAAATTGATGATATTAACGACTACCTACAGGAAACAATTCGACAACCTTCCGAGATTAAAATTATAGCCAATCGTATTACTTCAACTGTTAAAATTAACACAAATGTCGATATAGATTTTACAGCGGATAAATCAGTAGGTCATCTCTTAGGGTTTAAAAAGAGAGTTCTTAAAGCAAATCAATTAAACGAATCAGATTTTCCAGTCCAAATTATTAAGGTTAATGCTTTATGCATAGATTGCAACTTAGCGGTCGGGTTATATTCCAACGGACAACCCGTTAATATAATTAATTCATCAGTTATTTCCAACCGTAGCGCCAGGATATAAAATAGTAGAGGCGCCCCAAAAAATTCTATACTTTCCCGTAAGTACTAGTATAATGGATATTTTGAATGTTACCCAGCAACCCCTCGTAGATAATTCCATCGCTAGTTTGGAGTTCCATAACTATCAACCGTTCGTAACTTCTAAATTTGATTATAATGACGAAATTAGAATTCCAATTCAAGAACTGGACGCGTACATTTTACCCTGTGAAAGCATGCTGTACTTAGAGGGAAAATTAACAAAGGATGCAGCGAAACTACTGCGTACTGCTTAATTTTACATGACAGGATATTCTGCTATAATCCTCTAACAAAAATTGTTAGACAGGTTTAATTTCGTGTATTCGGTTAAACCGGTTTTATACCGTAACAATATGTATATAAGAACAGTAGACAATGATCTTCAGATATATAAAGGCCTTACAAGAGTACATAGAAAAACTTAAAAAATTAAGAAAAGAAATTGATTTATATTGTTTAAAAATATCTGTATTGAAATAGTTGGAAAACTTAAAAATATGACATTAGTGTTAGACATACAAGGATTGAAAATTGAAAACAATAAATTTATCGTTAAAGAACTGTCAGCTTTTGATGGAGAGAAGATATTTCATTATTTGTTCAAACCACCATTTCCCTTCCATATGCTCTCTGCACAGTTACAGAGACAAGCATCGTGGCTAACAAAAAATCATCATGGTATTGAGTGGAGATGGATTCACACCACTTCACAAATTCAAAACAAATGTTCAAAATATACCAACCACCGCAATTTACATAAAAGGGAGAGAAAAAGCGAACTTTATTAGGAAATTTATTAACATTCCAGTTGTCGAACTTCCAGAACAACCCGTGCTACAAAAATCTACACCTAAATGTTTTTATCATTGCCAAAATTATTGTGTTTGCTCTTTCAAAATCTTTTATTACTTATATATTTTGTTTTATTTAAATGAAATTTTCGTTCACCTATTACTACACAATCATTTTTATTCTGAAATGATGGAGGAAGATTATTTGGTATGTCGATTGTTAGATTAGGCAAATCAAAAATATTAGTATGATATGACATTTTAAAACCTTCTAAACCAGAGACGTTAGATTCAATTTATAAGGATCCGTTTGAAAAGGTGGGAGGTTGATAAAAGGGGAGATTTTCAAACACTCATTGGATCCGTTTGAATAAGTGGGGGAAATTTTCAACTCTCCAACCTCTCATTGGTCGGAATAAAAAAGTGGGAGGTAAATTTTCAACTCTCCAACCTATTATTGGTTAGCGTGGACCTTCCCCGCCTCTAGTTGGTTGAAAACCGGTTTGTGGGCGGGGTAAGTGGTGGGGGGAGGAAAAGTGGTGGGGGGAAAATTTTCAACTCTCCAACTTACCCAACTGACGTTTGAATACAGATTCCAAAAAGAGAACACATAGAGAATTTTAATATTGCCAACTATTTTGCCAACCTTGACACTGGCGGCAAATTTGAATTTTGTAAAGAACTTTTTCAATCTCAATTTTTAAAATGTAAATATAAATTTTGCTTAAATTATTATTGTCTGATTTTTTATTTAAATTATTTTTCCGCGTTAATATGAAACATTTCTAAAAAAGTTATTTTAAATAAATTTTCTTCACTATCCAAAACTGTGACATTGTCATAATTCATGCAGTGTCCTGATTCGACAACATGCTCAGATAGTCCACAAGATTTTTTATTGAGTCTACAGTCACTTTTGTGTGACGTAATACGCCCTTTTAGGGTTCTAGAAGAGTAGGTAAGGCGACAGTTGAGACAGACGGACGCCCGGGACGCCCGCTTGTGGCCTTCAGTAGTGTGCGATCGGGGGTCGCTCGGCCCAGATCGGATGGCAGGTGCAAAGGCGTCGGGACTTGAGATTGGAGTAAGGTAAATTTATAAACATAAGACAATTAATTTATTTCGTTCGATTATAATAATTAACATCCGGCGCATGATTATTTATAATTAGTATATACACAGGTAGCAGAGTAATATTTTAGGAATTGAAAATAGTTATTTATTCTTAATAATTGCATAACTATCTAGGTTATGCAGGACTATATATACGTTGATAATTATTTTTAGATAATTGTGTATCAAAGAATGGCCATAATCCTGTTTACCAAGATTTCAGGTAAGTATTGTAACTGTCTAAAAATCGTTAAATGGACTATTAAAGTGCTCGATAAATAAGTACTGCACTAAAATATAGAGGAGGCAGAGGAGCTATTACGACGAAGTATTTATGTACCAAAGCCCGTGTACTCTGGGACGTTGCCATAATTGTTTTTATTAGTCTGTCATTTCAATAATTACAGATTTAGTGTCACTGAGACAGAAAAATGTTAATTAAATTTGCAACGTTTTTCGCTTATAATATACACTTATTTCTATCTCAAAAGCGGGTTAAGGTTTATAAAGACTGCACTCTATGCTTTACTTACATTTAAGAAGTGTGAGGCTTTAATAATTAAAAAAATATTTATCGGTAATTGACAAAGCCCCAGAGGTATATTTTATATTACATGCTTAATTTTAGCATATCGTTTTCGTTATTAGCATACTTTAGAGCTACAGCAGAAAACTGTAAGGTACAAATAGGAAACGAAAATATATGAACCCTAACAACACCTTAAAAATTACGGAAAAACAGGCATCGCCCAAACATAACTGTCAAGAGAAAATACATTGCGATCCTTTACAATAGGTCAAGAATCCCTCTATAATTAGATCAAAATTTGGGAACAAAATTATATCGGTTGTAAATAAATCTCTATTATGGCTCTGTATATCGCGTGTATGGTATCATAGCTGGAGTAGTGATAGTATACGCACATACAAACTCTGAAACCGAATCGACAATCTCTGTATATTCTTTGTCTTTTGTTCTATTAAAAATATGTAATGGCATACCATAGTTGCCAAATAACTATCGCGAGATCCCCCAACAGTGTTAAAATAAAAATTCAAAATAAGGGATTTGAAAATGTAATTTTAAATGATTATAAAGTAAATGTTTAGTTAGTTTTATATTCATTACCTATAGTTGGTGGTTAGCAGAATGTATCAAATTTATACAAAAATAAGCATCACTTGCAACTTCTATGATAAAACGTAATGAGGTGTTAATATGATACTTTTAAGTGAATCAATATGTCAGCAGTAGTCTCATGACTTATAACTGACAGCAGTATTTTTATTTTAATTGAAATAATACAGTTATAAATATAATAGCGCACAAACATTTAAAAGTACAATGTGTATAAACATCCCACGATGTAACTATTAATGTCTTCATAGCTTAACCTGAATATGTTTGGGTCTATTAGCCCAATATAAGTACCTCTTTTAATATTATGTGTACTTACTTTCACAAATATTTACGTCTATTCAGTCTATTTTCAATAAATTAATTTTGTTATTTATATAATGCTGTTCAAAAATAAAAAATATGATTGAATATTTTTAGTTTTCACGAGGGATTTTATAGTACATCCAAAGTTTTAAACTAATAAAATAAGCTAACCATGAAAAAAGACAGGTACTAATATCTGTTACTTTCTCTAATAATGGAACTGATATTTTTACATACATGACCATACAAATAAAAGATATATTAATATGAGAAAATAAAACTAAAGTTAATTCATTTACACTGTACAATTAGACAACTCTAGCAGACTTTCCGCTATAATCACGTATTGAGATAAAAATTTGGGGCCAAATTGTTTCGAATACAAATAAAACTATATGTTTTTGTAATATCTTAGATTTAAAATAAATAACATCTAGACAAGACCATTACCTTCATGTGTATAATGTCTAGTACGGATACGACACTATGCTTCTGCCTCAAGTATAATTTTACCTTACGATTCCCGTACGGCAATATTTCCGTGGTAGATGTTAAAACCTCAGAATGTAACGGAATTTTATTATCCGACAACTACCGCACATGTCACAGCATTGAAAAAAGCTATTAATTAGCAAAATAATAGAATTTGAAATTATAAATATTATTAAATCCATTTTTCTANTTAATTAGCAAAATAAGAGAATTTGAAATTATAAATATTATTAAATCCATTTTTCTATCAGAGATAATGACTAGCGTTTTAATCATATTGAACCCCTCTTAGAAAATATTGTTTTATTAAAAATTGATTGAGATATGAAAAAATGCATACAAGCAAAGGCATAATAGCGTTCAAATTATCTTGTTGCATCAATCTGTTAATCTGTTAATATAATTTTTTTTAATTTATAATTAAATTAAATTAATTTATTAATTTTAATTAATTAATTTTAAATTTTTTTCTTAGAAATGTTCAGACTAGATATGTGTGTGTTGACGTGTGTCAAGTTAAACTGAATTTTAATGGTGAATAAGTGCAATTTAATTTGTGATTTTCTACCTGACGAAACTCTAAGTAAGACTAAATATTCTTTTTCTATTTCCTGGTCACCAGAAGGTTGTAATAACTGTAAATTTGGTCATAATAATCTCTTTTAATTGCGGTGCGTGTAAAACTGTCGGCCTGGAAAAAAGTTTTATTGCTCTACAAAAACTTTACAAGTTTATGTTTTATCTAAAGATAATAAATCAAGCAAGAAGTACCGTACGTGCGATTTTCTTTGGACATCTACTCTTTCTGACTTGTTTGATGCATTTTGCGATTTCTGCTGTAGAATATCATCATGTCCACAAAATGTTCCAAGTGCAAGTTAAATAAAACAGAAGGAATGGTTGGATGTGAAGCATCATGTAATAATTGGTTCCACTACTCATGTGTTGGTCTGACAAATGTTGAGTTCGGTATGCTTACCAAGAGTAAGAACCTATTCTACATGTGTGATATATGTAAGCGTAACTGCGATATTATGGAAAAACATTCTTTGAATGACTGTAATAGTAACCTCAAAAATATTAAGGAATCTATTTCTGAAATCACTGACGTTGTAAAAAAGAGGCTCGATACTCATATTAAGGAATTTGTTAAAATCTTTGAGGATTTCAAAAATGATGCCTTGAAATCTCTTACTGATCAAATTGAATCTACCGTTATTGACCATGTTAAAGCTGCTGCTGTTTCTTCTAATGATTCACGATCTTCTATCGGCAAACCGTCGTATGCTGAAGCTACTACTAGCACCAAGTCATCTCTCTTGATAAAACCCAAAAAAACTCAGAACTCCACGGTGACGAAATCTGATATGTTACAAACGGTTGATCCAGTAAATAATAAAATAAGTTTAACTAAGGTTAAAACTGTTCGGGATGGCGGCCTTCTTATAAGCTGTGAGAGTGATAATGAATGTTTGCGGTTCAAGGAAGCAGCTGCTGGGAAATTGTCTGAAAAATACAGTATTAAAGAAGTCCCTTCTCTTAACCCTAGGATAAAAATAGTTGGTATATCTGAAAAGCTTGAGGATGATGTACTTTTAAGTTACTTAAAGACCCAAAATAAATAGGTTTTTAGTGATTGCTGTGACTGTCATATTGTATCTAATACGCCTTTGAGGAGAAATAATAATGTATATCAAGTTATTATTCAAATTGATAAAGCTAGTTACAAAAAAATAATGGAACAGGGCAAGCTCTTTATTGGGTATGACTATTGTAGCGTGTTTGATGCGATTGAGCTACGTCGTTGTTTTAAATGTTGCGGATTTCATCACTTACAAAAAAATTGTTCATCTAAAATAGATGTATGTCCCCTATGTGCACAAAATCACAGAGTTTCGGATTGCAAATCTGATGATTTATATTGTATTAATTCTCACAATTATAAAAAAAGTAAAGACTGCACTACCACTATTGATGTTAATCATGCTTCTTGGGATAAAAATTATTATACTTACCAGATGGCTTTGGAAAGATTCAAAGACAATGTATTGGGTATCCAATAGCAATTACTGCCTACTTCTAAAACGAACACTTTGCTAAGTTGTTATTATCAGAATTGTCGTGGTATTTGCACAAAAACTAAAGAACTGTTTATTTCTTCCAGCAGTGCAAGTTATGATATAATTGGTATTAGTGAGACTTGGTTGCATGAAGGTGTGCAGAATTCTGAATTTTTTGACAGCAATGCTTATGAGGTATATCGTAAGNCCTATTACTACACAATCATTTTTATTCTGAAATGATGGAGGAAGATTATTTGGTATGTCGATTGTTAGATTAGGCAAATCAAAAATATTAGTATGATATGACATTTTAAAACCTTCTAAACCAGAGACGTTAGATTCATTTTATAAGGATCCGTTTGAAAAAGTGGGGGTTGATAGGAGGGGAGATTTTCAAACATTCATTGGATCTGTCTAAATAAGTGGGGGAAATTTTCAACTCTCCAACCTCTCATTGGTCGGAATAAAAAAGTGGGAGGTAAATTTTCAACTCTCCAACCTATTATTGGTTAGCGTGGACCTTCCCCGCCTCTAGTTGGTTGAAAACCGGTTTGTGGGCGGGGTAAGTGGTGGGGGGAGGAAAAGCGGTGGGGGGAAAATTTTCAACTCTCCAACTTACCCAACTGACGTTTGAATACAGATTCCAAAAAGAGAACACATAGAGAATTTTAATATTGCCAACTATTTTGCCAACCTTGACACTGGCGGCAAATTTGAATTTTGTAAAGAACTTTTTCAATCTCAATTTTTAAAATGTAAATATAAATTTTGCTTAAATTATTATTGTCTGATTTTTTATTTAAATTATTTTTCCGCGTTAATATGAAACATTTCTAAAAAAGTTATTTTAAATAAATTTTCTTCACTATCCAAAACTGTGACATTGTCATAATTCATGCAGTGTCCTGATTCGACAACATGCTCAGATAGTCCACAAGATTTTTTATTGAGTCTACAGTCACTTTTGTGTGACGTAATACGCCCTTTTAGGGTTCTAGAAGAGTAGGTAAGGCGACAGTTGAGACAGACGGACGCCCGGGACGCCCGCTTGTGGCCTTCAGTAGTGTGCGATCGGGGGTCGCTCGGCCCAGATCGGATGGCAGGTGCAAAGGCGTCGGGACTTGAGATTGGAGTAAGGTAAATTTATAAACATAAGACAATTAATTTATTTCGTTCGATTATAATAATTAACATCCGGCGCATGATTATTTATAATTAGTATATACACAGGTAGCAGAGTAATATTTTAGGAATTGAAAATAGTTATTTATTCTTAATAATTGCATAACTATCTAGGTTATGCCGGACTATATATACGTTGATAATTATTTTTAGATAATTGTGTATCAAAGAATGGCCATAATCCTGTTTACCAAGATTTCAGGTAAGTATTGTAACTGTCTAAAAATCGTTAAATGGACTATTAAAGTGCTCGATAAATAAGTATTGCACTAAAATATAGAGGAGGCAGAGGAGCTATTACGACGAAGTATTTATGTACCAAAGCCCGTGTACTCTGGGACGTTGCCATAATTGTTTTTATTAGTCTGTCATTTCAATAATTACAGATTTAGTGTCCCTGAGACAGAAAAATGTTAATTAAATTTGCAACGTTTTTCGCTTATAATATACACTTATTTCTATCTCAAAAACGGGTTAAGGTTTATAAAGACTGCACTCTATGCTTTACTTACATTTAAGAAGTGTTTGTAGAGGCTTTAATAATTAAAAAAATATTTATCGGTAATTGACAAAGCCCCAGAGGTATATTTTATATTACAAGCTTAATTTTAACACATCGTTTTCGTTATTAGCATACTTTAGAGCTACAGCAGAAAACTGTAAGGTACAAATAGGAAACGAAAATATATGAACCCTAACAACACCTTAAAAATTACGGAAAAACAGGCATCGCCCAAACATAACTGTCAAGAGAAAATACATTGCGATCCTTTACAATAGGTGAAGAATCCCTCTATAATTAGATCAAAATTTGGGAACAAAATTATATCGGTTGTAAATAAATCTCTATTATGGCTCTGTATATCGCGTGTATGGTATCATAGCTGGAGTAGTGATAGTATACGCACATACAAACTCTGAAACCGAATCGACAATCTCTGTATATTCTTTGTCTTTTGTTCTATTAAAAATATGTAATGGCATACCATAGTTGCCAAATAACTATCGCGAGATGCCCCCACAGTGTTAAAATAAAAATTCAAAATAAGGGATTTGAAAATGTAATTTTAAATGATTATAAAGTAAATGTTTAGTTAGTTTTATATTCATTACCTATAGTTGGTGGTTAGCAGAATGTATCAAATTTATACAAAAATAAGCATCACTTGCAACTTCTATGATAAAACGTAATGAGGTGTTAATATGATACTTTTAAGTGAATCAATATGTCAGCAGTAGTCTCATGACTTATAACTGACAGCAGTATTTTTATTTTAATTGAAAAAATACAGTTATAAATATAATAGCGCACAAACATTTAAAAATACAATGTGTATAAACATCCCACGATATAACTATTAATGTCTTCATAGCTTAACCTGAATATGTTTGGGTCTATTAGCCCAATATAAGTACCTCTTTTAATATTATGTGTACTTACTTTCACAAATATTTACGTCTATTCAGTCTATTTTCAATAAATTAATTTTGTTATTTATATAATGCTGTTCAAAAATAAAAAATATGATTGAATATTTTTAGTTTTCACGAGGGATTTTATAGTACATCCAAAGTTTTAAACTAATAAAATAAGCTAACCATGAAAAAAGACAGGTACTAATATCTGTTACTTTCTCTAATAATGGAACTGATATTTTTACATACATGACCATACAAATAAAAGATATATTAATATGAGAAAATAAAACTAAAGTTAATTCATTTACACTGTACAATTAGACAACTCTAGCAGACTTTCCGCTATAATCACGTATTGAGATAAAAATTTGGGGCCAAATTGTTTCGAATACAAATAAAACTATATGTTTTTGTAATATCTTAGATTTAAAATAAATAACATCTAGACAAGACCATTACCTTCATGTGTATAATGTCTAGTACGGATACGACACTATGCTTCTGCCTCAAGTATAATTTTACCTTACGATTCCCGTACGGCAATATTTCCGTGGTAGATGTTAAAACCTCAGAATGTAACGGAATTTTATTATCCGACAACTACCGCACATGTCACAGCATTGAAAAAAGCTATTAATTAGCAAAATAATAGAATTTGAAATTATAAATATTATTAAATCCATTTTTCTATTAGATATAATGAGCGTTTTATTCATATTGAACCCCTCTTAGAAAATATTATGTTTTATTAAAAATTGATTGAGATATGAAAAAATGCATACAAGCAAAGGCATAATAGCGTTCAAATTATCTTGGTGCATCAATCTGTTACTCTGTTAATATAATTATTATGGAATATTTGCATATATTTAGAAAAATGTATATATTTTTAGTACTTAGTGGAAGGGAGGAAATTACGTATGTGATGATGGTGGAAAATATAATATATTAAAATAATAATATATTTTAAAATATACCTTTTGATAAAAAAGCGAGATGCACGCAATCGTGGGGGACATGTTTTGGTAGAAATATTATTTATTATTTTTCTTAATTATATGGGAATAATAAGCTTACCGAAGTTACATAAGTACTTAATCACTGGAAACAGACAAAACTTTAGTATACCTATCCATATCCGGTTACATCACTGTGAATGAAGTATTTAATGTTTAAATTAGATTTATGAAAATGGTAATATATTTTAAACATCCCTTCTGATAATGAAGCGAAATGCATGCGAACGTAGGGTATATATTTTGGTAGAAATAATATTTTCATGAGAATAGCTAGCCGATGACATTCTTAATCAGTGGAAACAGACAAGCCTTTAGTATGTATATCTATCCATTTACATCTAGGCAGATATTCAAGTACATCGTGTGAATGAAGTATTTAATGTTTAAATTAGATTTAAAAATAATTTGCTTTAAATAATCGAGAATTGTTTTGAAAATCCTACGATCCAAAGTATGAGAGGTCTCATCATTATGAATTTAAATATTTGTGGTACTGTAATAGTGCTTCATTCTTATTATTTTATGTTTAACTTATCAATACCGTTTCGATTATTAGCATACTTTAGGCGTACAACAGTGAATATCACTGTGAAAGGATAAGTAAAAAGGAATACGACAATCTTTATTGTCCCAATAACTAAATAAGAAAAACAATTACCCACCTTTGCTCTACTATGGCGATACAATAAGTTCAAACATCTCCTTTTTATTAAGAAGGACGCAACGGAAATAATATAAACTTATTAATTTACTAAAAATATCACTTTAAAATGGCTGAAATAAGAAAATTTCAAAAAACACATCACTGGATGGGTAAAGAACATGGACCTGAATTCATTGTATTTATAATTATTAGTTTATCTAAAATCCATAAGAATGTTTAATTAAAAATATATATAGACATTGCAGCAAAAAAATAGTACTAGCTGTATTTCTCGAAATATGACAAATTTATATAAATGTAAATATACTTGCAGCTTCTTTGAGAGAAAAGTAAAGAGGTGCTAATATTTGCTTATGGAATATTTAAACTATCTGCTATGTATTTAGTACCTAACAGATGATAACTGTCGTGCGTGATATGCAATATAGAAAAAGTTTTGGCACAATTCTTCAAACAATTGGAACCCGTTCGAATAAACGTAAAGCTATATTAAAGTAAATTTACAATGGCTGCTAATAAAAAATATATATTTTAAAAGGAAAACAGCACCGTATTTTTCAGAACTCTTTTGGTAAAATATTTAAATTTGAAATATGAAGATATTTTTAATTTTATGTACGCGCGCCATTATTCCATGGCTAGAAATTGGCCCCAATGATTTGGGATCGAGGGAGATTATCCCTCTTTATCCTGCTATGTCGTTAAATATCGGTAGCTGATTTTGCAAATGAGCGACAAAGCAAAAATCGATCATTTGGATAAAGCCTTTAGGGTAATGAAAGCATATCTACTGACTTATGTTCGTACATATTTGGTACTACGACAACCACATATATAGCCAGAAAGTGCTTATACTGACTTCTTTCTTGGAAAATTACTCAAATAGTGCATTTAGTATCCACGCCTCCTTTGCGCAATAAATGACAATATATGGTAATAGTAACAAAGTCATTCAAATAATTTAATTAATATTATTTTACATAAATAATACTACTAAACTGATACTACTATAATGATTATTATGATTGTAAAAATATAGTCGTATCGAAAATACACATATTTTTAACATACAATTTTTCATTATTTTTTTTTATAAATATGCAATAAAGAAAGGAAAATAAAGAATACACATTAATACATACAGTTTAATTAAATTATATATTAAACAGTTTTAATAAAAATAACATGATTGTAAGTGCTAAATTATCTTAACTAATCACTAAATACCAAACAAATATTTTTAAATACATATATATTTAAGTATAATTACTGAGTTCTTTGTTTTTTAAAATATATGAAGTAAACAATAACAAAAATTAATTTAAAATAACTAAATATATATTCTCAATGTTTTATGTGATATGTCCCTGTTGTGTTACTTAAAATGCAATTATTCAGTCCTTTGTTTTTTGTAGCCATATGGCACCGACTCGTGGTCTTTGTGGAACCACCTTTTTGTAGAATTTGGACGATATATTTTGGTTTCCTTGCGATTTATAATTTCGTGTATATTTGTTCTTCTTATACGGTTTGAAGTTATGTATACGGGCTCTGAAGGTCGGAGAACCATATTCTTTATAGTTTCGAAATTTACAATTTGTGAGGCTGCATGTGTCAAGGATATACCTTTAACTTTGCACACTATTTCTTCATGCTGATTGCTAGGTGATAATACTTTGTAGGCGTAATTTTTTGGACCGCCACTTGCAAATTCCGTGATGTAAGCCCCAGGANCTTTATAGTTTCGAAATTTACAATTTGTGAGGCTGCATGTGTCAAGGATATACCTTTAACTTTGCACACTATTTCTTCATGCTGATTGCTAGGTGATAATACTTTGTAGGCGTAATTTTTTGGACCGCCACTTGCAAATTCCGTGATGTAAGCCCCAGAACCATAAGATTCCAATTCATCTGTCAAGTCGCCTATGAATTTGCCCACTGTTGGTTCAAATTCTCCTTCTCGGTGGGTAAAGATAATTGAATCTGTATCGTAATATAACACCCTTTCTCCTAATTGCTCCAAGTAACTGTATAGTTTTAACCTTGCTTGTGTCGTGGTGTAGGCTGCAATGCACACATTAACGGTGGCAAGAGAGTCACAAGCTTCTTCTTTGAATTGCCAGTTTATTATTAGGGTATTTTCATTTACGGGTAATGCGTGGCATACATCAATGGAAGGGTTTGTTAACATATCAAAGAATTATTTAGGTGTATTGACTATTGTTGTTTTTGTTTGGTTTTCTCTCTGGCCAAACTTGCCCCAGAATGAATTAAGCATTAATTTAGCTAGAGAACGAAGACCAGGATTTTCACAGATTTCATTAAATTCTAATTGAACGTTTTCCCGGACTAGAAACTCTTCGATATATTCGTTACGTTTTTCTGTTGTATCACACGTTTTAGGCCATCCGGAAGCTTGCTGCTTTGCTTTTATAAATTTGTTCATCATAGTAGTGAACAAACCTTCTGCTTTTGTAATTTTGTCAAATTTTTGCATCTCAATTCCAGACTTCATAGATCTCCATCAATCTGTACCCTTTCTCCAAAGCTTTCATTACTTCATCGGCAACCCATGTTCCACTTAAAGCTCTTTCATCCTCTTCATGACTGCAAGTGTTCTTTTGCATTTGTTGTCCACATATCCGACAAAGTACAAACATAAGTTTGTTATTTATCTTCTGTGGTAGAACAGGGTGATACAAATCCTGAGGCGGTAAGATTTTGCATTTTATAAGACCATCTATTTCTTTTAAATCTAGGGCGTTACATTCTTCACCGAGATAGATTTTCGGATGACCTACAGGAAATTTGCCATATTTACAAACCCAGGGGTATAGGGAACACACATCTAGATACTTGATTTTTTCACCCTGATTAACTTTATAGTATTCGAAGGTATTGCCCGTTCTTCCACCATAAAATGCATCGCGAGGGTTTAATGGAGCATTAACAAGTAGAGCATGCTTTTCAGTATACAAATTAATATCTTTATTGTCTTTCATTAACGTACGAAAGTTGCATTCCCATATTTCGATGATATCGTATCCTAGATTTTTGAGACGTTCCGTTTTGGCAGCAGTGCTTTCAAAGCGTCTTTCTAAAGTATCTGACGGATCTTCATATGTGGGATTGTTTCTGTTGTATTTGAAACAATGTGCACAACCGTGGTAATAGCACCCATAAAACTCAAAGATTTGATTTGTTTCATTGCAATAACCATCGACTTTTACTCCCTCCAACACTGTTTCCTTTCCTTTGGCAGCATGCATTATACTTACACCACGTTGTCTTTCTTCCCACACCAACCACTGTATGGCTATTCTACTCTGGTTATCACGCCATCTGTACCCGTTCTTAGGGATAATACCTATGGTGTTTGCCTGGAGGAAGTTGCGACGAAACACTTTATTGCATGCTGACGCTATGGTGCAGGCTTCGGTAAAAGGGCACACTTTACTTGTTTCCAAAAGCTGCTGCCTAAATTTCAAACAGGCCGTAGTAAGTATTTCTACATCGGATATACAATATTCCATTAGCTCTTTCTGAAAGTCGAACACGTATTTTTCACGGATCTTCTCTGAATGCCATTTTATTAAATTAGTTCTTTCACTCCCTACTAAGTTATCAGGACTATAATATTTTAGAGCGGGCAATGATCCTTTATAATTTTCATTTCCGGATGTATTAAAAAGATGGGGGAAATACCCCTTTTTCAGCTATATCAACCCAAATGCTTTAGGTAGTTTAGACAACGCCATTGGAAAATAATTAAGAGAGTCCAAAAATTTTAAGTTATCCAATTCCATTAAAATCAGCTTTGTGCCACGCATAACTAATTCAGGAGTAAGATTCATTTTAGTCAGGATATGGTTTAAAATAAATTGATGATCAAAGCTACCTCCATTATGGGCCATAACTACCACCTTCTTGAATAATTTTCTCTGATTTAGCAGAAATTCAACGAATCTTGTAATCGGGTCTACTTTCAATACCTGTAAGCGGACACCACACTTCGAGCAGGTATTTTGTTGTGAGTTCATACATATATCACAACACTGTTTGTATACACAAAGGTTCGGTTCATGATGGAGGGATCCATTATCTCGCTGATTTTCTTGTCTTGTTTCTAGATCGTAAAAAACAAAAAGCAGGTCGTTAGTTTTGGGTTTCCTTAAGTCGGGTTGTATGAAGCACAGATGATCTTGAGGTACATGAACGTTGCATATTTTACAAAATATTTCACCGCAATGGTGTTTTCGGTCGGCTTTTATGGTCCTCAAGCATTTGTCACAATATGTAATTTGATCGCAAACTGTGCTTTGTCCCAATGAACCTGATTTTCTGTGATTATCGTAACAATCTTGACCTCTGAATGATCTTTTGCAACAATCGCATATTAACTTTTGCGCGGGGGGACATGTGGGTGTTTGTTGACAACATGGGCATGTACCCCCTCATCTGTGCTTATTTTTGTGGTCGTATGGAGTGTAACATATCTCGCAATAATAACCACAACAAAAAGCAGCAGTCAACGAAGTTATTACGTTATAGTGACCCTTATGGTGGAGTAAATTAAGTGCAGGTCCCTCACTACCACCACTGAATATGACTTCACGACCTTTGTTTCCATAATCATAAACAACAATTCTGTAGCCCGTAAGGTATCTCTGAAATATTTGTATACCAGCACCCTCATCAGGAATCGAGACACTAGCGTTATGACAAAGCTCCAAAGCCCCTTGCCGCTGTACTTTTCCTATATGTCTACGCACTTTTGTATATTCACGATCCTTGTCAACGTAACTCTTTGCAACCACTAATGCGCGAGGTAGGCATAAGTTATCTTTGTTGTTAATAGAAATAATTCCTCTACGCATACTGCATTCTTCATCAAACGTATTGAACTTACGAGCCCGGCCTTTTCCGCGACCAACAGGCATTTTCACAGTAGTCACACCAAGGTAAAATGTTTCCGTCTTGATTCCAGACGAGTTTGATTGGTATACACTGCTTATTATACTCCATATGTCGTCATAAGTAATCTCGTTCACTGGTCTGAAACGGGCCCAGCCCTCGCCCCGTAGAAAATCCTTGGAGCAGAATGAAAACGCTACTTGATCCTGGAGATCCAGATCTTCTGTACCTTTAGCTATTATTTGGTTAACAGCATCCTTTATCCATCCTACAGGTTCAGTACCATCAGCTATGGGTTTAATTTTAAATTCAATAGTACGCCCGGTCAAATTGAATCGGCGTACCTTTTTCAGCATATCTTTAATGATAATAAATTTTTCCATATTTCTCAACTTATCGTAAAGGGTACCGCAAAGGACGTCTTCACAATACAAATCGTCGTTGAAAACTGATTGATTGTCTATACAGCTCTCTTATTTATATGCTCTGGATATAGGGTATCGATGAAACCTGAAAGCAAAGGGGCTGATTAGTAATGTGAATTTAAATTATTAACTCGTTAAGTACATAGCATGAATGTAAGTACCTCTAGTACCAGATTATCTCCAGTTTTAACTTAAAATTTAAGTAGTAATTCTGAGAACACAAGCTTTTGGAAACTGAGACAAATATTAATAATAAAAGTATATTTTCCTTAAATAGAAATATTTTTAAAATTTTACACTATTACAACACTAGTAATAACACATACGTACACCAATTCACGGATTCCTATTTACATCCTCAAGTAACATCAAACTATTTTATATTTCTAAAAGGTCGTCTGAAATTCATTATTTCTTCTTTATTTACATAAAACAATGCATTTTTACAAACTTTATGAATTGAATTAGTTCACAATGAATAAATAGATCAAAATTTTATGTGGATATAACGCTTAGAAGACATATTAATCTGGTCTCAAACTTCTTCTGCTTTTTATACAAGTTTAAGAAATTGAAAATTTTCCATTTAGATGCATTTAAATTAAAGTATCAATTATATCTTGAAAGCGAACACTGTAGTAGTGCTTATATATTAATTTTTGTACAATAACATTAGTAAATTTTTCATACAATGAATTTGTTAAAAATGGACAATACAATCACTATTAATGACACCGATTATAATTGTAATGACCTTAAAATACTTTTATATACTTTCTCAAATGAAAACTCAAAATTATTTCATTTAGTGTATTGTTTTCTCCGCTGGCTTACGTTGGGCTTTTAATATATTTTAATTTTAATATATGGAATTATTATGCTTATTTTCGTTTCTGTTGTTTAATGTAGAATCAATAGACTACATAGTATAGTCAATTAAAAATATCTGACGTCATACCCATATTAAAAATTAACAATTATATACCAATAGTTATAATTTTACATAACCATAATTACTCTTTATAGAAGCACATATATGTTTTACATATTTGATGAATATGGATCATTTATATCGCTGTTTTTCTGTTATGATGATATTATAGATACATGGAGCAACTTTAAGGACCTGTTTTAAAAGAAATTTCTACTAAAATATACTATATACTAAATGGGGTTATATTATTAGCATTAATATTTTTAACCAAATTATCTATTGCGAAAATATACTTGCTGCAATTTTTGACTTTGCCTATTACCAGAAAAGGTGTATTTTTAAGTAGCGCATAAAAATGTATTTCAATGTACATGTTTTGGTATCAGCGACCACATTAATGATCAATGTATATTAAACGTTCGTTACAATCATTTACAAGGCAAAATATGAAGTGATTATTTGCCAATTCAAGGACATAAATGGTTAAATGGTTAAACAAATACAGTAAATAAAATTGTATGTCCCTTTCTTTTCTTCTATATACTCATAGATATTTTCAAATTTATGGCAAATTATGATTCCACTCTTATATTTTTGCTTTAATTTACTTGTTCTACATAAAAAATGTCTTATTGTAGCAAAACAACAAAATAACCAAAAATTGGTTAGATTGAAGTCTACGGTATAAGAATATATACATATTTAAGGAACAAATCTAAACTTGTAAATAGTAGTAAAGGTGGTGTATTCGCGTTTATTTTAATTCTTTTGCATAAAAATATGTTTTATTATTGTAGGAAATCGTGACAAATGAGTAACAGTTACAAATTGATAGTTATACAAAGAAATGCAAATTGCTAGTTTTAATTCATAAAACCATAAAGAGTCAAAGGCAAAATGCAAATTGGACCTCAAAAATAGTACTTATATCGGGGATAAAGAACAGGTAAATAAGATTGACTCCAACTAACACGTCCTTGTTACAATTAAAAGGGAAATTTTACTCTATAACACTGTGTGCCATATATAACTACTAGTATCTAGATATGATCTGTCTAGTTTAGTTATTTTTTCCCAGTGTGATAAAAATAATTCAAACAATTTTAGTAACATTTTGTAGGCATTATAAACTGTACGGTGTATAACGGTAATTTTAATTAGTTTCTTTAAATTACGATAATAAACATGCTCTTGAATCGGATGGACTTGTTTGTCACACATCTGGGAAGACAAACTTATTTTTCATTTTCAATTCTATTCTATTCAATTCTTGTATTTTATTATTATCTACAATAAATTAATAAACCTTGTTAGGCAAAGAAAATCGTTTAAACCTTTTGATTCTTCCAGCTGCAAGTGACATTAAGTATTTTTTAAGTTAACTTAAAAATACTTGTCCCTTGAAGTAAGTATACACAGATGACAAAATAGCAGATCAATATAAAAACGCAGCTTTCGCTGTTTCTTCTTGACTTTAGAAGATTTTTTTATTTAATAATATTCCTGGCGCACTGTAATATCTGCTTCCTTTTCTAGTTCGTTATCCCTTTTTAATTCAAGATATTCCATTTATGTATAATTGTTACAATTTTACGTCATCGAATATTTTTCATTTTAACCTATATAAGTGCAGAGTCTAACTTTATAATTAATTTAGCTTTAAATGTATAATTAAAATGTCTTATTAAGTTAATTCATCTCGATATCTTTCTTTTCCTCTATCCCAAGAAACAAATCTAAATATGGTACTGTAGGTACCACTTAAAATTGTTTATCTAGTAGTTTGCTTTTGGGTATCAAAACAAAAATTTAAATGTAAATCTGGAGACTAAATCACAAAGGTTTCATAAATTTGTTGATCTTGACAGCATATGACATAGAAACAACCATTACAAAACATTTCATGTGGGGTTCTTATCACCTGTTATATGTAGTATATCTGTAGTAAATTCAAAATACATCACGTCCTTTAATTTAATATACAACCTCTGAAGTCTTCATATATTTCCATAAGTAAAATGGATATTGATCTTCATCTACATTTGAAAGTTACCTATGATGGTCATATATATATATATATAGGCCCGTAAGTAGCTTAATAGAAGTCAAAACAATGCTGTTAAAAAGATTTAAAAACAAAATCTCAAAATGTTCATAAAAGTTATTTGCAAAATTTGCGTTTGCGAATTTTATTTGTTCCTTCAACGCTGTTACGCGATATTGGTATTGATTTTGATAGGGCATACATTTTAATTTTGAGGTTTTTGTATGCATAATTTACATTAATATTCTTCAAATAATTTTCATAAACATTTACTTTAAAATGTATATAATAAATATATCAAGTGGTTTTATGGAACCTACAAACAGTGAGCTATATTAACAGACACAAGAATTTGTATTTTTAGATTATTCTATAGAATGCATGCATACGAGCTATAAAATTATCAAGTATACATTTTTAATTGGACAGTTGTTAAAAATTCCTCTAGCAATAAAAATCATCTTTATCTCGCATTATTGTTGTTTTATATTTCAGATCATATATGGCTAGTTTTACACGTGCTTGCACTTTCATGCATTTGCATATAATATAATATAATAATGCATATAATGCATTTAATACATCTTATTCATAAATAGCTATTTCAATTCAAAAACATATTCATATTCGTATTGAAAAATTTAATTTTAATTCTAATATTTTGAATAAACAACACAATTATTGGCATATTTATTCTGATTTTATATTATTATAGCACACCTAGATGCACTTCTTGAAAAATTTTAGAAAGTAGAGTTGCTATACGTTTAAATGCCATTTGCTATACCTACCATTAGAGTACATTCTTACAAAATTACCAAAAAGTAAGTGTACAGGCCGACAAAATTTTACGAAAATCCAGAACCAGAGACCGGATCTATTGTACCCAAAGGATTTTGGTGCGCTATTATGAATCCAAGCTCAGAAATGACCCATCACCCTAGGTTCTCGAGATATTCTAATCTAAAAGTGCAAAAATCCTTCGGATACACTAGGTCCGGTTTCTGGTTCTGAAAATTGTCACCCTGTGTAATATAACAGCCATTAACTACATAGTTTACCACCGCGCAGCAACGGCTGTCTTTGTAGCGCAGTTACGATACAATTTTTTCAAAAATATTGAAAAAGTATATTATACTAATATACTTTCAAAACAATGGCCTGATGTTCGATTAGATTTTATTTGGATGACGTATTATGGTGATATGTGCTATTTAATCTTGTTTACGACATTTATTTTAAAATTACTAAAACTAAGATTCTTAAGAGTGTACCTAATTTTTAGATAAATCCTTTTATCTTGGTGATTTTGATGTAGCAGCCTTTATAACGACGTTATTGTTGAAAAAACATACTTTGCAATTATTTTTTATAAACAATATTAGCTCATTTTGCTATGGTTTTTATTTTCATATACTATGTATATATAATATGCACGTTGAAACATTAATATACCTGTATTTGATAATTACTTATATCAATCCTAACGATGAATAACTTTTTAAAGATCTGAATAACAACATTAAACGTATCAAGAAATGTAAAATACTTACAGACTATTTAGTATAAGATTGGAAAATATGCAATTAACCTAATTTTGAACTTGTAACTTATTGCAGTTTAACTTATTGTAAGGCTATTTGCCTGATGTGAGATTATAGAACGTGTAATTATTATATATTTTTAATACTTCTCCACTAAAATTTCGACAGCCTTTTAAAATGGAAAATAAGCAAGTGTTCTTAAAATAAATGCATAGGTATATCAAATAGTAATTGTGTAAGTAATTTTTAAAATTTAATAGAATGCAAAAATAATATAGATACTAGAAACACGCATGTGTGAATTCACTGTGTGGGAATAAAAATACATGTTATTTGTGCCTTAGTCTGTTTAATCAGCAAAATGACTTACCTGTGTAAAGTATAAAGGTGCAAATCGTTGGAGTCGGAATCAAAACAATAATACAATTATACTTTAACATTAAAATATTGAGAATACGTATAGAATAATATAATAATTATATGTTGAGATTGAAAACACTAAAATACTGAGAGTTCAGTCCTAGACGCGTACTTTCTCCTTCAGAACGAACAAGTAAATAACGTTACACTAACTTCTCCTGATCGCAATCTCGGGATTCAACGGGGATGCAGTCCTCCTCCCACTTAACTGACTACAAGATGTAAATGCAAACTAATGCATTTATGAAATAGAAAAGAAAACAACGACCACCCTCCTAACATATGGCCGTCTCAAAATTCCAGACAGGGTACCTACTCACTCCTCTTATCACGACTACCCATATTCTACAAGACCACCCGGATGTAGCCTAAAACAAGCTGATACAAGTTTGAATAGAAAACAAAGGATGTAACTAAAATAATTGTTACTTGTAGCAGCGACAATCACGTTTTTTGGGGATACTATAGAAAATTTTATATTTTACTATTATAGTCAATAACACCGGCCAAAAATACCAGAATGAATTTAATGGAAAATTTACTGCCTTATTAAAGACAGAATATAGTACCTGCTACAAAATAATAAGCATTTATTTTCTTGACGCCCTTAGCATCCTATTCTGTCATGCTGACAGACATTACCACTGCCTCGTTTTAAAATATTAGCAAACTTGTATAGGTGGCAGATAGTTTAAATATTCCATAAGCAAATATTAGCACCTCTTTACTTTTCTCTCAAAGAAGCTGCAAGTATATTTACATTTACTTATATAAATTTGTCATATTTCGAGAAATACAGCTAGTACTATTTTTTTGCTGCAATGTCTATATACATTTTTAATTAAACATTCTTATGGATTTTAGATAAACTAATAATTATAAATACAATGAATTCAGGTCCATGTTCTTTACCCATCCAGTGATGTGTTTTTTGAAATTTTCTTATTTCAACCATTTTAAAGTGATATTTTTAGTAAATTAATAAGTTTATATTATTTCCGTTGCGTCCTTCTTAATAAAAAGGAGATGTTTGAACTTATTGTATCGCCATAGTAGAGCAAAGGTGGGTAATTGTTTTTCTTATTTAGTTATTGGGACAATAAAGATTGTCGTATTCCTTTTTACTTATCCTTTCACAGTGATATTCACTGTTGTACGCCTAAAGTATGCTAATAATCGAAACGGTATTGATAAGTTAAACATAAAATAATAAGAATGAAGCACTATTACAGTACCACAAATATTTAAATTCATAATGATGAGACCTCTCATACTTTGGATCCTAGAATTTTCAAAACAATTCTCGATTATTTAAAGCAAATTATTTTTAAATCTAATTTAAACATTAAATACTTCATTCACACGATGTACTTGAATATCTGCCTAGATGTAAATGGATAGATATACATACTAAAGGCTTGTCTGTTTCCACTGATTAAGAATGTCATCGGCTAGCTATTCTCATGAAAATATTATTTCTACCAAAATATATACCCTACGTTCGCATGCATTTCGCTTCATTATCAGAAGGGATGTTTAAAATATATTACCATTTTCATAAATCTAATTTAAACATTAAATACTTCATTCACAGTGATGTAACCGGATATGGATAGGTATACTAAAGTTTTGTCTGTTTCCAGTGATTAAGTACTTATGTAACTTCGGTAAGCTTATTATTCCCATATAATTAAGAAAAATAATAAATAATATTTCTACCAAAACATGTCCCCCACGATTGCGTGCATCTCGCTTTTTTATCAAAAGGTATATTTTAAAATATATTATTATTTTAATATATTATATTTTCCACCATCATCACATACGTAATTTCCTCCCTTCCACTAAGTACTAAAAATATATACATTTTTCTAAATATATGCAAATATTCCATAATAATTATATTAACAGAGTAACAGATTGATGCACCAAGATAATTTGAACGCTATTATGCCTTTGCTTGTATGCATTTTTTCATATCTCAATCAATTTTTAATAAAACAATATTTTCTAAGAGGGGTTCAATATGATTAAAACGCTAGTCATTATCTCTGATAGAAAAATGGATTTAATAATATTTATAATTTCAAATTCTATTATTTTGCTAATTAATAGCTTTTTTCAATGCTGTGACATGTGCGGTAGTTGTCGGATAATAAAATTCCGTTACATTCTGAGGTTTTAACATCTACCACGGAAATATTGCCGTACGGGAATCGTAAGGTAAAATTATACTTGAGGCAGAAGCATAGTGTCGTATCCGTACTAGACATTATACACATGAAGGTAATGGTCTTGTCTAAAGATGTTATTTATTTTAAATCTATGATATTACAAAAACATACAGTTTTATTTGTATTCGAAACAATTTGGCCCCAAATTTTTATCTCAATACGTGATTATAGCGGAAAGTCTGCTAGAGTTGTCTAATTGTACAGTGTAAATGAATTAACTTTAGTTTTATTTTATCATATTAATATATCTTTTATTTGTATGGTCATGTATGTAAAAATATCAGTTCCATTATTAGAGAAAGTAACAGATATTAGTACCTGTCTTTTTTCATGGTTAGCTTATTTTATTAGTTTAAAACTTTGGATGTACTATAAAATCCCTCGTGAAAACTAAAAATATTCAATCATATTTTTTATTTTTGAACAGCATTATATAAATAACAAAATTAATTTATTGAAAATAGACTGAATAGACGTAAATATTTGTGAAAGTAAGTACACATAATATTAAAAGAGGTACTTATATTGGGCTAATAGACCCAAACATATTCAGGTTAAGCTATGAAGACATTAATAGTTACATCGTGGGATGTTTATACACATTGTACTTTTAAATGTTTGTGCGCTATTATATTTATAACTGTATTATTTCAATTAAAATAAAAATACTGCTGTCAGTTATAAGTCATGAGACTATTGCTGACATATTGATTCACTTAAAAGTATCATATTAACACCTCATTACGTTTTATCATAGAAGTTGCAAGTGATGCTTATTTTTGTATAAATTTGATACATTCTGCTAACCACCAACTATAGGTAATGAATATAAAACTAACTAAACATTTACTTTATAATCATTTAAAATTACATTTTCAAATCCCTTATTTTGAATTTTTATTTTAACACTGTGGGGGCATCTCGCGATAGTTATTTGGCAACTATGGTATGCCATTACATATTTTTAATAGAACAAAAGACAAAGAATATACAGAGATTGTCGATTCGGTTTCAGAGTTTGTATGTGCGTATACTATCACTACTCCAGCTATGATACCACACACGCGATATACAGAGCCATAATAGAGATTTATTTACAACCGATATAATTTTGTTCCCAAATTTTGATCTAATTATAGAGGAAATCTTCACCTATTGTAAAGGATCGCAATGTATTTTCTCTTGACAGTTATGTTTGGGCGATGCCTGTTTTTCCGTAATTTTTAAGGTGTTGTTAGGGTTCATATATTTTCGTTTCCTATTTGTACCTTACAGTTTTCTGCTGTAGCTCTAAAGTATGCTAATAACGAAAACGATGTGTTAAAATTAAGCTTGTAATATAAAATATACCTCTGGGGCTTTGTCAATTACCGATAAATATTTTTTTAATTATTAAAGCCTCTACAAACACTTCTTAAATGTAAGTAAAGCATAGAGTGCAGTCTTTATAAACCTTAACCCGTTTTTGAGATAGAAATAAGTGTATATTATAAGCGAAAAACGTTGCAAATTTAATTAACATTTTTCTGTCTCAGGGACACTAAATCTGTAATTATTGAAATGACAGACTAATAAAAACAATTATGGCAACGTCCCAGAGTACACGGGCTTTGGTACATAAATACTTCGTCGTAATACCTCCTCGGCCTCCTCTACATTTTAGTGCAATACTTATTTATCGAGCACTTTAATAGTCCATTTAATGATTTTTAGACAGTTACAATACTTACCTGAAATCTTGGTAAACAGGATTATGGCCATTCTTTGATACACAATTATCTAAAAATAATTATCAACGTATATATAGCCCGGCATAACCTAGATAGTTATGCAATTATTAAGAATAAATAACTATTTTCAATTCCTAAAATATTACTCTGCTACCTGTGTATATACTAATTATAAATAATCATGCGCCGGATGTTAATTATTATAATCGAACGAAATAAATTAATTGTCTTATGTTTATAAATTTACCTTACTCCAATCTCAAGTCCCGACGCCTTTGCACCTGCCAGCCGATCTGGGCCGAGCGACCCCCGATCGCACACTACTGAAGGCCACAAGCGGGCGTCCCGACGTCCGGGCGTCCGTCTGTCTCAACTGTCGCCTTACCTACTTAGAAGTTTGACCTATGTATAATTTATTACAATTATGACATGGAATTTTATAAACAACATTAGATTTTTCAAGAGTTTTAACAGAAGATTTAATTTTGGAAAATAATAATAATAAATATCAAAACTGGCTCTGAATTATTATAGTAGACAGCCTGTATATACAGTGTAATTTACTTAACGTCGGAACACCTCCATATTTAGGATGGCGTTGGACGATTTCCAAAATTCTTATTTTTATGTGGTAGTACTCAAAAAAGACTACTTTTTGATGTTATATTTTTTGACATGTGATCTTTTCTACGGCCTACTATCATTAAGAAAGGACCCTCAAAAATTAAAAAAACGACGCATTTTTTAAGAAAGAAATGGATAGCATTTTCGATTTGATCACACCTCAAAACCCTAAATCCAAAGTTTCATTATTATAGCTTTTACAGGGTGTTCACAAAATAGGTGCAAACTTTGTAAAAATTTCACTCATTGCAGTGTCTTGTATTAAGTGGAAAATATTTTTATGGTATATTTTCATAATTGTAATTAATTTTTCCATGCAGTTTCATTGATTTCACTCATACAGGGCGCTCACAATAAGACAGCCAAATTATATACAGGCCGTTACGAATTAATTTTTATATGTAACGTTTCGTCTCTCCAGGACCATCATTAACTTATTTTTTTTAAATCCGACACTGGAATTTTTATTACATTTTTTGCAAGCCTTCAAGACCCCCAATGTTTGCCTCAGCCCGAACCAGATTCAGACGTTTTGTCTCGAAAAATTCATCTTCAGTGTATTCGTTCCAAATTTATCTAACTTTTTTACTTAAATTTTTTTGTTTATTGAATTGTCGAACACTGTAAGTGTCGTTAGACCCTTTGAAATCCATCTAGTTATTTAAACTATTACCACCACGCATTAAAATAATACATTATTAGAGTTTTATTCCCGTGTCCAGTTATTTCTATGCTTCTCGAGTGCTCAAAATTCAAACAAATTTCGATCTATTTTTTTTTTTCAGGATATTCATACAAATACATCTGACAATGCTCTTTCACAGTTGCAGTTACTGATATAATAAATTCCGATAATATTACGCTGATCTTCATTTTTAACCTTTGCCAAAACGAAAATGTTTTTGAACATTTAATGAAATTTTTGAAAGAATAATATTCAGTTAGCGTTTTGGTTGTTCATATGCATTTTTAAGAATTAATTTGTCATAATAAAATTAAAATTGTAATAATGTTTTAATTTTGACACACTTACTGAGTTATGTATGAACAAGTGATGGTAATAGTTAATAATAATAAATGTTTTATTGTAACGCGTGGTAGTAATAGTTTAAATAACTAGATGGATTTCACAGGGTCTAACGACACTTACAGTGTACGATAATTCAATAAACAAAGAAGTAAATACAAAATTTTGATACATTTGGAACGAATACACTGAAGATGAATTTTTCGAGACAAAACGTCTGAATCTAGTTCGGGCTGAGGCAATACAGTATTGGGGGTCATGAAGGTTTGTAAAAAATGTAATAAAATTTCCAGGGCCGTATTTAAAAATTGATGATGGTCCTGGAAGAACGAAACGTTACATATAAAAATTGATTATGTTATTCGATAGAGGGCAAAAAGTAGCCATGAGAAAGTATTGTTCTTTTTTCAATATCACCTCAAACAAGGCTGAAATTAAACAAAAACTGATTTCCAAAATTTCGTTTTTTTTTTAAATATTTCGAAAACTATAGTAGGATCATATTCGATGCAAAGTAATAAATCATTGCCTGTCAAGGGATCCAGTGCCATAGGCTTTTAAGGGTTTTAGAAATTGAATAATTTCCTTATACATTATGAAGGGATGAAGGGATCAGTTCACGTTTGGCACCCTTGTTCCTACAAAAATTCCTTTATTCTCATAAACTATTTATTTTAAATGTAATTTATTATATATCCAATTTGTTTTTTAAATTCCACATATGTACTATATTTTACCTCTGTACGCGCCACTGTTTAATTGTATTTTGGAGGCGCTCTCTCATTTACGATCAAGCTCGCCAGGTTAGTATTTGACGTATAACCGACCAATTCGTACACTCGATGCACCTGGGCGACTACAGCTACTACCAGAACACAGTGCGTATGCAGCGGTATTTCAGATTTAACATTCAATTTCATTTTAAATTTGAAATGGTTCATCTTACGCCTCCTAAAAATGATGACACGTTTTTCCTTTGATAAAATACCGACAACTTTTTGCTCTACTTTGCATCGAATACGATCCTACTATAATCATGTTAGCCTTGATTTTCTAAAGGCATAATGTTGGCCCCTTGATTATGCAACTTTGCCCCCATTTAAGCTACTTCGTAGCTCTTACCGTTTCCGAGATCCCTGTAGTGAGAAGCGAATTCGTAACAGCCTGTATATATTTTTTATTATACCAGAAATGACTTTCACTATAAAATAAAATTTAATTACTGTTTTCTATTAGCCCACTGTTCAGTTCGTCTCTTATTTCTAATAACTGCTCAACTGATGTGGTGTTATTTGTCGACATGCTTGTCTAATTCTATTACATAAATCTTCTGGGGGTCAATACACTTTATTTTTCAAAGTTCGCCATAAAAAGAAATCAAGAGGCGTCAAGTCTGGGGCTCTTGACGGCCACTCAACTAACGGACTATTGCGACCTATCCATTTTTTCGGGAAATCCTCATTCAACCAATGACTTACTATTACCGCATCATGAATAGGTTCTCCATCTAGTTGAAGGTAGAGCTTCTATCTTACATGAAGAGGAAGTGCATGTACAGAATCGTAGAAATCATTATTTAAATATTTTTAAAAATCTCTGTGTTTAGATTAACGTTAAAAAAAGAGCCCGATTATTCGATCATATAAAATCCCACAAAACACATTACTTTTTTAAATTAAGATTTATGTAATACAATTAGGCAAGCACGTCGAGAAATGACATCACATCTAATCAGTTGAGGAGAGTTATTAGAAATAAGAGGAGACAATTCAACAGTGCATATAAAATGATGCTGGGCTAATAGAAAACAGTAATATTTAAATATTATTTCGTTGTAAAACTCATTTCTGGTACAATAAAAAATATATACAGTGCTATTTATTTAAAACCTGACATAGGCCAACTTTTTTATTTGAAGTGATAGACTAGTACTTCCAAATGCAAAGTTGTAGGAAATAACTTGATTAAGAAAAATTTACAAATAATTCTTTCCGGTGTTACCAGATTTCTGCAGTAGCTACTAAAACAATATTTTTTTAAACACCGTATTTTTTTCACATAATTTAACAAACCTTTCGATTCTAAATAGAAAATGTTATGTCACATTTCTTTATTGGAGTAACCGTTTTCGAACAGTCCGCAAAAACAACGAAATATTCTGCACTCGGCAGGAACTAAAAGAAGCCAACACAGCAACAGTAGGCCTTGGATATTAAACTGTAACAAAGTGATTTTCCAACGCCCCACATTTGTGTTCTTTTTATTTTATTTTATGAATAAATATGATGTACCGCACCGTCATTCTTTTTGGCATTTCAAACACCGTCCGTCACCGCGCAGCGTCCCGCCGGTAGCTGGCAAATTCACACTGCGATGACAATCGTACGCCAGTCTTCTACCTGCCAGCGAAGGAATCAGTTGTGCCGAGCTCCAGCCTGCCGTCTAGCCAGCGATACATCACCGCCTGAGTAAGAATTTTACAAGTCCCGCTTAGGAGAACTACGCAGCCGCTACCGAAACGTCACCAGGACCTAGGAATTAAGCCGCCGTCAGCATTTTAGTTCACCACGAGGCATCGCAGAGACCAGTCCAGCCGTCAGCCGTTCCAGTAAGACCTACGTCACCAGTAAGGAATTGGTAAGATTTCACCAAGTCCAGCCTGAAGAAACTGCGCAGCCGCTAGGATTCGCCGTACGAATATAGCAGACAGGCTGTATTCAAAGTTTTAGTCTACCAGGAGCCGTCGTCGCATTCAGTCGAGCCACCAGCCGCCCCTCCCGAAGATACGTCACCGCTGGAAGTAGGTGAGAATTCTACAAGTCCAGTTTAGACCACCTGCGCAGCCGCCGATCCGAGACGAGGGACTTAGAAAATAAACAAATTTGGAGAAGTCAGTTCATCTCCAGCCGCCGCCAACACCAGTCCAGTCCGAAGACCGCCGAAGTAAGTTAGGTACCGCGCAGATTCAATGCGCAAGTCTCTTGAGGTGACAAGAGACCTGACGTGGTAATTGTACTGCAAAGTTAGTCCGGTTCCAGCATTCCGACCGACCAGACGTGCCCAGGAAGAGAAGTGAGTCAAGGTTTAGGGAATATAGGTAAATACTTGGCTGCTGTCCGTTGTACTAATCATATCTTCTCTTTTCAGTTATCCGCCGTACCACGACAAGGAAAGGTGCACTGTTGTCTCTGTCCGGTGCACTGGACCTAAACTGCGCGTTCGGCTTATAGGATGTTGTCTCCCCCTTTTTCTGTCCTATAAGTTGAAACGCAGGTCGTACCGAACCGCCGAAATACGACAAGGAGGGGTGCATTGTTGTCACTGTCCGATGCATTCGACCTAACTGCGCGCTCTGCTGATAGAATGTCGTGTCCCATTTCCTTTCTGTTCTATGAGTGGAGACGCAGGTCGTAATTAATCTTGTTTCTCTTTCAGGTACGACGTGGTTGGGTGTACTGTTGTCTCTTTCCGGTACACTTAACCTAACTGCGCGTTCGGCTGATAGGATGTTGTCATCCTTTCCTCCTTTTCTGTCCTATGAGTTGAAACGCAGGTCGTAACTAATTAAACTTTCTTTCAGAGATTTACTGCCAGCCGCCTACCAGGATTGAGGAGCCCCGCTGTTACTGTTTTATTGCTTTTGTGTAAAGATAGTAGCCAAGTCTAGTCTATAGTTTTGTTTGTAGCTTTGCGTTGCTAGATCGCTTCCTTCTTTCTGGTATCTGCACTACCGCTTACCGCCTTAACCGTTCCGCTGGCTCTGCTGTGCTTTGCTTTCGTCAGGTCACCGCTTAACACCGCACCGTTACCGTTTTCCGTAGTCACCCTGTATATAACCGTAACCGTTTAGCAATAGGGTAGCATAGTGTAAATAGGTAGATTTGGACTAAATAAATGTAAATATTTCTCAATTGTGGCCTTTTATTCCTGTGTGAAGTCTAACTCTCTCTAGACCCTCTGGACATACCGTGTCTTCACTGTAGCCGCCCGTGTAGTGGTGTTTCTGCACTATAAACGGAAACTGGCGCCCGAGGAAACCGCCGCCGCTCAGGCGTCATAGTGACAATAAACGTCACAAAACAATTGTGTTGTTTGAAAGGAGCTATCATTATTGTATTGTCATTGTGTTATTTGAAAGCTATTGTATTTGAATGTGTATAAAAAAAACGTTTTAATTCAGTTGCTAAGATGAATCAGTTATTTAATCCAAAAGAGTAAGTTAATTTTTTTCATGTTGGTGGTCTAAGTATACGCAATGCGTGCGCTGAATTCCACGCAAGACATCCCGATAAGCCTTTTCCAAAGCCGGAGTTTTTAAGAACTAAGTAAAATCGAAAACAACTGGTAGGATCTGTAAAAGGCTGAAAATCATCTTCGCAACTGAATTAAAACGTTATTTTAACAGCTTTCAAATAACACAGTAATGATAGCTCCTTTCAAACAACACAATTTCTGTTTAATATCCAAGGCCTATTATTGCTGTGTTAACTTCTTTTAATTCTTGCCGACTGCAGATTATTTTCGTTGTTTTTGCTGATTGTTTGCAAACGGCTACTCCAATAAATAAATGTGACAACATTTTTTATTTAGAATTTGAAAGATTGTCAAATTATGTTAAAAAAATACGGTATTGCCATTTAAAAAATATCGTTTTAGTAGCTACTTCAATCTGGCAACACCGGAAAGAATTATTTGTAATTTTTTCTTAATTAAGTTTGCATTTGAAAGTACTAGTCTATCACTTCAAATAAAAAAGTTGGCCTATGTCAGGTTTTAAAAAAATAGCACTGTACATATAATTTGGCTATCATATTGTCAGTATCCTGTATGAGCGAAATAAATGAAACTGCATGGATATACCTACTGTTATCAAAATTCTGGAAAAATACTTTGAAAATGTTTTCCACTGTTAATAATAATAATTTTTCGAAGTTTGCACCTATTTTGTGAACACCCTGTAAATAATGAAATTTTGTATTTAGGGTTTTGAGGTGTAATCAAATCGAAAATGCTATCCATTTCTTTCTTAAAAAAATGCCTAATATGTTTTCCAATTTTTGAAGGTCTTTTATTAATGATAGTAGACCGTACATACAGGGTGTCTGCGAGAGCTAGAGATACTGGTGACCAAAATATGTCGATTGAGCCAAATATGCCTTATGCAAATGTTGCTGGCTTCAAAGATACAGGGCGTTCAATGTTTGAATTTTATTTTGAAATTCCTCAATAATTTCCATAACTGTCAGAGTATGAATAAAAATATTGGCACTATTATGTTTTTTGACATGACAAATAAAATTTTTTAACTAATTTTGACGTTGCCTTGTACAGGGCGTTAGTTATGTCCTGTATCGACTTATTTTGGTTACCAGTATCTCCAGCTTCGAGATTTCCCAACCTTTCGCAGACACCCTGTATATATAGGGTGTCCCAGAATAACGTGTGCTACGGAAGACCACAGATTCGTGGATTCAAAATAGGCAGATTTAGGGTAATTCACCTATATCCCAAATCGCTTCGATTAACCGCTAGATGGCCTCAAAGTTCGTGAAATTTTTTTGAATTTTGTAAATAACTCGAATTCGTATTACTCGATTTGGACTATTTTTGGAGTGTGGACTTTTGCTTTCAATCTACACATTTTGATGTTATACAGAGNCTAAACTGTATTAAAAGATGTCATATCATAACGGATTAATCAAGTGACTTTGAAAAATATCTGCACATAGCGTTACTATGGTTTCTATTACTTGTTATAATACAATTAAAGTGTCGGGTTGACAATTGTTGTAATATTTTAAAAATACCTAGTTATGGAGTATACATTTACAGAATATTGTGATATGCACTTAATTTATGGAGAAGCACGATGTAATGCATTGAGAGCTCAAACGCTATACGCTGAGAGATTTCCCAATAGACAACTACCGAATTCAAATACATTTCAACGCGTCGATCAACGGTTACGGGAAACTGGTATGACATCTCTATTAGTTTAATTTGAATAATAGATAGGTTTCTAATTTATAATTGTAACACATTTAATATTCTTTAAGGTAGTTTTATGCCAAATATGGGCCGACATGGTGGAGTTCAGAGAATTATTCGTTCAGTTGAAGTTGAAGTTGAAGAAGGTGTTTTGGATTTTGTCGCTGAAGATCCTACAGTTAGTGTTAGGAATGTAGCGCAACAGTTTCAGATTTCAAAATACACGGTAAATAATATTTTTAAAGAACAACTTCTGCACCCATACCATATGCAAAAAGTTCAAGGTTTAAGCATGGATGACTATTCTGCAAGAATACAATTTTGCACCTGGCTCTTGGAAAAGGTTAATCAAGCTCATAATTTTACCACCTCAGCCATCCATCCCATCAACTTGCATAATCTACAAATTTATGCAGACGAAAACGCTCATGGTATAAGGGAAACCCACCATCAAGTGCAGAGATATTTACAGTTCCTCCAAGAACAACTACCCAATCTATTAGACGATCTTCCCTTACTCCACCTCATTTTAGTTTAAGAGTTAGGAGACACTTAAATATGGTTTATCCAGATCGATGGATAGGCCGGTCCGGACTCCTGTGGCAAGTGAAGGTGAACTGCGCAAAGGATTTTCCACCATAGCCAGGAAATAAAGAATAATATTCAAATGGAGATATCTTAATCGAATAAGGGTAACTTTTTTATGAAACAAACGACGTTCTTTCATGTTTTAAAAACACAACGTTCGTAATTCTAGACAAAAGAGTTTTTCCCCTTTTTATCAAAGGAATAGGGCATAACTAACGCCCTGTACAAGCAACGTCAAAATTAGATAAAAATTCTTATTTGTCATGTCAAAAAACATAATAGTGCTAATTTTTTTGTTCATACTCTGACAGTTTTGGAAATAGTTGGGGAATTTCAAAATAAAATTCAAACACTGAAAGCCCTGTATCTTTGAAACCAGCAACATTTGCATAAGGCGTATTTGGCTCAATCGACTTATTTTGGTTACCAGTATCTCCAGCTTCGAGATTTCCCAACCTTTCGCAGACACCCTGTATATATAGGGTGTCCCAGAATAACGTGTGCTACGGAAGACCACAGATTCGTGGATTCAAAATAGGCAGATTTAGGGTAATTCACCTATATCCCAAATCGCTTCGATTAACCGCTAGATGGCCTCAAAGTTCGTGAAATTTTTTTGAATTTTGTAAATAACTCGAATTCGTATTACTCGATTTGGACTATTTTTGGAGTGTGGACTTTTGCTTTCAATCTACACATTTTGATGTTATACAGAGTGTTTTTTAAAACTTACAACTCCTACAAAATTGATGTATGGTGATAATATCCCTTCATAACTTTTTCCTCTTACTATTTTTTATCTGATAGGTGATATCATTTGGAAGTTTTTGGGCCACTTGTAGAATTTTGATTAAATGAGCGGTTTAGGTACAAAAAATANATTCCTCAATAATTTCCATAACTGTCAGAGTATGAATAAAAATATTGGCACTATTATGTTTTTTGACATGACAAATAAAATTTTTTAACTAATTTTGACGTTGCCTTGTACAGGGCGTTAGTTATGTCCTGTATCGACTTATTTTGGTTACCAGTATCTCCAGCTTCGAGATTTCCCAACCTTTCGCAGACACCCTGTATATATAGGGTGTCCCAGAATAACGTGTGCTACGGAAGACCACAGATTCGTGGATTCAAAATAGGCAGATTTAGGGTAATTCACCTATATCCCAAATCGCTTCGATTAACCGCTAGATGGCCTCAAAGTTCGTGAAATTTTTTTGAATTTTGTAAATAACTCGAATTCGTATTACTCGATTTGGACTATTTTTGGAGTGTGGACTTTTGCTTTCAATCTACACATTTTGATGTTATACAGAGTGTTTTTTAAAACTTACAACTCCTACAAAATTGATGTATGGTGATAATATCCCTTCATAACTTTTTCCTCTTACTATTTTTTATCTGATAGGTGATATCATTTGGAAGTTTTTGGGCCACTTGTAGAATTTTGATTAAATGAGCGGTTTAGGTACAAAAAAATATTTTTCAAATGTCTACATTATCTTGCCACCCATATTACAATACTTAATAAAGTGCTAGTAAGCACTGATTTTGTAGGTTGCCTGTAATTTCAGTTTTATCTTTAAGTGATTGTACCTGCCAATTCTTAATGAGTGTTTACTACGATAAGATATACCACATGTTACTTCGATATGGATACACACACGCATACGACGAATTATTTACAACATGCCTAATTTTATTGAGATAATTAGTAAAAACAATCAAATACAATAAAAAATGTTGGAGATAAAAGTAAAGCAAAGTTGATGTTCTTAGATTTAGTACAACTTATTATATATTATTATAAAAACTGTTCAAAATGACCACCGTTTTTTCTACAACAAAGATTAATTCCGTTGAGGCTGCCTACCTCCGACGAAGACCTTACGAGGTACCATAGTGCTTAGTGTCCACTACTCGCTTCACGAGACATTCCGTCCGAAGTAGCCCGCCTCTGGCGAAGACCCGATTCGACAGCCAGCGGCCCTGTCGAGACCCCGCATCGCAATCGAGGTGCATTCAGGCTCCTTTGAGACCTGCCATACCGTCCGAGGCTGACCACCTCCGACGAAGACCCTGTTCGATCGCACAGGCTTCGTCGAGACCCTGCATCGCACAGCGGTACACATAGGCTCCATTGAGACCTGCCATACAGGCTCTGTCGAGCCCTGTACAATCGAGGCAATCTNGGCCCTGTTCGATCGCACAGGCTTCGTCGAGACCCTGCATCGCACAGCGGTACACATAGGCTCCATTGAGACCTGCCATACAGGCTCTGTCGAGCCCTGTACAATCGAGGCAATCTTCCTCGGCCAAACCTCCAACGAGATCCCTCGTCGAGGCAGCCCTACCTCGCCATACGCGGCAGCCTACGGCCACTCCGTTGAGTCCCGTACCCCGCATACAAACCTTCGAGGTAGCATTCGCTCGACAAGTATCACCTTTGAGGCGTACTCTAAATTAGAAGCAGCCCCGCTTCCAAGGCTCCCTCGAGATACCTTTTCTGTAGAATCAGTGCATCTACTAGACTTTCAGAGCAAAGCTTACTTTCACATTATCGAAGAGATAGAATGGATCCCTCCGATGCAACCTCCAGTGCTACGAGGACTAATGCCCTCGAAGACACTTACAATAAATTAGATTGTGATAATCTGGTAAGGACTGAGCTGGACGAGACCTCGTCGCTATTGTACGGAGAACCAGGCCTACGAAGTCTGCCTGTTATGATCGCTCTAGCGAGCGGGGTAGTGAAGACAGAAGCCAACGGACTGCCCTCAGTTAAAAGACCAAATACCAATGTCAACCATAATGGTGCAAAGGGTCCAGTGTCTTGGCCAGCCAGATTGCCATATCTAAACCCCCTGGCCTTCTATGTTTGGAGTTATCTGAAAAGTAAAGTTTATTCTACTCCAACACATACAAGACCACAACTACTGCAACGAATAGAAGACGGATGTAATGAATTAAAAGAAAACAACCACATGATTATTGACTTTAATTAATTCCATTAATAGAAGATGTCAGAAATGTATCGATGTGGGTGGTTCGCATTTTCAATAATTGTTGTAAATACGTAACGTTAATTTTGTTTCTTGTTTAGTTGCTGTTGCTTGGTAAATATATTTTTATTATTATTTTGATTTAAATAATTCTTATTTGTAAACAGTATTAGGCCTCCAGGGAAAACTAAAACACGCCAAACTCAACCTCACAGGTGGTGTAGAAAGGAGTGTAAATAATTTTGTTGATGTGCTTACAAATTGCACTTACTTTTAAGCATAAACATAAATATTCTTGTAATATTATAGTTAGAAGTGTCTGTCACAAGGGGATTGTATTGGTATGAATAACTTAAGCGCGGCGAATCTTATAGAAAAAATTCAAGTTACCTTTTTTACGTATTTTGTGCATTAGAATATAAATCAGTTACAATAACTTGCTAGCAGTGGCGTAGGCTTTCTTGTAAAAAAGGATTGACCACTGTCCGGTTGTACACCAGTGGTTGAACCTTTAAAGCTCATATTTTAGGGAATGTACTACTATCATACATTATCTGTACCAAACTTTATCGAGATCGGTTAATAGATTCCGGAGATATAAACAAAAATCAATGTTTTTGAACAACTTCAACACCCTGTATCTCTAAAATGGGGCTCTTCCAGACCAATGTTTATAAGGCAAATACATATTATTTTAAAGTTTATCATTTTAGAGAAAGGTTGCCTAGTTATGTAGAAAATTCTTCGAATTTTGGAAAATACATGACCTCGAAGAAGTTGTATTAACTTTCAGCTATTAACACTTGGGACAAAATAATTAGATAGAGTTATAGGCAAATATTAGTCAAAGGCTCCTATATTAGCTAATATCGATATTTTATACAGGGCATTTTTTATAATACGATCATTTTTAGAAAGTTTAAACTTGATTTTCTAAAATTTTTCAAATGGAACACCCTGTATTTTATTATTCTATTTTATTCACATATCCCTCCACTTCAACTTTTATTAAGCATGTTCTATATCTAAAATTGTTAGTTTTTAAGATATAGCAACATATTCTGAAAAAACTTAATTTTTATTATTGGTGGCTCGTGGTATTTTGGGCAGAGGAGATTTAAAATGAAAAACTTTAAACCGTCGCGTTGTAATCAAACGGGCACATTCCTCACCATCCTTAAGGTAGTGCAATGGGCGCGTTACATTTTTTTAGTGAGTTGTTCGCCAGTAGCCCTATTATCCCACGTAATTATCATAAAGTAAAATCTCTTATTTTGTATAAAACATTATATAACACTCATTTTTTGTAAATTAGCAATGACCACAAAAATTACAAGAAATTCTAATAAATTAATATGTACAATGGTTACTTATACAGGGTGTCCCAGAATAACGTGTACAACGGAAGACCACAGATTCGTGCAGTCAAATAGTCAAATTTAGGCTAATTCACCTATATCCGAAACCGCTTCGTTTGGCCGCTAGATGGCCTCAAAGTTTGTGAAGATTTTTTGAATTTTGTAAATAACTCGAATACGTATTATTCGATTTCGATTATTTTTGGGGTGTGGACTTTTGCTTTCAATCTACACATTTTGGTGTTATACAGAGTGTTTAGTAAAACCTGCAACTCCTACAAAATTGATGTATGGTGACAATATCCGTTCATAACTTTTTCCTCTTTCGGGCAATAATGACAACTATTTTTTATCTGATAGGCGATACGATTTGGAAACTTTTGGGCATCTTTAGAATTTTGTTTAAATGAGCGGTTTGGGTACAAAAAAATATTTTTTAAATATCTACATTATCGTGCCATTATCGTATAATAGTTAACAAACTGTTAGTAGGCACTGATTTTGTGATCATTTGGAACAGTTTATATAATAAGTTGTTCTAAATCTAATAAAACATCAACTTTGTTACTTTTATCTCCAGCATTTTTTATTTTATTTGATTGATTTTACTAATTATCTCAATAAAATTAGGCATGTTGTAAATAATTCGTCGTATGTGTGTGTGTATCCATATCGAAGTAACATGTGGTATATCTTATCATTGTAAACATTAAGAATTGGCAGGTACAATGACTTAAAGATCAAACTGAAATTACGGTCAACCTTCAAAATCAGTGCCTACTAACAGTCCAGTATACAACGGTAAAAATAGGGTATTACCTCTAAATTCTTGACACACGCACCGATTTTCAAGAAAATTGGTAAGTAAGCTCATTTCACCCTCGTTTACAAAAGTTACATATCCATAATGTGTGCTTATTGTTTTTAAAGGGTGAAAACTACCCCTTCTTGAAACATCGTAAAAAACATAGATTTAAGTGTTATGTATAAGCATTATTTTATGTTTTGAATAATAATTTTTGATTTGTAGCAACATTTCAACCCTTAAAATCCACCTCTTATAAGGAAAAAAAGCAAAAATTAGTTTTCGCGGCTCTGAAATGTTTTGACGTAGCAATAATGAAGAATTGAATATTTTTTTACTGTTTATGAAATAATACATGATTTATTGCAACGTTTCAACCCTTAAAACGCACCCTTATTGCAGAAAATAAAGCAAAAAATTTTTTCCACATCTTCATAGCATTTATAATTAATGGAAGACTCATCACTGTTTATAATATTACTGATGATTCATTGCAACGTTTCAACCATTAAAAACAACCCTTAATGAGGAATTGAAGAATGTGTTCAAAACACTCAACGATACATTACTAAATTCAACGAGATTACTTAAAAACTCGAAACTTAAATTGTGTAATTAGTGAAAGGAAAAATAAAAATTATTTGTGTATTATACAATTATACTTTATTATCAAAAATTTACATATCATCTAAAGAACTATCATCACTGTCGACTTCCTCTGTTTGGTCCGTGATTGGAGGACAATTTTGGCAACTGTTCCCAGAACATGTTCGGAATCCACACGATCCGACAACTTTCACTGAGTAATACAATTCGTTTTTTCACGATAACTTTTAAATTTTAATATTTTTCATCGCTCCAAAAAGCAATTTGCAAGAGCTACAAATCAAACTTTATAGTTGAAAGGTCTTGAACTCTTCGTTTTCGAGATTTTTAGGTTTTAAGGGCTCAAAGAAGGTGGTCCTTACACGCAAATGCAAACTAAAAAAAGTAATATCTCAGTTAATTTTTGGTCTACAGAAAAATTGAAAGCAAAAATATTTTAAAAAAAAATATCTTTATTTTTTAATTCTTGCATTTTTCACGTATCTTGTTTAGTTTTTGAATTATTTCGAAAAAAAAGGAAATTTTTTAAAAAATTAAAAAATTTTTTTCCATTATTTCAAACTTTTTTTAAATTTAGGCATTCTAAACCGGTCAAACTTGCAGAGCCTATTATTAGTAACTAAATAAAGTCAACTTTACATGGATTACGCTTAGTTTCTATTTTTATGGTTCAGCGATAGATTTTATTGTTGATTTTTTCTGCGAAAAAATGAGATGACCATTTTATTTTCATCATAACTCCGCGAATTTTTGAGCAACGAAATTTAAAAAAAGCATTTTTAAGGTCTTTCCAAGCACTTTAAAAAAGATTACTACATTCATTTTCTTCGAAAAATTAGTTCTTTCGCCATTATTTTAAGGTAAAAGGTTCGATTTTACTTTCCGAAAAATAAACAATCACCTTTAGAGAGAGATAACTCGGTTATTATTACATCTACGGTAATCAATCGATTCGTTATTTCAAAAGCTTTATTTTTGATTTATTTATATGGGTTTTTCGATAAAACGGAAGGTTTTCGAGTTATTTATCAAAAATGGTTGAAAAACATGCACTTTTTAGATGAAAAATCAATATTTTCAATCGCAAATAACTCAGAAAATATTAATTTTTGGAACAAACGTTATAGAGCAATTGTTGCTTAGAATTCATCCCTCTATTGATTTTTGCGACTAAAATGGGTGCCTTCATTGCCACCTCCGAGAAGGGGTGGCATTCACCCCCAGGGTGAAAGCACACATCGGCACTATGTAACTTTTGTTTCTTGAGCAATTTTCTACTTACTGTTAAAATTTAACGCCAATCGGTGCATGTGTCAAGAATTCGGACCTAAAAACCGTCATATACTGAGTTATAAGTATTGTAATATGGGTAGCAAGATAATGTAGACATTTGAAAAATATTTTTTGTACCCAAACCGCTCATTTAATCAAAATTCTACGAGAGGCCCAAAAACTTCCGAATGGTATCACCTATCAAATAAAAAATAGTTATCATTATTGCGCCAAAGAGCAAAAAGTTATGAACAGATATTATCACCATACATCAATTTTGTAGGAGTTTTAAATAACACTCTGTATAACACCAAAGAAGTGTAGAAGGAAAGCAAAAGTCCACACCCCAAAAATAATCGAAATCGAATAATACGTATTCGAGTTATTTACAAAATTCAAAAAAATTTCACGAACTTTGAGGCCATCTAGCGGCCAAACGAAGCGATTTCGGATATAGGTGAATTAGCCTAAATCTGCCTATTTTGAGTCCACGAATCTGTGGTCTTCCGTTGTACACGCTATTCTGGGACACCTTGTATATGTATAAGTATACCTATAAATAGATATACATATGTATTAAAAATAAAAACATTTTTGGCAAATAAATTACATGTCACAAATTGAATATTTTTATATATCAATAGCAATCTGCGATTTTCAGATCCAGCAAAATGATCAGACGATCTTGAGCTATCGTATTTCTAGCAAAAGTATACGTTTAAGTGCTGAAAATGACCGTTCTGCAAAAGCTGATGTTACGGGAATTGTTGACACTAAAGATAAAAGTTTATATGTCTGAGGTAGACAATTTATTAATTTATTATTCCAAATAAAACTTAGCATTTCTTTAGAAGATGTTGAACTGCCTAAAAGTTGTTGGTTGGAGTACAATACACAAAGTTCATTCCGCAATAACACGCTATCAAATATCTGATATTGTTTTATTAAACTGTTCATTAAGTCATTCGGAAATAATTTGAAGAACAATGTAAAATTATCCGAATTTACTAAATCGAAGCACTGCAAACTATTTAAGTCAGAAAATCTAATTTCAATTTGGACTATAACAGTATCTAAAATTTCACAAAAAAATTGTTTATAATGAATATCAGTTCTTTCAAAATTATATGTCTTTCTTTTCTTTGAGGGCGGGTCATCAATAAAGGTTTCGTCAATGTCTTCTAAGAAAATTGCAAAGTACAACGTGTTGAAATGTATCTCATTATTACGGAATTCTTTTAATTTTGATAAAAGTGAATTAATTCTCTTTTTCGAAAATGTTACCTCAATTAATTTATTCTGCAAAATTTGGAATACAACATCGGTTTGTTCAAAAATCATTGTAAAGGTTTTCAAGAAAAAAATGAAATTTTTCTCCAACAACAATTGTTTTAATCCATAAGCGGATCTTAAAGTTTCTTGATCATTTAAAAAGTCCTCACTATCCGAGATGAAATCAAAAACCTCAATAAGTTTCTTTCTATAAGTTTTGACCGTAAAAACAGCTCTAGAAGAAAAGTTCCAACGAGTGGGAGCATTACTTGGAATCCTGTGTTGCATTATTTTATTTAATACGTCAGATCTTTTAGTAGATTTGGAAAAAAATAAGGAAAATCCGGAAAGATTTGGAAAAAAAAATCTCACTTCTTTAATGCCGTTGCAAGCTTTACTTAAAACTAAATTTAATTTATGTGCGTAACAATGATTAAAATAAGCTTGGGAAGCTACGTCTTTTATTTTTCTTTGAAGTCCATTAACATGACCTGACATAACCGCGGCACCATCATAGGTTTGACCAATTAATTTATTTTTTAAGTCAAATTTTCCGAATTCATTAATTAAAATTTAAACAAACTATCTGCATCTCTCCCACCTGTTACGTCGAAAAATTAAACAAATCTTTCAACAACTTCTCCTTGCACTATGCATGGAGAAGTTGCATTCTCCATGCATCTAAAAATTACCGATAATTGAGACTTACAGGTAACATCTGCGGTTTCATCAACTTGCCAAGAGAAAATTATTTAATTCGTCATATATTTTACTTTTGATAATTGAACTAATACTCTCAATTAAATCATTTTGAATGGTTTTAGAAGTTCCCGAAAAAACAGTGGCATCTAAGAAATTCTGCAATTTTGAATCGTATGTTTTTAATAAATTTAAAGTTCCCTCGATTAGCAGAATCCACTTTTTCATCATGTCCGCGAAAAGAAATTTCTTGAGACGATAAAAATATTAGTACATCGATTAGTCTATTTAAAATATTTCTATTTTGACGAACCTTCTCATTATAATGTTGTATTTCCGTTTTGTGAACAGAATCTAAAGCGTTTATAATATTCTGTTTACCGAACATTTCAAATTTAATACACGATGAAACATGTTCTTGCAATTTTTCGTGTCTTTCGAGGCCTTTCGTTAAATTTTTTAAATTGTTAAAACCCACCCTGCCCCAAACCGATAAATTATCATTAGTGAAAAATAAACATTGCCAGCAGTATAATTTATTTCTAATAATTGATGCAGTTAACCAGTTGTTTTTTCTATAATTATTGTCGTTAAACAAAATAGGGGATTTCTGTTTAATTATGAGCATTTCATCATAACTGAGAGTACTAAATCCTTTTAATAATAAATAATCTGCAATGTCCATGCAACTAAAGAAGTTGTTGAGATTAGGTTCGTTTTCTGCACTCATTTTATTTTAATAAAGTTAAGTACGTACCATAGTAAAATGTAAATGATTGTTTTACTAATTAATTATGATCGTCTCACAAAAATTCCTGAGAAAAACTTCACAAACACTAGTTAAAAACAAAACGCGCGTGTACCGTATCACAGATGAGCAATGTTTTTAGTTTTTATTTTGAAATGCGACCTGCGAGCGCCGAGATGGTAGAGAAGAAGGGCTATATTGAAAGATTTGCTTGTTAAAAAGAGATGGAAGGTGGCAATAAGCCTTCGTGTCACTCGAATGTAGATAATCGTACCATCATTTCAAGGTCGCGCATCCTATAGGCTCTAGTAAAAGGCATGGAGGCTTGCGAAAATTAGCTGCCATCGACTATAATGCGAGTTCGAAGGGCGCGAAAAATAGTGAACATTTAAAAATTGTATATTTACGTACTCGAGATCTCCCTTAGTAGGTACATAATTAGTTGCATATGAAAATAGATCTGTTAGAAAATTTCTTAAATAATATTAATTATATGATGTAAAATAAAAAAATTAAAAGAAAACTTTTGCAATACTATCAAAAACTGAAGAGGAGGCTTAGCCTCCCCAGCCTCCTCTAACGAGCCGCCACTGCCACAAATAAATATTAAATAATAAAATTAACTCAAAATTGAATGATAAATTATAAACTGACAAGTTGACACAATGTGACAGTTTTTTCCAAAGCATTTCGTGCTACCGAAAATAATAAAACTGAGGTTTTTCCAAAAATGTTGCTATATCTTAAAAACTAACAACATTAGGTGTAGAACATACTTAATAAAAGTTGTGAATATGTGAATAAAATATAGGGTGTTCCATTTGAAAAATTTTAGAAAATCAAGTTTTAATTTTCTTAAAATGATCGTATTATAAAAAATGCCCTGTATAAAATATCGATATTAGCTAATATAGGAATCTATGCCTAACATTTGCCTATTACTCTGGCAAATATTGCTCCAAGTTTTAGTAATTGAAAGTTAATACAACTTCTTCGAGCTCATGTTTTTTCTAAAATTCGAAGAATTTTCTACATAACTTGGCAACCCCGCACTAAAATGAAAAACTGTTTATATTGCCATATATAGAATTCTCTCGGAAATTCATATCTTTAAAAATATACAGGGTGTTCCATTTAAAAAATGTAATATTTGGCGTGTCCCGTGTTTACTCATCGCCCTGTCTGTTTCAAAGTAATTTTGTCCGTTAGGTTTTTTGATTCTATACAACTTTTATATAAACTTTTTTTCTGTATTACGAATAACAAGGGAGTTAATTTATTTTTTCACATTAATGACCCACCCTGTATATACCTACAGTGCTATTTTTTTAAAACCTGACATAAGCCAGCTTTTGTATTTGAAGTGATAGATTAGTCCTTTCAAATGCAAAGTTGTAGGAAATAACTTGATTAAGAAAAATTTAGAAATAATTCTTTCCGGTGTTGCCAGATTTCTGCAGTAGCTACAAAAACGATATTCTTTTAAATGGCAACACCGTATTTTTTTAACATAATTTGACAAACCTTAAAATTTTAAACAAAAAATGTCATATTTCCTTATTGGAGTAGCCGTTTTCGAACAATCAGCAAAAACAACGAAAATAATCTGCAGTCGGCAGGAACTAAAAGAAGCTAACACAGCAATAGTAGGCTTTGGATATTAAACAAAAATTGTGTTGTTTGAAAGGAGCTATCATTATTGTATTGTCATTGTGTTATTTGAAAACTGTTCTGTTTGAATGTGTATAAAAAACAACGTTTTAATTCAGCTGCTAAGATGAATCAGTTATTTAATCCAAAACAGAAAGTTGAATTAATTTTTCTTCATGTTAATGGCTTATGTATACGCAATGCGTGCGCTGAATTACACGAAAGACATCCCGATAAGCCTTTTCCAAATCCGGTGTTTTTAAGAACTAACTTAGTAAAACTGAAAACAACTGGTAGGATCTGCAAAAGGCTGAAAATCATCTTCGCAATTGAATTAAAACGTTACTTTTATAAACATTCAAATACAACAACTTTCAAATAACACATTTTTTTTAATATTCAAAGCCTACTATTGCTGTTTTAGCTTCTTTTAATTCCTGCCGACTGCAGATTATTTTCGTTGTTTTTGCTGATTTTTCGAAAACGGCTACTCCAATAAGGAAATGCGACATCAAATTTTTTATTTAGAAATTGAAGGTTTTTCTAGTTCAAATAAAAAAGTTGGCCTATGTCAGGTTTTAAAAAAATAGCACTGTATACATATGTATATACAGGGATGGCCAGAAGTAGGTACGGAATAAAATTCATATCTTTTGAATGAGTTAATTTTTTTAAAACGCCGATACACGTTAACTGATTTTGATTTTTTCCCATCTTTTGGTTATATAATAATTAATTTTTCTTCAACCCCCTAACCCCCAGCTACCCCTACTTTTTTTTCAAATGGAAACATAAGGCATGAGGGGGCTCGTTGAAAAGCTTATAGAAAACTGAATCCAGCCATACCAAATCTACAAGTTTTATTTTTTCAATAGCAAGTTTTTTTTCATTTAGAAATTGAAACAACTAGATAATTTACAAAAATAAACTCAATGTCGCAAATGCTGAAAATGTCCTCCATTCACTATTTGGCATTCTCCAAGACGATAGTAAAAGCTGTCCACAGCATTCTGAATGACTTCAGCTGGTAAATTATGCATCTCCGCCCTAATCTTGTTCTTTAAATTCTCAATATTATCCGGTCTGTCCTGGTAGACTCTTTC
>NW_019417063.1:193776-199269 GCF_000390285.2 Anoplophora glabripennis
CAAAAAAACGCAACATAAAAAATATATCTTTTTTGCGTTAGCAGTGATAGGTACAGTTTCAAATTCTTTATTTTATTCTGTGCAAATTCATGGAGGATAACACTGAAGATAATTAAATTTTATTTCACTTATTAAGTATGTGTTTTATACAACCCTAAAAGCCTTGCTATTGAAAAAATAAAACTTTTATTTGGTATGGCTGGATTCAGTTTTCTATAAGCTTTTCAACGAGCCCCGTCATGCCTTATGTTTCCATTAAAAAAAAAGTAAGGGTAGCTGGGGGTTAGGGGGTTGAAGAAAAATTAATTATTATATAACCGAAAGATGGGAAAAATCAAAATCAGTTAACGTGTTTCGGCGTTTTAAAAAAAATTAACTAATTCAAAATATATGAATTTTATTCCGTACTTCTGGCCATCCCTGTATATATATTGTTATGTTTTGTTGTTTGTATATGAATGTGATATGATATTGAAATTGATTTTAATTTAGATATTTTATAATTTTGCCCAGGCGCCAATAAGATCTGGTCTTATAATTTTGAGGTCTAGCTCGCTCTTTCGCAGGGTGCGTTTCACTAATGTTTTATTTATATATTTGTATGAAATGAAAATTACTTTTTAACACAAATTAACAAAATATATTACACATTTAAATTTTATGATAGTTGACAAATTTTAAACTTACATCTACTTTATGCTACGTTAATCTAGAGGTGAAAACTTTATATAGTCGACTTTGTTATGTTTGAAGAACAAATTTTTCTATAGTTTTAAATTTGATTGACGTATACGAATTCGTACGATGAATATTTAAAATTGTTAATTTTTTTAAATTGGCCAATTTACGTAATGCGGTGACTCACATTTCACTTAGGTGTAACGTTGGTTCCGTATCTGTCCTCCAGACGTGGTGACCCTCGTTCTGGGTCGATGTTGTTTTATGTTTGGTCTGGATTCACGAATTATTACCACGTACTTGTTATTCCAATGGTAAATGTTCGTTGCAAATTCTCGTAACACTTCACTATTTTTAGTTGGAAATTTATTCCATGCACTTTTGTTTAGAAAACACTACTTATTCCCATTACATAAATTTCGTTGAAAATTTGTACAGTTGAGAAATTTTGACTGATGGAAACTTTTTACACTTTTGACAGTTGTAAAATACCACTTGTTGACTTGAAAACTGGTAGCTACTTAAACAATTATTTATACAATTTTGGCTGTCTTTTGTTTTTTTTTCAGGTGTAACTGAACGATGTTAACTGTTCAACGTATTATGGAAGACTGGCTACTAGAAGCCCTGTAACAGTTTTTATAAATGAATAACAAAAGAGGTTGTTGTTATGGAAACGTCAATTTGAGATTTTATAAAATTTTTACATTGGAATTGTGCCTTTATGTATGTCTTTTGCAGCATGATGCTGATATATTTGAATTCTACACAATTTTCTGAAAATTTACATACCCAAATATTTTTATTACATTCACTTTTGAAGTTTCTATGAAATTTTGCTAATCTATTGAAATTTGGGCAAATTACGTTATTTGACTTAATTCTATGCCACTAGTCTTGTTTCTCAATATTTATATTAAGTTAATTTCACTATTTTAAACGGTTTTATGATATACAAGTTGACTAATAACGAAAATATTTCAGATACACCGTTCCTTGACATCTAGTACTGTTTTTACACTATTTGGAATGTACATTAGGATGCAAATACAGTCTTGGATGAACAGAAGGTCTTTTTAACACAGCACAGATCATTTTACATATGAGGAGTATCATTTATACAATAAATTTTACATAATGTCGAGTCATGTGTTTGACATTTCGAAATTCGCTATCAGAAGTTATATAAAGAACTTATTTTAATTCCACTCATAAATATAGACTAAAGGTATGCTGAACTTTAATTATAATCTTAGTTTATTACATGGTTTTTATTTATAAGTGCAACGATAAATTGTTCTCCGATAAATCTACCTGTCAAAATCTTGATAGTTTAAATTTCCCTACACCTATCTGGTGAGTGTCTTTACAAAATTGTACTAGGTTATACATTCTAATTTTCTAATATGTATTATTGCTTTTATTTAACTATTAAATTTTACATTATTTAATATATTTTGACAGATTGACTATATCGTGTAGCGATTTTGCATTTTTATGTATAAAAACTTATTCTATATGTTAAATTGTATCCTTCATTTCACAAATATTTAGTACAACACCTCCCTGTTCTTAGAGTTCTATATCTTAATATCGTAATGGAATTTTCTCACCTCTTTCAAAGTTCTGGGTGTCGCTATAGATCGTATCTTCTCCACGTGCGTTGGCTGCGCTTCGTTATACTGAGCCGTCACTCTATGACCCAAATAATTTATATTGTCCGCGCCGAAAGTACACTTTTTCAAAGTGCAATGTAATCCGTGGGTCCGAAGTCTCTCTAACACTAAGGTTAGATGTTTAACATGTTCTTGCCTATTTTCTGAATATATAATTATGTCGTCAAGATAAACTTGAACGAATTCTCCAACATATCCGGACAGAACTTCGAGCATTAGTTTTTGAAACGTAGAAGGGGCACACTTGAGCCCAAATGGCATTACCATGAATTCATAACTCGCTCCTTCAGGTGTGGTGAAGGCAGTAAATTTCACACTATCAGGTGTCATTGGCACCTGCCAATAACCGCTTTTGAGGTCAAGAGACGAAAAAATAGTGGCTGTTCCAATTTCCTGGAGTATATTTCGAATTGGTGGCAATTGCGAAACCTCATCCTCAGTTTGACTGTTTAGTTGTCGGTAGTCCACACAAAACCTAGACGTTCCATCCCGCTTGGTTACCATAACTATGGGCGAGGTGTAGGCTGAGTGGCTCCTTCTTATCACGCCAGCAGCCAACATTTTTCCAACTTCTTCCCGGATAATCTTTCTTTTCTCTTCCGAATACTGATACCTCCGTATTTTGAAAGGGCGAGTATCTTTTAAAATAATTCTATGTTGCACCAGCGTCGTAGTAGGTTGCCTCAGATCCTCGTAGAAAACATCTGGAAATTCGTTTAGTATTTGCGCATAATGTGGGATCCATTCGGGGGCCGTATTGGTAATTTCTAAATTTACCGGCGCATAGCTTTCACAGTGTTGCTCGGCAGGTCGCTAATAGGCAGTCTTTCTCTGCGTTTGGCCAAAATACATGGCTCCATATCCAATATCTAAATTCGCCTTCTCCTGTCTCAACCAGTGCATCCCGAAGATAATTTCTTCCTCCATATCGGCTAGAATATACAATTTGACGTCCATTGTGTGTTCGCTGATAGTTAACTTGACAGTGACAGGACCTAGCGCTCTCGTTGCTTGTCCGTACGCTAAATATACTACGCAGTCCTGATCCGGTAGTTCTCCTTTATATATACTGTAACGTATAAAGTTGTGCGTTGCACCAGTATCGATAAGAACTACAACTTCTTCGTCCTGATACTTGGCTAGTAGTCGTGGTAAGTCGGCATGACCTGGTCTGATGGTTAGCGAGCCCATGACATCTACGGACGTCTTTCGGACTGCGGTGGAGGCTCGTGGTCCCTCGTAGTCCGCTGGTAGTTTTCCGACGGATTGTGCATATCTGGTGCCGGCAACATCGGATATCTCGTCCTGGGGTCATCTTCGCTCCGCTCTGGACAATTTCGGTTATAATGGTCCCCATTACAATACCTACATGGGTACGGGGTCTATGGTTTCTAGCTACAACTCCTTCTTGTCGTTGCGTCAACGTCGTATTGGGTTTTCTTTGCTCCACTTCTCTAAGATTCATTTCTACTTCTACTGCTAGTTGCGTCAGTTGGGTAATAGTTGTTATCTATATTCTCACAAAAATGGTGCGAATTTCCGGCAAGAGCATCACCTTTATCTGTTCCACCATCATATTCTCGTCAAAATTAGGCTGGATCCTTCTAAACAATGCTACCTTCCTCGCTATGAAAATAGACACCTCATCACTCCCTTGCCTCCTGCCAAACAACTCACTCTGTTATTTCATTCGGATTTGGGGATTATCATATTTTTGTATCAGTTGCTGTCTAAATTCCATAAATGTGCGGCTAAACGACGGAAAGTTTTGATGCCACATCCGCGCGTTGCCTCGTAACTGATTTGCGGCTTGCCTAGTCCATTCCTCCTCCGGAATATTCTCGTTCAGAAAATATATCTGTATATCATCTATAAACTTCCGTGGATCCTCATATTCACTCCCTTCGTACGTGGGCATTATCAAGGTCACCTTTCTCTTTGCAGGCGTCTGTAACATATCCCCGAATTTAGAAAAGATTCGTTCTAGCGTTCCCATTACTCTTCTTTCCACGCTATTGATTACGTCATCACTGGTCATTGGTTCTTCGAAATTTGTCGGTTTGTTTGGGCGCCACTGGATTTTTTCTTTTACCCGATAATCCAGAACAGGAGTTTCGTCTCTATCCTCTTCTCCCATACACAACATCTTGTCTATTGGACTTCGTCTATTTTGATTCGCCTCGGGCGTCTCAGTCGGGAGAGCGTGGGTTGTAATCTCGTTGTCGTAGTTCGCGGCCGTGCGTTGGGGGTCATGTCCTCCGCCAATCCCTCTTTCACCCAGCGGGGTGAAATTAAGTTCTGTTATTGCGTGAGCGTCCAGCTGATCATCTAGGGCGAACCCTAGGAACACCCCAGACGGCAGGGACTCCGTCTTTCCAAAGTAATAATCGGGCTTTCCTTACGGTAATCTGGTACGGTTTCTTTGTTTGGTTCTTGGGACGCAATTCCAGCAAGAAAAACGGTTCGTAGATAAGTTTTGACACTTTTTATTGACAATAGTCTGACAAGTACACAAAAAAAAATCAGAAACAATTTGATATTATTGAACTGTGATTCCAAATACCAAATTTCGAGCACAGATTCGTGGTTTCCCAGTAAAAGCTGGGGAGCCTAAAACTATATATAACGAGCGTTCAAATAAAAACGTGGTCAAGTTGGTTCTGAAAATTTGGACGTAGGGCGTAGCATATAGCAAATGAACTTAAACGTTATCTGTCAAAGCGCTATATCGCCGCTATCAATTTGAATATTTTCGTTTTAAAAAGCGTTTAAAATGGTGTTTTCTCAAGAACAAAAAGTATTTATCATAGAGTCCTACTTTAGAAATGGACGCAAGATTGATGGAATATGGAAGTATTCTATTGAGGAATGTTTCATAGAATTTCAAAATCAATTTCCCGGCGTTGTTGAGTACAAAATTTTTCAAAGTGCAGTTCAGCGTTGTGTTAATGTTTTTCGTGAAACGGGCAGTGTAACAAGAAAAGAAGGAAGCGGCCGACCTAAAAAGCGGACTGAAGAATTAAAAGAAAATGTCCAACAAATAATGGAAAATGCGCCAAGAACTTCTGTACGTGTTTTATCACAAATGGTGGGAGTATCAGTCGGTACCTGCCACACAGTGTTAAAAAAAGATTTGCGT
>NW_019417063.1:200276-201033 GCF_000390285.2 Anoplophora glabripennis
CGTGACAGTGACAGGTAATATTATGACAACATTGTTATTGTTTGACAGTTTGTATTATTATTTATTTAAAATGGGTTACACAGAAGTAGAAAATTTAAATATTATAGGAATTAAGATAGAGTAGTTAAGATATTCTCCATAGTTTATTTTAATTCCTAATAATATTTCAATTTTCTACTTCTGTGTAACCCATTTTAATTAAATACTAATACAAACTGTCAAATAATAACAATGTTATTATGACATTACTACCTGTCACTGTCACGACCTACCATATATAAGATTGTCCATGAGTAATTGGCCCCACACGGTCTAATTAGTGAGATTTACTTAAAATACCTAAACGCATTTTGGACTATATCAATGTTCGATATGTCAAAATATATTACAACTAAATATAAATCCTTACGTAATTGGAAAAAAGGCAGAAATGCCTGAAAGAGGTCTAATGTATTACAAGATGTCTTATTTTCTTAATACAAAAAACATTATGACTAGTATTTTAAAAGGACTCTGTTCTGAACTTAGAAATTTTTCGATTCCAATCTCAATTATGTAAGTTATATGTTAGATTATTACTTGTTGTTATAAATACATGTTCCATTGTAGTTTCTCCTGAGGTAGGAATAATTTGTTCCGAAAGTTCGAGTAATAAAAAAGAGTACACATTCAAGTTGGTTTTGACTGCATACCCGACTACTTTAAGATTTTAAGTCGTCTAACATTTTCGCAATATATATATATACATTATAAAGAT
>NW_019417063.1:203999-215304 GCF_000390285.2 Anoplophora glabripennis
TGGGAGCGCTTAGTTGGAGATTTCCTAGAGTTTCAAAGTGATAATTAGTGAGATAACGATTAGTTGAGTTGTAATTGAGTTGTTATTAGTAATCAGTAGTGTACGGAGTGTGAATAAATATCAGAAAAACAATAGCTGTTTGCTTTTTCTGGTAAAAGAAAAAGTCGGGTAGGAAACCCGTGACAGTATATTTAAAAGAAATTGATCAAACTAATTTAATACTGAAATATTGTAATGAGAATATGATTAAATGTGTTACCCACTGTTACGACTTGTTTAAAAAATGTTTAGATGAATGTCCCAACATTTGTAATACTAAAACAAATATTATTCAACTATTATTGAAATATGTAGACATATCTTTTATAGATTGTAAAATGCATAAAGATACTATAGCAAAAACATTTTTAGATATTATTTGTATTTGTCTCATTTTCAAATTCACAGAGGACAAGCAAAGATTATTTGTAAAAAATAAATTAAAACAAAAATACAAAAAAAATTACATTTGTAAAACTGTTGTATTCATTTTTCTGTTTTCTTTGATATTTAGTAACACAAATAAGTGTATCTATTTTGTGAGATTATGAAGTCAATGTATGAATTTAATTTAAGAATCTGCAATGCTTTCTAAAGTCATATTATGTATGTAATATATAGGGTGTCCCATAATGAGTGTGCATTAGATGTATTTAGAAAACCTGAAATGATAGAAAACTGAATTTATTTTTCTAGGGGTTTTCGACACCGAAACAATATACGATGATATGACACGTCTGGTTATATCAGAAGTAGATATCAATTTGTTTATTTTAAATAGAACAAGATATATTTTCATTCGTTTTCAGATTCCAAGTTCAACTTTGTTAAATGTACCTGTCAAAACAGTTTTTGAGTTATTTCATTTTTTTATTCATCACGATCGAACTAGTTATAAAAACTGAAGTAATTAAAAAATTGCTGAGTTTTGATATGTTGTATGTTTAATTAGGTTTAACTAAAAATTAAATGAAGAATCTGAAAGTGACATAAAATATATATATATATAAACCAGTGATGTATTTGGGATTGCAGTCAACAGTGCTAAGGGCTAGTATAATAAGAACACTCTGTGTTGTTGTCAAGCTTTCGGAAATGTTTATTTTCTTTCTCAGGACATAAACGTGAGATTAAATTAGAAAACCATCAAAAAAGAGAAATACAAAGCCATTGTTAAAATTTATACACAACAATTAATTTTAAAAAACAATTATAACTAACGTCACATTTTTAAAACAATTTTCGAATCAATATACTGAAAAGGAGCGCCTGTGACTTTTCACAGGTTTTTTTCTTAACTAGTCAGTCAAAACTACCATTCCTGCTCTATATATATATACCTAGTAGAAAACAGCTAGGATCGCTCGTCAGTTTAACCCACCAGACACAGACCGGTTTCGGACTTATTGCTCCTCATCAGTGTGCCATAGGTGAGACAACCGACGATCGATCCAGCTGTTATAGTGTCGTAAAATCACGATAAAGAAGTACAAAGTACGCGGAGCACCAGTGGCTCTATCTGTCGTGCTGACTTCCTACCAAGCAGTTCGATGGGATCGAAAGTATACGGTTCCATTTGAAAATTTTTGAACTTGACCTCTAAATGACCTTGACGGTCATAGTCAAAGTCATATCCGAAAGTAAATATTTCCATTTTTTTTTAATTTTCAACTTGACCTCTAAATTACCTTCAAGGTCACCGTTGGATTGCTCATTCAAAACCCTGCAACTTTTGTTGTAATAATTTTTTTGCCTGAGCGGTATTTTCTGAGATCAAACTTTTTGAAAACCCTGTATAATGTTTACTTCAGATTCAGTAATAGGTCGTAGTCTATTTGGTGGCTGTAGAGGCTGAACTTGACCTGTCTCTCGTCAACGCTCTGCCAATCTTTTGAACACTCGTCTGGAGTAATGACGTCTCTCCGGATATCTTACAGTGTGTTCCCTTGATGCAATAACAGCATTTTCATAACATTGAAAATAAACAGCCAGCATTTCAAACGCTTCTGCATTAAAATATGACATTATTGAATAAATAATTAAAATTCGTAAACTTTTTGACAAAGAGAAAATAAACTGTAATACATCTGTCATTAACGTAATCATTTGTTTCTTATTTTGATTTTCATGACTAACATCGATCACCGTTATAGGAAAATGAAAATTTTAATGAGATACCTAATTAAAATGGAATTGAATAATTAAGTCAATTTTAATTAGATTGATAAAAAATCATAGTTTTCGCCTAAGCGATAATTGACTCATTGCTTGCATGTGCTAATATAATAATAAAGGTAGAGAATTTGATACCCGCCGGGGGAATACTTTTCTTAATTTTAATTTTTCCTAAGCCTGGATAAATTGTCAAGGGAGGCCGGTTTTTGTAAAATAATATGTAATTACCGAAACAGCAAATAAAGATAAGTTTTGTTTCGAAATTATACGGGGGTAAATGAAAATGTATTCTCCTTCTTTCGGTACAATACGAAAATATAAATGTTTCCTAAACGGTTTCAAATATCGAGATGCGATTTTGACCAGTTTTATTTTAACTAAATGTGGGCTATAATGACCTAGAAAAAAGTATATCGTTTCATTTAAAATTTCCAAGAAAAATTAAGAAATAGGTTAAGTTTCAACATATCACCATTTTGTACCCTTATTAACCAACTTTTTGCCGTCACTAAAACATTTATTAAATCTGTAAGGTATTGTACGGAAAAAAAATCCACTAAAGCGATCCGAAAAACAGCATTTCTTCAAATTAATAACAAAAACTTATTCCACCCCTTTATTTATTAAGGAAATAAAAAATTTCACTAGGAAATGGACTATCGATTAAAACTGATAAAAAATATATCCACGTTAATAAGGCATTTTTTCATATGGTCAATATTAAAAATTTCTTAATCAATTGCGCCCTCTTGAGGGAGTTGCGGAAAATGAAAATATTTTTAGTGAAATTTTCATAGCCACTTTTATTATAAGAATTTTTCCCCGAACCTGTAGGACCAATAGGTTCCCATAGCCGGTGGCCGGCTGTATATACAGGGTGATCCATTAACGGTACGGAGCGACTGTGTATAGGAAACTGGACAATTTTGGGGTAAAAAATATACAAATACGGCAAAAAGAAATTGATTTAAAATATTTTCAAGTTTGTAACTTGGCGCAACTGCTATAGTGGTACAGAAAATTGTCGTTTTTTTCGAAATTTCGCTTGTATAACCTAAATTAAAAATACACTTTTTAGATACACTGATAAATCAACGCCAGTATGAAGGACACTATCTTGAAATTTTTAAATTGTCATAACTTCTGAATACCTTAATCGAGTTTCAAAAAATGACGGCTCATTTTAAAGAACTATTAATAAAATTTATATTTATATGATATGCAAATAAACATATTATTTTACTGGTAGAGGACGCTAATTAGAAAAGTTTTGTAATTGTCTCCGTTTACTAAAAAAATTAAATGCAACGATATAGGTTTTTCTTCATGGCTTGATAGACCATTCATTATGGAAAACAAATACACAAACCGGAGGTCGATATCTTTTTTAGTTTTCACGTTATTGCTAAAATAGTGAAATTGTGCTAGAACATCCTCCTTTATTTAGTTCTCTAAATAACATTGACATAATCCAAGCCAAAATTAAATTGTAAAACTATACCAATCTTGTCCTTAAAAAGAATTATTGCTTTATTTTGAAAATTTTTTGATAACTGCAATGTTTCAATTTTGTTCTAATTCCAACTATCTGAGTAGTTATAAAGACTATTTCACGCTTTTTTATGCACTATCAAGCAGGTAGATGTTACTTCCAACCAGTCGGCAAGAATACCCTTTCTATGATTCTTAACAAAATTGCACAGTTTTTGAAACCAGAACATCCTGAAACATATACAGACCATTCATTCCAAAGAACATCGGCAACGTTACTGGCTAATACAGGAGTTGATGTATTAACAATCAAGAGACATGGTGGGTGGAACAATTGCAGAAAGTTATGTTGCTGACAGTTTAAGTAACAAAAATGAAATAGCCAGCAGGATTCTTTACAATGATACTTCAACTCNTTCAAAACATCTCATTTGCAACGTTTCATTTACGTTTCGTGTTTAGTGGGTCATTATGATTTATTATTATTATTATTATTATTATTATTATTATTATTATTATTATTATTATTAGTAATAATAATAATCTTCACCTAAAAATAAAAATATTAATTATTAATACATACCCAAGCCTGAGAGTAAAGACGAAATTAAGAATATAATCACTATATGTATTGCTACAGATTTATGTAGTTTATCCATTGAGTTACACGTTCACCTTCTGCTGCATGTCGACTGGTCACTAAACTAATCTAGATAATAAACGTTCTAACGCGCAGTTGATATTTATTTGAGATCAGTAACTCTGCGCAAGTGTGAAATTTTAGTGTAAAAGTTTATCAAGGAGTATTATTTGAATGGTTATTCCAAGTTGATTTATAATTTAATTCAATACATATTCAAAGTAGTCAAGACGGAGATATTGATTTTATATTTCGCGCATATCAAGTACAGGCAAAGTCATGTATCTACACATAATAAAACTCTGATAGTCAACGTAAAATAGGAATCCAAAAAATTATATTTTTATTTTTTAACTTTTATATTAAGGCATGTTTCTGTCTATGCCTTTTTTCTTTTTTAAATTTGTTGCAAAAACTGCTTTAAGATTATTTGCTAGTAGGTGTGTTTTTGATGGAACCAATTACATAGGGTGTTTTCAAAGTCTGTCATAACTTCAGGAGATTATTCCTTGTAAACCTTAATATTACATTTGTTTGCACTCTGCAATATCTGGCGTATACCATCTCCATGTTTGTAGTTGGGACATCAAAAATAACTGGAATATTCGTCAGTTGTCTCACCTATGGCATTCTTTTGAGGACTAATAAGTTGGTATATGTCTGGAAGAATCTATCGACTAATGATCCTAGCAGTTTGCTAGAGATTACTGATATAATTTAATGCTAGTCGGGGCGGGTAAGCCGTTAAGTAGATGTTTCTTATAATATCGTCAGTTAAATATTGATTCGCCTAGTTGGCGAGAGAGGCCATGTGAAATTACAGAGAGCTCTTTACCAACGTAGCCCTACTGAAAGCTCAGGTACTGAGTAGCAATAACTGCTTATAGATGTAGCACTCTGCTTCGTCGTACAAAATGATGTGATAAAGCGTACCAGAAATCCCTGTGCAAAAATTCTATAACAAACTTGCTAAAACGAATCAAGCTTTTTTTGAAAAAGTGGCAATCCAATTGATTACTCTGCGTAATAATGTAATAATATATGAACAACAAGTAAAAAAAAGGTGAAGGCGATAATAATTAAGGACTCTAATAAAAAATTTGACGAAATTTCAGTATACGTTCATTTTAATACCGCAAAAAATATTTTTCAAGATTATACTTAGTGTTAAATAATCATACTTATAATTATATTTTCATGTTTCAATTATTATTTTTTATCCAATATACATAAATAAATGCCACAAGTTGCAACAGAAACTTGGCAGCAGCGCACGAGTATTATTGGTAAGTTGGCAGTCCTTGTCATGTATACCATGTTATGTGATCGCTCGCACAGCTGATTGCTTTAACCTATAATATGGTGGTGCTGGTAGGGGTAGGGGTAGGGGTAGTAGGGGTTGTAGGGGTAGTAGGGGTAGGAGGGGTAAGAGGGGTAGTAGGGGTAGAAGGGGTAGGAGGGGTAGGAGGGGTAGGAGTGGTAGGAGTGGTAGGAGGGGTAGGAGGGGTAGGAGGGGTAGTAGGAGTAGTAGGAGTAGTAGGAGTAGTAGGAGTAGTAGGAGTAGTAGGAGGAGTAGGAGGAGTAGGAGCAGTAGGAGGAGTAGGAGCAGTAGGAGCAGTAGCAGCAGTAGAAACAGCAGGAGCAGTAGCAGTAGGAGTAGTAGGAAGAGTAGGGGGAGGAGTAGGAGGAGTAGGAGTAGTGGGAGGAGTAGGAGGAGTAGGAGTAGTAGGAGTAGGAGTAGGAGTAGTAGCAGCAGTAGGAGTAGGACCACCCCGCACAGTACCATTCTCTTACTTGTCCTTGGTGCGCCCAAGTTTGGCATCAGCCTAGCTAGGATTGCAGACTTCTTTTCAGCCTTATTTACTGCTTTCTCTAGGTGCTCTCCAAATGTACCACCCTCATCGATCACCACCCCCAGGTATCTTGCACGGAGTAATTTCCATTCCTCCAATTGTGTAGCGCATATGTTTTCTCTTCCTTTGTCCTTTCATGATGACAGCTTCTGTTTTCTGTGCTGCCAGCTCGAGATCGTGTTGCCCTATCCACACCTTAATGCGTCTAAGTGATTCGTTGATACCGAAGAGTAGTTCGTCTTCATTTGCGGCTGTTATAGCCAGCGCTAGATCGTCGGCGAAACCCACCGCCATTGCCTTTTCTGTCAATTCCATCCTGAGCACTCCATCGTAAAAAATACTCCAAAGTAATGGTCCCAGGACTGAACCTTGCGGGACATCGGCTGTGACTTCCATCTCTTCTCCCTTGTTTACCCTAATTGTTCTCCCTTCAAAATAGTTATGTATCAAATTTATCAGGTACTGTGAAATACCTCTGCTTTGAAGCTCGTTGATTATGATCCTCCACGATGCCGTGTTAAAGGCAATTTTGATGTTAGTCGTTACTAGAGTCTGTTCGATTCCTCTCCTCTAGTACTTTCTCGATGGCCTGTATTGTCGATCGTCCCTTTCTAAATCCAAACTGCTGGTCAGAAAACCCCCCGTTTACCTCTAACTCATTCTCGAACCTGCTCTTTGTCAATACCTCGTATAATTTACGTAAGGTATTTAAAAGGCAGATCGGTCTATATCCTGATGATATCACAGACTTCCCTTTTGGTAGGAGAATCAATTTAGCCACTCCAGTCAACTAGGAATTTTTGCATCCTTAAAAGTTCATTGAATACAGAACATCCAGTCCGGAACTACTTTTACCGCCTCTTTTACTGCTTCTGTCCACCCCTGGTGCCTTTCCATTTTTTATATTTTCTACTGCCCTCAGTAGCTCCTTCTTGGTAAAAGGCTCGACTTCACTAATCAACACTGGAGCCTTTATTTTGTGTTCTCTTTGGGGGAACAACTCCTTTGCAACCTCTCTCCTCTTTTCATTTGAGCTCTGTCAAGGTGTATTTATGGCTGGGTCGATTGCAACACCAAATAATGGTAAAATTCCAGTGAAAATATTAAACACTAGAAATGAAGAAGTAAATCTGAGTAATTGTGTTCCTGTAACTGAGAAACTAAGTTTGTCTGAGTCTTGTGAATTTGAAAACAACGAAAATTCGGTAGACCGGGTTTAAAGTTTGTTTAATATGTTGAAATTAGATCATTTAAATAAAGAAGAACAGATATCGATTGAAAATATTTATGCAAAATATTCTGACATATTTCATTTACCCCATGATAAAGTAACAAAAACAAATTTATATGAACAGTCTATTTCTCTAAAAGAAAACGTTAGTCCTGTTTATGTTAAACCTTACAGACTTCCGCATTCACAAAAAGACGAGATTGAGAAACAAATTCAGGATATCACCAATTCTACTTGTACTAAAAAAGTCGTGCGGAAAATAAATGGAGATTAATAATTATAGGTTATTAAATCAGAGAATTAAAGACGACAAATTCCCGTTACCAAATATATCCGAAATTCTTGATTCACTTTTGAATGCTATCTACTTCTCTCATTTAGATTTAAGCCAGAGATATTTTCAAGTAAAACTTAATGAAGACAGTCATTTGCTGCCGGGGGCGGTCAATGGCAAATGACGAGGTTACCTATGGGTTTTAAAACTAGAGACCGACGCTACTTACAGTGTACAATAATTCAATAAACAAAGAAATCTAAATAAAAAATTTAGATAAATTTGGAACGAATACACTGAAGATTAATTTTTCGAGACAAAACATCTAGCTGACTGCCTACAGTACTGCGGATCTTGAAGACTTGCAAAAAATGTAATAAAATTTCTAGGGCGAATTTAAAAATATAAAGTTGATGATGGTCCTGGAGAGACGAAACGTTACATATAAAAATTGATTATGCCATTAGATATAGCGCAAAAAGTGGTCTTGAGAAAGTGTTCTTTTTTCAATATCACCTCAAACAAGGCTGAAATGAAACAAAAACGGATTTCCATAATTTCGTTTTTTTTCAAATATTTCAAAAACTAATCATGTTAACTTTGATTTTTAGAGGCATAATGTTGGTCCCCTGATTACGCAACTTTGCCCCCATTTAAGCTAATTTGTATCTCTTACCGTTTTCGAGATCTCTGTAGTGAGAAGCGAATTTGTAACAGCCTGTATACAGGGTGGTTCAAGTATGACCTTGACCATATCCTTGACCACGACTTTCAGTCACTCCAAGGTCAAAGTTGTTTTGTCAACAGGAACCGCTGCTTTTATTGCAGATTTGGAAAGTGCATGAAACTTAACTTTCAAATTGTCCGTCATCTTGGATCCGCCATTTTGGATTACGAATTTTCAAAAACCGATTTCCGATTCTTAATCAGCGACCACAAAAACCCCCGTATACCAGATTTGGCGAAAATTGGTTGATTTTTTAAGAATATTGTCCGCCACCTTAGATCCGCCATCTTGGATTGCGAATTTTCAAAAACCGATTTCCGATTCATAATCAGCGACCAACTCCGTAATAAAAAATAGCGGTTCCTATTGAAAAAACAACTTTGATCTTGGAGTGACCTTAAAGGTCGTAGTCAAGGATATGGTCAAGGTCATACTTGGACGTAAAATTTCCTGCTCTTTCCAAATCCGCAATTAAAAATAGAGGTTCCTATTTGAAAAAACAATTTTGACCTTGAAATGACCTCGAAGGTCAAGGTCAAGGTCAAGGTCGAATACAAGGGCGCCATTGAATAGCCAGGGAAAAATCCTAAAACTTTTGTAGTCATTTTTCAAGAAAATGAAGAGAAATGAAAAGTAAAATACTTAACCTTGTTACTCATAATACAGAAAAAATGTTGCATAGTGCGGAGGTGCACCGTCTTGCTGAAACTGTTGTAGACCGAAGGGCTACTATGCAAATGAACGAAACAAAATCGAAATTTGCGTTTTATACTACTCTAATATTTATACTGAAGCCTTCAGCCAATCAGATGTCAGTATTCTGTTCCTCGCCAAGGCCGGGACCAATCAGAATCGAGCATCGAATCCCCCAGTTTACTTTTGCTATTTTTGAGGAAATCTTCTAGAAAGTTCTAAAAAGATGATGAAATCTGATAAAATATTGCAAAGCATGATGTCACGATTGCAAATACGCAATAGTTAGGGGAGAATCACCCTTAATGACGTAAAATTTCTAAATAAAAGGGCTGGTTTTTCAGTTCATCGCCGAAGTCCTTTAGTTCAATACTAAGTTTTCAACTAAGTTCTTTTCAAACAAAATCACAAGTTAGTCTTCACCCTCAAGTACGGGATATAGTGATATAAATCTACAAAAGTAACATTGTGGTGATTGCTCTAAATTAGTTCATCGCCGAAGTTCATTGGTTCCATTCTTAGTTTACAACCAAGTTCTTCACAATTAGTTACCAGTTAGTCTTCATCCGCAAGTACGGAAAATAAAGTGAATTAAACCTACAAAATGACATTGTGGTGATTGCTCCGAGTCTTACTAGTCTTCGACATACAAAGTGCTCGTTAAATTGTCTAATTACCTTCAGTAATTAAAGAGTTGGATCGGAACTCAAACCGACAAAGTTTTTTAGTGCAGTTTTTCGGAAAAGCCGAAAGGATTATACAGAGGATTACCTAAAAAAGTGGTTAGTAAAAGCTCCGCGATTTTTTGCATACATTATTTTTCCAACTTACCTTCAGGATCAGAAAGGATCCACAGTTATACATACCTGACATAGATGTAAGAGGAATCCGGTTAGGAAACTAAAGTTTGTAGATTCACTTCAAAATTTACTGGCGCCTGACATAAACTTTAAAATTTTTTTTTTAATTTAAATTTCTTTTTGAATCATCTCCCACTTTCCTCAATTTTTCTAAATTTTGATCTTGCTCGGGCATTACTTTTATTTCTTCGAACCTATCACGGATGAGATAGACCCCAACACCTACGAACCTCACGACCAGCTCTAACTGTATCGGCGTTTATGTTAAGGTCACAGCACTAGCCAAAGCTCAGACTACCCGTTCCGAGCCCAAACTGGTGTAAAACAAAAGCACGAGCGTTGACATGGCGCCCAACGTGGGGCTAGAAGTAATAATAATAATAAAGTGACCTTAAATAAAAAGTGTAGTGCCGTAATTAAACCAAAGCATTACGCGAGTGATACGAAATGTCGAAATCTAACGACGAAAGTATGATACATGTCTCAATTGAACAGCTGGAAGACGTGCTATCCAGAATAAGCCCCATCACTCCAGACTCCGAGATCTCTTTTAAACCGAGAAAGCCAAGGAAAGACGAGGACCGTGACGTAACCTTTTCCACCGTCTCTCGAGATGAACCTGCACAGCAAATCGTCAATATGCTTGCTCAAGCTCTGCAGAACATCACTTCCGCTACTCCTAAAAGTAGACCCGAGTGCCAGTGCCATTATTTTGGGTTTGACTATGAGAGACCCACGTACTTCATAAGCCGCCTCCAGGACTACTTTAACAAACACGACGTCATCGAGGACGATGAAAGGATTAGTATAGCCATAGCCCAGTTACGTGGAAGCGCCAGGACTTGGTATAAGCCGTACCAACATTTAGCTATTACGTATGATGCCTTCGCCGAGAGGTTTTTAGCTAAATTTAATTCCACTACCGTCATAGCCACTGCGAAGACACGACTATACGGAGAACGACAACGTGAGAACGAGCCAGTCATGCTGTTCATCACGAAGAAGCAGAATCTATTTTCCAGATTTCAGGAAGCAGTACCCCAGAAGCTGGAAATTAGTGTTATTAAGGCTCTACTACTACCCGAAATAAAGTATGGTCTCCAAGCGAGAGAGTTCACAGACATTGAGGAGTTCATCACCAATGCAGTCGAAATCGAGGAAACCGTCCGCCATTTCAGGCCTTTAGGACCTCGGCCGTCCACTTCACAACCCCGGGACGAAGACCGCCGACCTCCAGGACCGAATCAACGATCACCGCCACCATGTCGCGAGTGCGGAGGACGACACTTCGGTCGCGAATGTCATAACCGCCAGGGAAACGG
>NW_019417063.1:217092-242690 GCF_000390285.2 Anoplophora glabripennis
CTTGCTCAAGCTCTGCAGAACATCACTTCCGCTACTCCTAAAAGCAGACCCGTGTGTCCGTGCCATTATTATGGGTTTGACTATGAGAGACCCACGTACTTCATAAGCCGCCTCCAGGACTACTTTAACAAACACGACGTCATCGAGGACGATGAAAGGATTAGTATAGCCATAGCCCAGTTACGTGGAAGCGCCAGGACTTGGTATAAGCCGTACCAACATTTAGCTATTACGTATGATGCCTTCGCCGAGAGGTTTTTAGCTAAATTTAATTCCACTACCGTCATAGCCACTGCGAAGACACGACTATACGGAGAACGACAACGTGAGAACGAGCCAGTCATGCTGTTCATCACGAAGAAGCAGAATCTATTTTCCAGATTTCAGGAAGCAGTACCCCAGAAGCTGGAAATTAGCGTTATAAAGGCTCTGCTACTACCCGAAATAAAGTATGGTCTCCAAGCGAGAGAGTTCACTGACATTGAGGAGTTCATCACCATTGCTGTCGACATCGAAGAAACCGTCCTCAACTTCAGGCCTTTAGGACCTCGGCCGTCCACTTCGCAATCCCAGGACGAAGACCGCCGACCTGCAGGACAGAACCAACGATCACCGCCCCCATGTCGCGAGTGCGGAGAACGACACTTCGGTCGTGAATGTCGAAATCGCCAGGGAAACGGACCAAGGGTCGGAGAAAACATCTCTCCTCGCAGCCCTCCGACCTCCTCTGCGAATAACCCTCAATAGTTAACAAAGTTTCGCCACGCATCGCTACCACCGCGACAAACGGAACTCGAGTTCGACGAGGATCCATTCTACAATTCGGAAGTAGAAGAACTTTATCAAGACAATAACCGCGAGTGCAACGCTGTGCGCGAACGAACTTTGCCGCGTATCCAGGTGCACATCGACGGAAAGACTATAGATGCCCTTATCGACACCAGTGCACAGGACAATTACGTGCGTGCGTGCGTACAAGTTTCATCTCGAACACTGCCCTGGGAAAAGCAATCAACTTCCAGATTATCTAAGTCGACATCCGGAAGCTACCTTAGAAAAGTACCTCCCCGACGTAGATCAATTGTTACCACCGGAAAAACGGGAAGTAAAGCAAATCGCCGCCAAGCAGATCAAATGTTTAGACATTTTCCCCACGCTTCGTGAAGCCCAGGAAGAGGAATATGTGAAGAACTGTCTAGTCTGCGCAAGGAAGAAAGCTAACCAATTTAAGGCACCCGTGCCAAAGCAACCACATATTTCGCCGGGACCTTTCCTAATAAAAAATCTCATCCCTTTGGGACCTTACCCAGAGAACCACCGAAAAAGGGTTCGGTTAAAATAATCGATTTTGAGTTTTAGCCTTAACCTAATTTCGACGACCCCAATTACAAATCATATACATATAGATGACATACGCCCCGCACCACTAGGAAACTTAGACGAAGATGCCCAGTCCGAATGCTCTACAAGTTCCTCAACTGGACCTCTAGGCAGCGGTAGCTCCCGTAGTCGCCAGTCAGAAGCCAAGGATCNATTCGCCGGGATCTGGGACTCACCTCTGCCCTGAAAGCGATCAGAGAGCGCGCGAGAAAGCTTTTCGAGCGCGCCGAGATCCACAGCAACCCGCTGATCCGGAACGCGGTTGACTACCGACCCGAAGAGGCTGCCGGCAGACGCAAGCGGCCTAGACATCAACTTCTGCCTAGGGTGAGTCGAAATTTTTCTATCTGTTTCAGGACAGCCAGGATCAAGAGACGAAAACGATGACATACACACACACATTCCCCTCTACCTTCCTTATCCCACTCTCCCCTCCCGCGCTAGCCTAAGGGCCACCTTAGCAAAGCGCTTCCTAAGCTGCATAGCTGCACGACCTCACCCAAAACCACCACCACGACGACAGTCGTTTGCAACCGATACACGACACCCCCGGGGGTTTACACAGACGAGCCGGCGGAGAAAGAAGAGCGCCAGAAGAAAGGGCCCTAGCCGGCGGGGCCCAGTCAGGACAGGAGGAGGCCCCCTGAACCGATCTAATCCGGCCGCGTTGGCGGCCGGAATGACGGGGAAAGGGCCTACCTCTACGAGGCGTCCGGGCCTACAGCGTTGAAGTGGGTAAAGAGCGATAATCCCGCTCGACCCCGCTTCATCTAAGGTCATTTTTCCTGCTAAGGATATTGGCGCGCCAGTCTAGTTAGTTAGAATTCGAATCTCACCGCAGTCACTCACATCAAACACACGCCATCGCGCGTATCACTTTTATTCAACTTATAAATTCAACTGCTCTACGTTAGTCAACTCAACCAAATTTTATCGAACCAAATTAACAAATTACCAGTGTCAATTTTACGCGTTACCAGCTGTAACCATTAATAAAAGGAATTCTCCAAATTTTACCAGTCAACTTCAACGCCGTAAACGCTCAACATTTAAACAAACTCGTAACCAAAAACTGTTCATTATATACCTAAATCTTCGACAGTGTAAGTGCAAAAACTCCAAATTCACGCTCGAAGCTCAGCAAAGATAAAAGTGGTTTATTTCGTGCTAATACCTTATCGACGTTCATTCGTACATTTGTATTCCAAAAACCAGGTGTTGTTATTTCTATAAAAATTCCCGACCACCACATCCCAGTGCAGTGCGAAATCAGTGCAGTGTTCTTGGATAACCTACCCAGCATTCTTCAGGATTACCCAGGTCTACTAAGCCATCAAAAGGTAAGTGCCGCATGGTTTTTCTAGTCTCGGGGCTCCTGGAACTAACTAGCCAATTGTGCAGTCAAATTAAGTCAAATTCAAACAATTTCCAGCCAGTAAAATCAGAATTAGTCACGTCATATGTAAATAATCATTTATTTCTTTGCCTTAATCAAAATAATTCAGTCAACTAGATGCGCTCCAATAATAAATAAGCATTCACATTCAAGTCCCAATTACGTTAACATTAACTAAAATAACGTATCCAGGCGTTCCCCAAACCATCATTTCTTTGCATGCACCTTTTGTCACAGTGTTATTATTGTCACCCAGTGGACCGGAATTTCGCCGAGCTAACCTCTAACGCCGACCTCCACGTACATATGCTCATCACCCTTAAATTAGGCAAACCATACACACGCACATTCCATTCCTACAGGTTCTGTCAAATAGACAGATGGCGCCCAGGCAATAAATGCACGAACCAATCAGACATTCATACACTCAAACGCGCGTCACCTACACTATAACATCAACTCACACCCACACATACGTAACGTAAATTCAAAGCTAGCTGGACAAACGGGCGAAAGGACGGTTAGAAACACTCTCATGCTCTCACAACACCCGTTCCGAAGTAAAAAATAATCAGATATATATTTTTTTACAACCCCGTAACCGAACCCCCGTAACAGCGCTGTCTTCTTCGGAGACCCTCCTGGAAACCGCCGAAAGCCTCGAATGCCGTTATGTCGCGGTTCTCCATATCGGTGACCTCGTAGAATAGTGTGCTTTGGGATTTATTCGAATTTACCTTGTTTACGAATTCTTTCAAATACGAAATTCTTTTTATTAGATTGGCGGACAGCCTAGACTGGCCGCCGAGAAATGTGTGCGGGTGTGTGAGTGTGAATGTGTATTTGGCCCTTTGGCTCTTTTCCACAATGTTGGCCTGCCGGCTCTTTTTGCAATTGGCTGTTTTCGTTGGAGCTTTCTTTTTCCCTTTTTATTATTTCTTTTTCTTTTCTTTAACTTCTTTTTATTATTTTTATTTTCTTTTCCTATTGATCTTTTTTCTTATTATTTTTATTTTATTTTATCTTTGTCTTTTATTTATATTTCGAATTCTTTTTATTTTTAGAGTCACTCTCAGGAGTATGAGGTAGGTAAAGGAATAAAACAAAGGTGTTTGGTGATAACAGGAAATCTAAGTGCAAAGCTTTGGTGCGATGTTGCACGGTTCGAGGCTGTGGCGAGAGTGAGCTGCGGAGGTGCGCCAATATCCTTGGCAGGAAAAATGACCTCAGATGGAGCGGGGTCGAGCGGGATTATCGCTCTTTACCCACTTCATCGCTGTAGGCCCGGACGCCTCGTAGAGGTAGGCCCTTTCCCCGTCATTCCGGGCCGCAAGCTGCGGAGGTCGGGTGCCCCCGCCTTTTATATGGTTCGGTGCCATACAGTTAGGCTCCGCCCACTAGAACGTCGGAGTGACGTCACACGCCGCTCCGACGACATCCCCCCGGTCCGAGACTTTGCACTGGGATTGTTCCTGACTTTATTGAACAATAAAATCAAAATCCCATACAAAAATCTGAAACAGGTACAAGAACATAAAACGGTTAAACCACAAGTCAAATAATCATAGCACAAGGAAAATACAACGTATATACATGTAAACAGTGAAACATAACAAAATTTTTCAAAAACAGTTAACAAAAGATAAATTTTCAATCAAAGATATTTACAAAAGTTTTTATATGACGATCTGCAAGTGCTGTTCGACTGTATGACAAAGGTTTTTGGTCGATTCAACTTGCAAAACGTGTTATCAAAATAGAATCGAGTCCAAATCGAAGTTTTTGTCGAGGCACTCGTGGTGTCACCGGCGCACCGACACCGTATCCGCGGCACTCGCGTCGTTCGTGGCACTTGCCGTCACTACGCGCACTTACACTTCTCTGTAGGTGGTCGTGCTGGCGATGCTTGAGTCGGGGTCGTCGGGTGGCTCGGCGTGGGCTGTTTCGCTGGCTGAGGTTGACGTCTCGAAATTGGGACTGCTGCGGCTCGCTGTGGGAGACGTGATGACCATTACGGACCGACGCCTACGTGGTCGATCTCCGGGCTGCGGCGGCGGTCTGGTACTGGGATGCCATACTCGTGTACGGTATAGCGGCTCGTGGGGAACTGAGCAACTTGGCTGCGGTGACGTCGGAGTCGTGGGTCGACTAGGCAACTCGACACGGGCTGGAATGTCAGGAAGTGGCTCGGGGTGAACCACCACATCGTCTTCGTCCCCAATACGGCTGGCAGTGCCGTCGTCGTCGGGTTCTCCAGGCCTTGGAGGATCGGCTGGGACTTCGTCCATATCGTTAGCTCGGGGAGGTGGTGGTGTACGTAAATCGTCGACGTGGATAGGCTGAGCATTGCCATTTTGATCTACCACGTACACGCCGTCGCCCAGGACTTCGACGATTGGGTATGGCCCTGACCATTTGGGTGCGAACGGCGGGTTGCCAGGACTGGTTTTGATGAGGACTAGGTCTCCTCGTTGATAATGACCTGGGGCTTCTCGAGGCTCAAGGAATAGATTTCGCTGGTAAACTTCTTGTCGGCGGCGGGCTCTGGCTAAACGTTCGTTGAGGGGTTCTGGTGGTGGTCTGGCGACTTCGGGTTTCACCCAATCATCAGGACGTCGTATGTTTTGGCCAAATAGCAACATGGCCGGTGAAGCTCCCGTGGCGGCATTGGTTCGAGTGCACAAAGCAAACAAGGCTTCTGGCAAGGCCTCTTACCAGCGCGCTGGACGCTCGCTGACCAAGGCGCGGATGGTCTTCTTGAGTTCTTGAATACGGCGTTCTACAGGGTTGGCCCTCTGGTGATACACTGGCGCCGTGTAACCCTGTATGTGATTGGTTTCCATGTAATTGGTCCAGTTTACGGACTGATAGAGACGGGCGGCGTCGGTGATAATACTCGCTGGGTACCCATAGCGGGCGAAAACTTCTTCCATGAACGTGATTAACTCCTTGGCTCGGGTTGTAGCTACCGGCTTTTCCTCCACGAAATGGTCAGGGCCATACCCCGTCATCGAAGTCCTCGGCGAAGGTGTTTATATGGTGGACCAAAACGGCAATGCCCAGCTGATACACGTTGATGACATTCGCACGCCGCCGCCGCCGCGTGCCGACCCCAGACGATCTCCCAGGGCCAAACGACGACCCTCCAGACGACGTCGACCACGCTAGGGAGGACCCTAGCCCGGCAGAAGCCCCACTGCCTTGTCCTGCCGACGATGCCCACAGTCAGTCCGCCACAGCCGATACCCAGACTGACGTTCGAACGCAAGCGGGTACGAGCCGCAACACCACGCCAGACCAGCCCTAGCCACGACGCGACCAACAGTCCAGGCAGCCACCGCCGTCGCAGACCAGCGAGCGGCCACGTAAACGCCGGTCTCGTATCTTCGTTCGATCCCCAACGACGACCCACGCCGATCCAGCCAGCGACATCACCGCAGCGATCAGCCAGGCAGCCGACATCGAGACAGCGGAGCCCGGCCCCAGCAACGCCAGTGGGACGATGTCGCGGGTGCAGTGCGTGGAAGGTGACGATCGCGAGTGCCGCGGAACGACTTTAGTGCCGTCTGTGCGCGAGTGCGACGATTTTACTGACTCTGATTGACCCTTGCTTCTGATAACTCCGTCTTGCATACGCGAACGTCAACCAAACCTTTGTAAACCCAGACGTTTCGATACATATGCAGGGCGGTCAAAACTTGTAAATATTTGTACATATCGTTCTTGTTTATTGTTTTGGAAATGTTCTATTGTTTTGTTATTTGTTCATATATTGATTATATTTGAAAACTGTTTATGTTCCTTATCTGTTTGAAAATGTTTCTGTTTATGCATTTGTTTTGATGTTCTAGGTTTGTACCAGAGGTGATTTGTTTGACAATAAAAAGTCAGACAAAGCGTTAGCAAAGTCAAGGACCGGGGGGGATGTCGCCGGAGTGTTGTAGACCGAAGGGCTACTATGCAAATGAACGAAACAAAATCGAAATTTGCGTTTTATACCACTTTAATATTTATACTGAAGCCTTCAGCCAATCAGATGTCAGTATTCTGCTCCTCGCCAAGGCCGGGACCAATCAGAATCGAGTATCGAAACCCTCAGTTTACCTTTGTTATTTTTGAGGAAATTTTCTAGAAAGTTCTAAAAAGATGACGAAATCTGATGAAATATTGCAAAGCATGATGTCATGATTGCAAATACGCAATAGTTAGGGGAGAATCACCCTTAATGACCGAAAATTTCTAAATAACAGGGCTGGTTTTTCAGTAATGAAATCTAAGTTTTCAACTAAGTTCTTTTCAACAAGTTACAAGTTAATCTTCATCCTCAAGTACGGGATATAGTGATATAAATCTACGAAAGTGACATTGTGTGATTGCTCTAAATTAGTTCATCGCCGAAGTTCAAAAAGTTTCCATTCTTAGTTTACAACCTAGTTCTTCTCAACAAGTTACCAGTTGGTCTTCATCCGCAAGTACGGGGGATAAAGTGAAACAAATCTACGAAAGTAACATTGTGTGATTGCTCCGAGTTTTACCAGTCTTCGACATACAAAGTGCTCGTTAAATTGGCTAATTACCTTCAGTAATTAAAGAGTTGGATCGGAACTCAAACCGACAAAGTTTTTTAGTGCAGGTTTTCGGAAAAGCCGAAAGGATTATACAGAGGATTACATAAAAAGTGGTTAGTAAAAGCTCCGCGATTTTTTTTGTAATAAGTTAAATAAGTTTAGTAACGTTCATTTTCATATACCTAGTACTCTTTTTTCTACGGTCTGGTAGTTGAATTTGTTGTTTCCTGGATTTTCGTTGCAGAGATTATTCCAGCGAATCACTATTACTTATTTTGTTAGATTAATAGGTTTCTAACAGTGTTAATTTCATTGTCATTTTTCTCTTCTAGAAAAATATTATTTGTACAGTTATTGTAATATAGTTTATACCTTTTTTAAACTTGTTTTTCTTGAAGAAAAACCTTCCCAAGTTTTAATAATAATAATAAAAAATTTTTTTAAGTCGAAAATAAATTTTCGAAAAAAGATTTTTGGATAATTTTTCAAAATAATTTTTTTTTGAACTCAAAATTTACTTTTCGCACATAACCTCAGAAATATATTTTCTGAATAAACTTTTTTATTAGTCAAACTTAGTTTTTTTTACAAAAAACTGTTACTTTTTGAAAATTTTTTTTTATTTAAAACAATTTTAAATTCCCAAAGGAACTTAGTCCTTTATTTTTCAAGGAAAATATTTTTGCCTAAATTATTTTTCCAACTTACCTTCAGGATCAGAAAGGATCCACAGTTATACATACCTGACCTAGATTTAAGAGGAATCCGGTTAGGAAACAAAAGTTTGTAGATTCACTTTAAAATTTACTGGCGCCTGACATAAATTTTTCAATTTTGTTTTTATTAAATTTAAATTCTTTTTAATTATCTCCCACTTTCCTCAATTTTTCTAAATTTTGATATTGCTCGGGCATTACTTTCTTTACTTCGAACCTATCTCGGATGAGATAGACCCCAACACCTACGAACCTCACGACCCGCTCTAACTGTATCGGCGTTTATGTTAAGGTCACAAGCACTAGCCAAAGCTCAGACAACTCATTCCGAACCACAACTGGTGTAAAACAGAAAGCAGTAGCGTTGACATAGCGACGCAACGTGGAGCTCGAAGTAGTTATACGAGCCCAAGTTAGTGTAACAAAACAAGAACGTTGACATGACCCCCAGAACGTAGGGCTCGAAGTAATAATAATAATAAAGTGACCTCAAATAAAAAGTAGTGCCGTAACTAAACCAAAGGATTACGCGAGTGATACGAAATGTCGAAATCTAACGACGAAAGTATGAGACATGTCTCAATGGAACAGCTGGAAGACGTGCTATCCAGGATAAGCCCCATCACTCCAGACTCCGAGATCTCTTTTAAGCCGAGAAAGCCAAGGAAAGACGAGGACCGTGACGTAACCTTTTACACCGTCTCTCGAGATGATCCTGCACAGCAAGTCGTAAATTTGCTTGCTCAAGCTTTGCAGAACATCACTTCCGCTACTCCAAAAAGCAGACCCGTGTGTCCGTGCCATTATTATGGGTTTGACTATGAGAGACCCACGTACTTCATAAGCCGTCTCCAGGACTACTTCAACAAACACGACGTCATCAAGGACGATGAAAGGACTAGTATAGCCATAGCCCAGTTACGCGGAAGCGCTAGGACTTGGTATGAGCCATATCAACATTTAGCTATTACGTTTGATGCCTTCACCGAGAGGTTTTTAGCTAAATTTAATTCTACTACCGCTATAGCCGCTGCGAAGACACGACTATACGGAGAACGACAACGTGAGAACGAGCCAGTCATGCTCACGACGAAGAAGAATCTGAAAATTAGTGTTATTAAGGCTCTACTACTACCCGAAATAAAGTATGGTCTCCAAGCGAGAGAGTTCACTGACATTGAGGAGTTCATCACCATTGCTGTCGACATCGAAGAAACCGTCCGCAACTTCAGGCCGTTAGAACCTCGCCCATCCACATCGCAACCCCTGGACGAAAACCGCCGACCACCAGGACAGGATTACCGATTACCGCCCCCATGTCGCGAGTGCGGAGGACGACACTTCGGTCGCGAATGTAGAAATCGGCAGGGAAACGGACCAAGGGTCGGAGAAAACATCTCTCCTCGCAGCCCTCCGACCTCCTCTGCGAGCAACCCTCAATAGTCAACGAAGTTTCACCGCGCATCGCCACCACCGCGACAACCGCGACGCAAACGGAACTCGCGTTCGACGAGGATCCATTCTACCATTTGGAGGTAGAAGATCTGTACAAAGACCATAACCGCGAGTGCAACGATGTACGCGAAAGAACTTTGCCGCGTCAAGTGTACCTCGACGGAAACATTAAAGAAGCCCTTATCGACACCAGTGCACAGGACAACTACGTGCGTGCCGATCAAGTGTGCGTCAACAATAAGCCCATCGTGCGACTTAGGTTTTTCGTAGATAAAACACTCTTTTGAAGAAATTAATTTATTTACTCCGGGAACAATCACTACACAAAAGGTATTAAAAGAACAGCAAATGAATAGTGAATGAACAACTGGATATGCAAGTTCAGTAGATTTATAACATCGGTGTTGCTGATCTTGCATTCTGAAGATCTTCTAACAACCAACATGAGGTGACATAATCGTATGATCATCATGTGACATCGTATGATCATCAGGTGACATAACTCGTCCCCCATAAGATTAAAATTTACAATTTTAATAATTTTAAATTTTAATTTCAGTATCATTATTTTTATTTTTGTTTTTCGATTTGGTTGTTTTAGGATTTACAATTTTTCTTATAATAAAATACAATGCAATAGTAATCAAAATAACATACAATATTATCATTCCTATATTTAATTTTTGGGATAACTGATTTTCAGAAATTGCATTTACCTTTAATTTTTGTGTTTCCAATTTTTGTTGGATTTCAAATAATTTATTAGTATTTATTTGATCTAGATGTAGATTTGGAAAATTNTTAGTGTAAAAACAATCTACTTACCTGACAATATATGTGTCAACGCTAATTGTGGCCTTATTTATCTCCAACGTTGTAACGATACCTTCAGTATCGTCTCTAGAAGTGAGTTGAACCTGAAATAGTGAAATAAAGTAAAAGACTTGTGTTCACATTGCCTAAAGAACTATTCTGGCAGTTAAGTCATATCTAGTAAATTTGTATACAGAGTGATAAATAATAACTGACCTAACTTGTTTTAAAAAGCAAAGTGAGTGCCAACGGTGAGGTAGGATTCATCGGTGGACTATAAACTGACCGTAGTAGTGCGGGTAAGTAAGAAAAGACTAGATAGTGTGTGGAACATTGAACTGTCAATAGAAAAAGGACTAAAAAAGACTTTGAATTTGAACTTGGTAGAGNAGTAGAACATAAAAATTTTTTTTAAAAACAGTTAACAAAAGATAAATTCTCAATCAAAGATATTTACAAAAGTTTTTATGACGATCTGCAAGTGCTGTTCGACTGTATGACAAAGTTTTTGTCGATTCAACTTGCAAAACGTGTTATCAAAATAGAATCGAGTCCAAATCAAAGTTTTTGTCGAAGCACTCGTGGTGTCACCGGCGCACTGACACCGTATCCGCGGCACTCGCGTCGGGGTCGTCGGGTGGCTCGGCGTGGGCTGCTTTGCTCGCTGTGGGAAACGTGATGACCATTACGGACCGACGCCTACGTGGTCGATCTCCGGGCTGCGGCGGCGGTCTGGTACTGGGATGCCATACTCGTGTACGTTATAGCGGCTCGTGGGGAACTGAGCAACTTGGCTGTGGTGACGTCGGAGTCGTGGGTCGGCTAGGCAACTCGACACGGGCTGGAATGTCAGGAAGTGGCTCGGGGTGAACCACCACGTCATCTTCGTCCCCAATACGGCTGGCAGTGCCGTCGTCGTCGGGTTCTCCAGGCTCTGGAGGATCGGCTGGGGCCTCGTCCATGTCGTTAGCTCGGGGAGGAGGTGGTGTACGTAGATCGTCGACGTGGATAGGCTGAGCGTTGCCATTTTGATCTACCACGTACACGCCGTCGCCCAGGACTTCGACGATTGGGTATGGCCCTGACCATTTGGGTGCGAACGGCGGGTTGCCAGGTCTGGTTTTGGTGAGGACTAAATCTCCTCGTTGATAATGACGTGGGGCTTCTCGAGGCTCAGGGAATAGATTTCTCTGGTAAACTTCTTGTCGGCGGCGGGCTCTGGCTAAACGTTCGTTGCGGGGTTCTGGTGGTGGTCTGGCGGCTTCGGGTATCACCCAATCCCCAGGACGTCGTATATTTTGGCCAAATAGCAACATGGCCGGCGAAGCTCCCGTGGCGGCGTTGGTTCGAGTGCGCAAAGCAAACAAGGCTTCTGGCAAGGCCTCTTGCCAGCGCGCTGGACGCTCGATGACCAAGGCGCGGATGGTCTTCTTGAGTTCTTGAATACGGCGTTCTACCGGGTTGGCCCTCTGGTGATACACTGGCGCCGTGTAACCCTGTATGTGATTGGTTTCCATGTAATGGGTCCATTTTACGGACTGATAGAGACGGGCGGCGTCGGTGATAATGCTCGCTGGGTACCCGTAGCGGGCGAAAACTTCTTCCATGAACGTGACTAANTGTTGTATGGGCCATCAAGAAGTATACGCATTACCTAGAGGACTTACCCTTTATTCTGCGGACTGATAGTCGCTCTCTGCTATGGTTGGAGAAGAATAAAGATGGTAAAAGCAAACTTACTCGATGGTCGCTCTTGTTACAAACCTACAACTTTCATCTCGAACACTGCCCTGGGAAAAGTAATCAACTTCCAGATTATCTAAGTAGCCACCCGGAAGCTACCTTAGAAAAGTACCTTCCCGACGTAGATCAATTGTTACCACCGGAGATACGGAAAGTAAATCAAATCGCCGCCAAGCAGGTCACATGTTTAGACATCTTCCACATAATTCGCGAAGCCCAAGAAGAGTCTCTGAAGTTATCCAAGATGAAAAGTCAATGGCAACGCCTTAACAAAATTCGTCCCCACACTGAAGATGAGCAAGACTTCTTCCTGCAGCATGAAGTAACCGACGGGTTCTTCAAGTTTCGACATGCAGTCGGACCCAGAATAGTCGTCCCCGGCAGCCAAAGACGAACCGTCATGCACCGGTACCACGACGAAGAAGATTGTTGCCATCCAGGACGCGACGAGACGTTAAGAGTCATCCAGGACGATTTCTATTGGCAGAACATAAGGGCAGACGTGGCCGAATATGTCAAGAATTGCCTAGTATGCGCGCAGATGAAAACGAGACAACTCCAAACATCAGCTCCGATGAGACCACAGCTATCATCAGGACCATTTGAGATTATCAGTCTAGACACATTAGGACCATATCCAGAAACCCCCAGAAAGAATAGGAACATCATAATTTGCGAGGACCTATTTACGAAATAGATAGAGGCCAAAGCCACGCCGAATTCCCTCTCCAAAACCGTGTTATAGTTTCTACAATCCGAGATTGTGAGCAGATATGGACGACCTAAACGGATAATCACGGACCATGGAGCCCCTTTCGTTAGTAATATGTTCATCCGCTATTGTGATGAAAACAACATCGAACTACGGTTTTCCGCCGTAGAACACCAACGAGCAAATCCTGTTGAACGGAAGGTCCAAGAGTTGAAGAAGACCATGAGAATTCTAGCCCATAACAACCCCGAACGTGAATGGGACTTACTACTTCCTGAGACGTTGTTTTGTCTGCATTCCCGTAAGAACGCAGCCACTGGAGCCACACCCAGCAGACTGTTACTTGGCTACGAATTACCCAAAGTCGACTCCTGGAAGAATCCCGAATTCCACAGGAAAAGGGTAAGGCTAAAAAGACCGCCCCTACAACTAACCCAAGACCGTCAGCAAGCCTATGCTGATAAATACGCTCCACCTGGACGACGTCCCAAAGTCATATTTAACGTCGGAGATCGAGTGTTGACCAGGACCACAGCTGGACGTAAACGACCTTTTGCTCCTTCATGGGAAGGACCCTTCCGGATAAATGTCAAATTATCCGATGAAGTCTATGAGATAGACAAAAATGGACGCCAGACTGCAATACATGTAGATGACATACGCCCCGCACCACTAGGAAACTTAGACGCAGATGCCCAGTCCTAATGCTCTACAAGTTCCTCAACTGGACCTCTAGGCAGCGGTAGCTCCCGTAGTCGTCAGTCAGAAGCCAAGGATCACACAGGGTCGAATTCCGCTGATTTGGATGGACCTCCTGCCGATAGCGACGCTTCCCGATCCCAGAGCCTGATATCCTACCAGAACGCTATAGCTTCGGTTGTACCTGATCGGAGGAAGAAGAGACGTTCGCGAATGGTAATCATCGATACGGATTAGGTAATATATATGTGTAGCGATATATTACGTCAAATTCAAGTTGATCAGTAACGCCGGAACGTATAGTCAAATATTTTGTATACATTTTTTAGAAACATCGGTGAAAATTACCGTTCGCCGTTTGCTCTACTTTGTAAATATTAGTTTTAAGAATTTTTTAGTTTTAAGGATTTAGATTTTAAGATGTTGTGTGAACCAGACTGGGTAGAAAAAAGTGTAAAAAAAGGAGGGGGGTGTTGTAGACCAAAGGGCTACTATGCAAATGAACGAAACAAAATCGAAAATTGCGTTTTATACCACTTTAATATTTATACTAAAGCCTTCAGCCAATCAGATGTCAGTATTCTGCTCCTCGCCAAGGCCGGGACCAATCAGAATCGAGTATCGAAACCCTCAGTTTACTTTTGCTATTTTTGAGGAAACTTTCTAGAAAGTTCTAAAAAGATGTGAAATCTGATGAGAGATTGCAAAGCATGATGTCATGATTGCAAATACGCAATAGTTAGGGGAGAATCACCCTTAATGACCGAAAATTTCTAAATAAAAGGGCTGGTTTTTCGTTTTTGAAATCAGTTCATCGCCGAAGTCCTTTAGTTCAATACTAACTACTTAACAAGTTACAAGTTAATCTTCATTCTCAAGTACGGGATATAGTGATATAAATCTACGAAAGTGACATTGTGTGATTGCTCTAAAANACCTCGTCCATATCGTTAGCTCGGGGAGGTGGTGGTGTACGTAGATCGTCGACGTGGATAGGCTGAGCGTTGCCATTTTGATCTACCACGTACACGCTGTCGCCCAGGACTTCGGTGATTGGATATGGCCCTGACCATTTGGGTGCGAACGGCGGGTTGCCAGGTCTGGTTTTAGTGAGGACTAAATCTCCTCGTTGATAATGACGTGGGGCTTCTCGAGGCTCCGGGAATAGATTTCGTTGGTATATTTCTTGTCGGCGGCGGGCTCTGGCTAAACGTTCGTTGCGGGGTTCTGGCGGCGTCAGGTACCGCCCAATCACCAGGACGTCGTAGATTTTGGCCAAACAACAGCATGGCCGGTGAAGCTCCCGTGGCGGCGTTGGCTCGGGTGCGCAAAGCAAACAAGGCTTCTGGCAAGGCCTCTTGCCAGCGCGCTGGACGCTCGATGACCAAGGCACGGATGGTCTTGTATGTGATTCTTTTCTAGGTAGCCAGTTCATCTCACAGACTGATAGAGACGGGCGGCGTCGGTAATAATGCTCGCTGGGAAGCCATAGCGGGCGAAAACTTCCTCCATAAACGCTACTAGATCCTTGGCTCGGGTTGTTGCTACCGGTATCGCCTCCACCCACCTGGTGAAGATACCATCAGCACGACGACGTACCGGCTTTGACGTGGGGCTTCTTCGTACGGGCCTAGGACGTCTAGGCTAACTACCTGCCCCGGTTTGGTCGGGGTTCTCGGTCTCAGGGGCGCCTTGGCTTGTGGAGGTCCGATTTTGACAGCCGCGCAGATAACACAACTCTTGACCCAGTCTGTCGCGTCGCGTACTAACTTTGGCCACCAGTAGTGCTGTTGAATAGCCGTTAACGTTTCATCCCGTCCTGGGTGAGCTGCGTGAGGGCTATCGTGAAATTCTTCGAGTATACGTCGACGAAGCGGTTTCGGTACGTATAATAGTAAAAGTGCGTCAGGACTCCTACGCCATATACAGCCATCTACGAGAGCGTATTCATCTTCGGGTCTGAAGTGGGCTGGTTGTCTTCGGGGGTCTGGTGCGGATTACGAGACAAGAAGTCGGGGAGTTCATTCCGCGTTCCCGGGACGTGCGTAACGTCGAACTGGTATCCTTGTAACATCAGGGCCCAGCGGGTCAACTTGGCTCGTTCGTCCTGATACCGTTTTAACCACAGTAAGGCCCTGTTGTCGCTAAATAGGCGAAATGGCGCGTCTTGTAAAAACATCCGCTATTTTCGGATCGCCCATACTGCAGCTAGAACTTCTTGTTCATTTATATGATATTTCTTCTCTGTTGGTGTGAATTTAGCGGAAGCATAAGCGATGATGCGGCGCTGGCCCTCTTTTTCTTGGGAAAGTACCGCCGCCATTCCCGTACTACTTGCAACCGCTCCAAGCTCCAAGGGCTGCGCCATCGCTTCCTTTACCTTGTTCGGGGCGCCTGGAAGTCCTGTATTCTTCGAAGATGTTCCTGCTGCGGGAGGTTCCTTGTTTCGGTGATCACGTGACCGAGGTACTCAATCTGCCGAGTAGCTATCTGGCATTTTTCCGGCGCGCATCGTAAGCCATGCACCGCTAGACGTTCTAGTACTTTAGATAGGTGCACCCGGTGTTCTTCGTGGTTGTCGGAATAAACGATTACGTCGTCCAAGTAGACTTTAACAAACTTGTGGACATAACTTTCCAAGACGTTGATCATAAGTTTTTGAAAAGTCCCCGGAGCGCCGGCAAGGCCGAAGGGCATCACTTGAAATTCGTATGTCGCTCCGTCGGGAGTACTGAAGGCCGTGTACCTTTTTGATTTCGCCGATAAAGGTACCTGCCAGTACCCACTCCGTAGGTCGAGCGTAGTGAACACTTTTGCTGTTCTCAGTTCCATGAGCGTGTCGGCAATAGGCGGTAATTGGCTTACTTCTACTTTTGTGCGTGCATTAAGGAGCCGATAGTCCACGCAAAAACGTTGTTTGCCATCACGTTTCTTAACGATCACGATCGGACTACTATAATCAGACGCGCTCCGCCGCACGATGCCTTGCTTAAGCATCTTCGAGACCTCCTCGTTTATAATCCGTTTCCGCTCCTCCGAGCAGCGGTAGGTTCTCGCTCGAACGGGAGTTTCGTCTTTTAATAGTATTCGGTGTTGCGTTGAAATCGTGGTGGACGGGATGTCGGCTTCTGCGAAGACTTCGACGTAATGTCCTAATATTTCTTCGTATTGTTCGCGGTCCGGCTGCGCGACGTGTTCTAACAACTGTGCAGGCGGCTGGGTAACGTTGTTCCGCGCGAAGGTTTCTGACCAGTAAGTGGTTTGTCGTAACTCTCGTCCCAGATGGACGCATTTCCGCGCAGTATCCACGACCGCTTCATGCTTCGACAACCATGGTTGTCCCAGTATATGGTCCTCTCGTAAGTTCGGTATTACTAGGCATTCTGCTTCGTACAGGGTGTCTTGTATGTAGAATGTTACGTTGACCACGCCACACGCCTCCGCATTCGTCGCGTCGCATGCCAAGAAAATTTGTTTTTGAGTCCTATGGACGCGTTGGATGTCGATAAGCCCATTCCGGATGAAGTTTCGGTTAGCCCCCGTATCGACTAAGGCCGAGAGCGTCTTATCCTCTGTCGAAACTAGTATTCGCGGTAGGGGGCCACTCACGCTCTCGTCGCTTGGTTAAGGCCTATAGTTAGTTGGCGCTCGGGCCCGCCTGGGGTGGCCTCTCGCGTCGATCTTCTTCGGGCCGGGCGCCCTGCGACTGGGAAGGTGCCCCGGCCCTCATCCAGTTTCCCTGCCTGGATGGACAATCTCTGTGGAAGTGCCGTCCTTGGCAGAAACGACACGCCGAAGGTAGACCATTCCCGGGTGGTGGTGGATTTCCACGCGGCACCGTATTTTCTGCCTAGCCTCGCCACGACTTCCACGCCTGGGCCACGACTTCGATCATATGATGGACGTCGCTAAAGATAATCCCGCGTGTGACCACTCTCGTCTGCGGCGGGAGGAGTTCCCGTATGCTTTCCATTCGATCCGCCTCCGGTGTATCTGGCACCAGTCGTTTAAACAGACCCCACTTCGCTGTTATAAATGCGTACGCCGTTTCTCCCGGTCGCTGCGGTTGTCCGTATAACTGTTTGAGCAGGGACGAACGCACCGCTGTAGAATTGAATCGGGCCAAAAATTGACATTTAAACAATTCCCATTGTAAACCGGGCGTTGAAATTTCGTCGAACCATTTATAGGCGTCTTTGGTTAGTGTGCGCCTGATTAGCATTTGTTGCCTTGCCGGTGAGACACTTTTCTGTATGAACCATGCTTCCAAGGCGTTGATATATTCCTCCGGGTCTTCGACGATGCTGCCTGAGAATTCGAATTCGGGTTCTTCCCGTATTTCCATCGCGCGTAGAGCCGTTCCCTGACGCGTAAATTCTGTAAGAGCCTCAAACATTACTACGTTCGCGGTATCTTGTTCGACCGCCGTCCTAGCTGGGACGTTAGTAATGGTAGTTGCGTTAGCGAGTGACCGTGCCGATGTTTCCGTGCTTACGAATGTACTCGACGGTGGAACCGGGGTTTCATCCATTGTGAAATCCCACATCGACCGCTGTTCTACCGTTCGGGGCCGGTGAAGTGCATCCGCGCTTCCTGCCCCACGTCGTTGGGCGCCATGTCTCCTTCGAAGCCCCTCCTGGTAACCGCCGAAAGCCCCAAGCCCCGTTACGTCGCGGTTCTCCATATCGGTGACCTCGTTTAGTAATATGATTTGCGATTTACTCGAATTTACCTTGTTTACGGAATTCTTTTTATAAGTAGCGAATTCTTTTTAGGTCGGCGGACAGCCTAGACTGGCCGCCGTGGGTTTGTGTGTAACTGTGTGTGTGTGAATGTACGTGTATTTGGCCCTTTGGCTCTTTTCCACAATGTTGGCCCGCCGGCTCTTTTTGCAATTGGCTGTTTTCGTGGGAGCTTTCTTTTTCCCTTTTTATTATTTCTTTTTCTTTTCTTTAACTTCTTTTTATTTTGTTTTCTTTTCCTTTCCTATTGATCTTTTCTATTATTTTTATTTTATTTTGAATTCTTTTTATTTGGTTGTTTTATTTGTAGAGTCATTCTCGGGAGTATGAGGTAGGTAAAGGAATAAAACAGAGGTATTTGGTAATAACAGGAAATCTCAGTGCTTTGGTGCGATGTTGCACGGTGCGAGGCTGTGGCGAGAGTGAGCTGCGGAGGCCGGGCGTCCCTGTTGTAGACCGAAGGGCTACTATGCAAATGAACGAAACAAAATCGAAATTTGCGTTTTACACCACTTTAATATTTATACTGAAGCCTTCAGCCAATCAGATGTCAGTATTCTGCTCCTCGCCAAGGCCGGGACCAATCAGAATCGAGTATCGAAACCCTCAGTTTACTTTTGCTAATTTTGAGGAAATTTTCTAGAATACGCAATAGTTAGGGGAGAATCAGCCTTAATGACCTAAAATTTCTAAATAAAAGGGATGGATTTTAATTTTTGAAATCAGTTCATCGCCGAAGTTCTTTAGTTCAATACTAAGTTTTCAACTAAGTTCTTTTCAACAAGTTACAAGTTAGTCTTCATCCTCAAGTACGGGATATAGTGATATAAATCTACGAAAGTGACATTGTGTGATTGCTCTAATTCAGTTCATCGCCCAAGTTCAAAAAGGTTCCATTCTTAGTTTACAACCTAGTTCTTCTCAACAAGTTACCAGTTAGTCTTCATCCGCAAGTACGGGGAATAAAGTGAAATAAATCTACGAAAGTAACATTGTGTGATTGCTCCGAGTCTTACCAGTCTTCGACATACAAAGTGCTCGTTAAATTGGCTAATTACCTTCAGTAATTAAAGTGTTGGAACGGAACTTAAACCGACAAAGGTTTTTAGTGCAATTTTTCGGAAAAGCCGAATGGATTATACAGAGGATTACATAAAAAGTGGTTAGTAAAAGCTCCGCGATTTTTTTGTAATAAGTTGAATAAGTTTATTAACGTTCATTTTCATATACCTAGTACTCTTTTTTCTACGGTCTGGTAGTTTGAATTTGTTGTTTCCTGGATTTTCGTTGCAGAAATTACTCCAGCGAATCACTATTACTTATTTCTGTTAGATTAATAGGTTTTTAACAGTGTTAATCTCATTGCCATTTTTCTCTTCTAGAAAAATATTATTTGTACAGTTATTGTAATATATTTTGTACCCTTTCTTAAACTTGCTTTTCTTGAAGAAAACCTTCACAAGTTTTAATAATAATAATAAAAAAATATTTTTTTTAGTCGAAAATAAATTTTCGAAAAAAGATTTTTGGATAATTTTTCAAAATAAAAATTTTTTGAACTCAAAAGTTACTTTTCGCATATAACCTCAGAAATATATTTTCTGAATAAACTTTTTTATTAGTCAAACTTAGTTTTTTTTACAAAAAACTGTTACTTTTTGAAAATTTTTTTTTATTTAAAACAATTTTAAATTCCCAAAGGAACTTAGTCCTTTATTTTTCAAGGAAAATATTTTTGCAGAAAATTATTTTTCCAACTTACCTTCAGGATCAGAAAGGATCCACAGTTATACATACCTGACCTAGATTTAAGAAGAATCCGGTTAGGAAACTAAAGTTTGTAGATTCACTTTAAAATAAATTTTTCAAACTTTTTTTTTAAATTTAAATTCTTTTGAATCATCTCCCACTTTAATCAATTTTTCTAAATTTTGATATTGCTCCGGCATTACTTTCATTGCTGCGAACCTATCTCGGATGAGATAGACCCCAACACCTACGAACCTCACGACCCGCTCTAACTGTATCGGCGTTTATGTTAAGGTCACAGCAGTAGATATATGAGGCCGGTTCTGCGCCACTTTTTCTGCGCCACACTAAATGACGTCACGAACTCGATGGCCAGTGTCCATCGCTCCTTCAGCGGCTTCTTGTGGGCATTGTCGTTGTGCAAGAGATGCGTGGGTGTTGGCATGCAAGAAGTTTCATGGCGGCATGGAAGTGACGTCATACAAGAAGTGTCATGGCGGCATGGAAGTATCGTCACACAGGAANGAATTTGTTGTTTCCTGGATTTTCGTTGCAGAGATTATTCCAGCGAATCACTATTACTTATTTTGTTAGATTAATAGGTTTCTAACAGTGTTAATTTCATTGTCATTTTTCTCTTCTAGAAAAATATTATTTGTACAGTTATTGTAATATAGTTTATACCTTTTTTAAACTTGTTTTTCTTGAAGAAAAACCTTCCCAAGTTTTAATAATATAATAAAAAAATATTTTTTTTAAAGTCGAAAATAAATTTTCGAAAAAAGGATTTTCGGAAAATTTTTCAAAATAAAATTTTTTTTTAACTCAAAAGTTACTTTTCGCACCTAACCTCAGAAATATATTTTCTGAATAAAATTTATTTTTTAGTCACTGTTTTTTTTTCAAAAAACAATTTTTTGAAAATTTTTTTTTATAAAAATTTTAAATTCAAATAGGGACTTAGTCCTTTATTACTTAAGGGAAATATTTTTTCCTAAGTTGTTTTTCCAACTTACCTTCAAGATCAGAAAGGATCCACAGTTATACAAACCTGACCTAGATTTAAGAGGAATCCGGTTAGGAAACAAAAGTTTGTAGATTCACTTTAAAATTTACTGGCGCCTGACATAAATTTTTCAATTTTTTTTTATTAAATTTAAATTCTTTTTAATTATCTCCCACTTTCCTCAATTTTTCTAAATTTTGATATTGCTCGGGCATTACTTTCTTTACTTCGAACCTATCTCGGATGAGATAGACCCCAACATCTACGAACCTCACGACCAGCTCTAACCTTATCGGCGTTTATGTTAAGGTCACAACACTAGCCAAAGCTCAGACAACCCGTTCCGAGCCACAACTGGTGTAAAATATAGCAAGTACGTTGACATCCCATCTAGCATATCTAGACAACCACAAGGAGAGAGTAAGTGGACGCCTAGAAGGGAGAGGACCGGAGAGACGCTACAGAGGGAAAGTGCCGACTTAAGAGGTCAAGGACAGTGGAAGAAAGAAGGATAGTTAATAGATATTAAGTGAGTGACAATAATTATTCTTAGAAGATAATAAGTACATGTTTATAGAATAGATATAAGGTTGAGCAGGTTAAATAGGGAATAGAAAAATTTAGTAATTTGTTTGTCATCTTTATGTCAATAGAAAGTTTGAAACCAGATCACACTATATTATTTAATTCTTTTTTCAAATTCAGTTACCAGTAAAAATTTAATATATGTACCGACTTTTGAGATGAGAACTCATGTTCTAATAAAATTCATATGTTATTTGTGCAAAATTGACAGAATTAATTTAGTTGTCAATCAAATCATTAAAAAAAAATTAAATTATATTTTCATTTTAAATCCCGAATACTTAAAAAAAAAACATTTAATCTTTAAATTACAATTTATATTAAATTGAGTGATATCCTATGAGAAAGCTAGCCTGGTAAGTGATAAATTATATTTCCNTTGTCGTTGTGCAAGAGATGCGTGGGTGTTGGCATGCAAGAAGTTTCATGGCGGCATGGAAGTGACGTCATACAAGAAGTGTCATGGCGGCATGGAAGTATCGTCATACAGGAAGTGTCATGGCGGCATGTAAGTGACGTCATATGGCCAGATGGTGGTAAATTTAGAATTCAATCACGATAAGGGCAGGTCAATGACCTCCAAAGAGCATTGCGTCATTCTTATCTGGTATTGCAGCATTCGAGGTCAAGTTTCTACAAGTTCAGACCTGTTTTTTAGCATAAACTGTAACCTGATATATTATTTCATTTAAAACTGTCACGCTAGCATAAACTGTAACCTGATATATTATTTCCTTTAATACTGTCACGCTAGCATAAACTGTAACCCGATATATTATTTCCTTTAATACTGTCACGCTAGCATAAACTTTAACCTGATATATTATTTCCTTTAACAGCATTGCGTCATTCTTATCCAGTATTGCATCATTCTAGACCAAGGTCACGTCAAGGTCATCGACCTCTGGTCGTTTGGGGTCAAGGTCCAGTCAAGGTCATGACCTCTGGTCGTCTGGGGACAAGATCACGCCAAGGTCAAGTCAAGGTCATCGACCTCTGGTCGTCTTGGGACAAGGTCAAGTCAAGGTCATCGACCTTTGGTCGTCTGGGGTCAAGGTCAAGTCAAGGGCATGTCAAGGTCATTGTCTCTGGTCGTCTGGGGGCAAGGGCACGTCAAGGTCAAGTCAAGGACATCGACCACTGGTCATCTGGGGACAAGGGCACGCCAGGGTCAAGTCAAGGTCACGACCTTCGATCGTCTGGGGTCAAGGTCATGTCAAGGTCATCGATCTCTGGTCGTCTGGGGACAAGGTCACGTCAAGGTCAAGTCAAGGTCATCGACCTCTGATCGTCTGGGGTCAAGGCCAAGTCAAGGTCATGACCCCAGGTCGTCTGGGGACAAGGTCAAGTCAAAGTCATCGGCCCCTGGGCATCTAGGGTCAAGGTCACACCAAGGTCATGTCAAGGTCATGACCTCTGATCGTCTGAGGTCAAGGTCACCTAGAGTCAAGGTCACCTCAATTTAAGACTTGTCCTCTACTGGTTCAGACCTGTTTCCTACAGGTTCAGACTTGCTTTTAAGTATAAACTGTAACCTGATATATTATTTCCTTTATAATTGTAATGTTAGCAAAAATTGTGACCACGTAGCGTCTNTAAATTACAATTTATATTAAATTGAGTGATATCCTATGAGAAAGCTAGCCTGGTAAGTGATAAATTATATTTCCTGAATTAATAGTAAAATTTCTAACATTTCACTGGCGCTCAACATAATACAATACACACCAATACACAACACATAACAAAACTAGTTGTCATAATTGGAGCATTACAAATAAAGGCGCCCAACGTGGGGCGCAATTAAGAAGAGGCGATATTATAACGTGATAATAAGAAGATATTATATTTAGAAGAAATAATATGGATCTAAGGAGTGGTAATGTAACAAGGAGAGAGGATGAAGATATAAGTATGTCTGAAGAAGAGAGTAGGCCAGGAACAAGTGAAAGCAAGGAAACAGGACAGAAAACGGATATGACATGTTTATTGGAAATGTTCCAGGAGATGGAAAAGAAAAGAGAAAAGCAAAGAAAGGAAGATATGGAGAGACAATTAAGAAAAGAAGAAGAACAAGAAAAACAAAGAAAGGAAGATATAGGTGAATTAAAACAAGTGATCTTAAGGAATACAGAAGAAATATCTGGTGTTTTGGATAAGAAAATAGAACAAATGAAGAAAGAATTTAAAGAGGAGCAGAAAATATTTCAGGCAGAAATGGAAGAGAAAATTTCAAGAATGGAACAGAAAGTTGCAGAATGAGTAGAAGATACTAAGAAAAAAGAACAGGAATGTAAGAGCAGGGTTGTTCAATTATGGGAAAATATCAAGGGAATAGAAGATAATGCCCAAGAAAAAACTCGTGAAATAGGAAGAAAGATGAATAGCTTGGAGCAGCGAATAACCCAAAACAAAACAAGGATAGAAGAAATAGAAACACGATCACGGACAGGACAAGATGTATATATGAGAAACGAGGAAAACAATATTGACATAGAAAAACTCAAAGAATTAAGAAAAGAAATGGAAAATTGGAAAAATTTACAGGTACAAATGTAACAGAATAGGATAGTAAGTTACACTGGTCAATATTTGACACATAAATTTGATGGACGGATAAATAAAATACACCCAGTGGTATTCATTAAGCTAAAATACATAGTAGATATAGATGAAATCAAAGAAATTATTAGAGAAAATATGGAAAGAGAAGGAGCAATATGGTTCGAAGGAAAAGAGCATGAGATTCAAAGTGTAGGTGAATTTGAGAGAAGGTTTTTAGGTTATTTTTGGGGAGATTATGCACAGAACAGAGTTAGAGAGAAATTATAAATTGGAAAGTATAATGAGTATAAAAATAATACATTATCACGGTATGCGTTACAGTTATATGCCACAGCAAAATATTTGACACCTCCAATGCCTGAACAAGAAATTGTACTTTATATATCGCGACATTTTAAACACGAAATATCAGAGAGTTTAGCTATACATAATATAACTGACATGGATCAATTGTGTGTATATTTAAATCGCATAGAACAGAATACAAATAACATATGCACAACAAAATATTTCTAATCCTACACGAAATATAAACAGACAAACAGAACACAATACACTAGATACGAATTACAGGCAAAATTTTAATTATACAACACAAGTAAGATACAACAATCCACAAAGAATATCACATAATAATAATAATAGGCAAAATTTTAATCATGGTAACAATCATCGTAATTTCAATCATGTTAATAGAAATTATGCAAATAATAACTATACAGGTCGCAATGAAAATTATAATCAAGGTTTCAATCGACAAGGCAATGGCTATGAGCCAAATCAATATAATAATCAGAATAATCAAAATTTTGGGCAAAATTACAATAACAGATAGTATCGTAACAGGGATAACATTCAAAATAATGTACACAATTATAATCAAAGGTCAAATAGTAATGATAGGGACAATACAAATATTAGACGAGTCAATCTTCAGCGTTATGATAGACCAAGGGTAGAAAGTAGTCGTAGATCATATGAAGAACTACATACTCGATCGGTAGATAGGGACGAGTCACTACAAATACCACACAGCACATCACAAAACACAAACCCTGAAGATCTTCCGGATTTTCAATAGAATGCAGGCCAAATCTCCAAGTACACATTTGCAGTTATGAAGATCCCAGAGAGAATATAAGAGACGAAAATAATCTGGAAAATAAAATAAATAATCAATTAATTTATATAGTAGGTAAATTTGATAATTCTAAAGTAAATATGTTAGTTGATACAGGATCTGAGGCTTCATTAATAAAAGAAGAATTTATCAAAGATAATATAGGGTTAAAAGATAAAATTGTTAAAATTCCAAAGATAAATCTAATATATAAATAGTAAAGGATTATACGAGGCAAACAAAATGGTAAATATCTCTATCGATCTAAATGGATTAAATGTAGTAGTATCATTATTAGTAGTACCAAGTCTTGAATGTGATGTAATATTGGGTAACGATGAATTGGAAA
>NW_019417063.1:245888-275106 GCF_000390285.2 Anoplophora glabripennis
GCTGTGTGAATTGGAGAATTATCCTGTAATGAAGAAGTAATTATTTTAATATTTGTATCATTTCTTACATGTTGAAATACAAAATTATCAGGAAAAAGTTGTGTCACTGATGGTAGCATCACATTCTCTAAAATATTTGTGTAATTCTCGGCTGTTAATCTCCCAGCAATTTGCCAGCACACTCCAGGACCATGAACGCTTATCCACGCCCAAACATTGACAGCAAAGCGTCCACTATTGGTAGTATGTAGTGTATAATTCTCCTCGAATCTTGAATTCCTAGGCCGATAAACACGTATCCTTCCACGAGAATACTACGTTGTTCCAGAATTCATTTCCTGATGTAGCAGTTCATTTGTTCAAACTGGACTCTTCTTTGTTTATGCTCAGCGGTTAGGAATACTTTGTGAGCAGCAGCGCAATTTTTCAGGCCAGATTGTTTTAGACGTGTTTGTGCTGTTCTGAGAGATCCTGGAAATAATGTTTTTCTTCTCGCTCTTTCACAGCGGTTTCGAAAGGATTCTGATAGATAAATTCGACCAAAGCGTTATCTTCCGCGTCATTGGAAACCTTCCCGACACCTTGCCTGATAGGTCTTTGTAATCTCTGTTCTTCTTATCAGCGTTTTTTAATATAAAAAATATACCGCTCTTACTAACATTTATGTCAGCCACTTCACTCAAAGACCAATTATCTTCTAATTTAGCTATAGCCCTTGCTCTTTGCGCCTCTGTTAAATGCACCGGTATATTTCCCGTTACTTGTTTAGGTTCCACTACGTTTGCTCTAACTGACATATATATTTGACAATTATTGAATTTTACGACGACTATGATTTAAAGTTTAAATTACATGATACAATATTGCCGTTCACATTTGGGTGGCCCGACTGTACATATATTTCTGTAGGGTTTGCTCGTTTGTCTAGCAAAGTGTATGTATATATATATTTAAAATCTTCTTATTAGTGGGATTAAAGCCTATTTTTTAGATGAAAATCCCACTAATAAGAAGATTTTAATTATATATACCAAAGCCACGAATATCTTTTCTATATATGTCTTGTATAGTTTTTTTGACTAACTGAACCGTCACGTTTGTTGTACCTTATTACCATTGCAAATATTAATCACGCTTTCTTCAAATGTAGACTTAATGACACTACCTCTCGTCCGAAATTAATAGGTTCACCATCTTGACTGAGTTTATTAACAACAATTTGATCGATAATTCGAGTGTTGATGGGTAAATAAACAACGTTACTTGGAGTCTCAATAATTTTGAAACCTGCTGGCACTGTAGGAAAAAATTCATGTATAACGTGAGCTTGCCTGTCATTAATATATGCTCCACCCACAATATTGGATTCTATGCAAATGGTATTTACACTGAAAATGTCGACTGGAAAATCTGACTCATGATTACCAAATGCCGCCAATTTTCGTGGTTTAAAACCAAACAAGTGTCCTATTGAATTTTGTTTAGTAAAATCGATGTCTTCATTCCATTTGATTCTACACTTCAGAGTGTTATTGTTGGCTTTAATAGAAATGAGCTTTTGAAACCCTTTAGGAATCCTCACTGTTGTAGTGTTATCATTATCAAGTTATCTGGAGTCACCTAATTCTCGTTGTAGATATTTATTTATTGCTTCAATATCGTAGTTACCTTTTGGAATTTCAATATATTTACCCTTGGAACCAAAATAAAATTTGTTGTTCTTATTTTTCTCGATATTTGGAATTGCATTGAAGGATTTGAAGCTTATTAAGCGTATGACGTAGTTCTTATTATCATCCAAAATAATTAGAGGATTATACCTAGGAGCTTCTTCCAGACATTAAAAAATTATTCGACATCTTCGGTTTTATGAAGTATATTATTCAAAAACATTCACTGCACATTTAACTACAAAAATTTCAGACACAGGTGACCGCAGTTGAATGTATTAAATGATTGTAACTGTTCATGATTATACAATATTTTACACGATCCGTTTGCATTTAGGTAAAGTATCACTTCTCGTGGAGGTCGTAGGTTACCGTAGCTATCAAAATATACTGCTTTCTCTCCATTTTTCTTATATGCAGTCCAGTGTGTTCCAGAGCCTCTTTCATTGTCTAGATACCACATTCTTTGTAACGCACCTCGAAAATGTTGAATTTTTAATTTCTTAGCCAATCTTATTAAGTCTAAATCTGATGTAAACTTTCTCTCATAAATACACCTCGAAAATGTTGAATTTTTAGTTTCTTATTAAATCTAAATTAGTAAAAGCTCGTTTATGTAATTTTATGGTTACGTTATCGGTAATCTCCTAAAAAAAGACCAAATCCTTGCTTGTAAGGTCTTATGTACAGTCATATAAAGCATTTGGCTTTACAAACTACTCAAGAATGATGATAATATCAACATCACATTTCAAAATCTTCTTGATCCGCAGATGAATGCTTTGGCTGACTTATGTGTCTACCAAATTTATCGATTGTCATTTTAGCTACAAGTTTTTGCTTATTTACTTAATAATTTTAGATTCACGCAACTCTTCGATAAATGACACGATCTCGTTAACGTGACCTGTATGGCCAGCAGTTTGAGAGGAATCTAAAAACCTTAATCTATCAACAAGTTCATTAGGATCATCTCAGTATACGTAGTCGATTGGTTTATTCGAGACTTCCATTAACATACCAAGACCTAACTTCTTTCGAGTTAAGGGTGCTATACTACGAGATCTTCGGTGTTAGTGGTTGTATATTCAAAGCGGAGATGATGATTTTTTATATTTGTAGGAACCATTACCCTGAATTTGTTCATTTTCAGAGTAGTTTCTTTTATTAGCATTCGTTGTTTTAACAATGTCTAAGTAGTTTTTTCTATCACCTTCTGTGAAACCAACTGGATGTTTCTTAAAAACTAACTCGTAGGGTCCATTAGTCCCGTTATAAGTTAACCAGCCTATAATTAAATTATTACCATCGAATAGTAGAGCTGCTTTACCGATTTTTAATTCATTATAATCGAGATCATATCATCACCAATTATTTTATGAACATATTCTCTGGGTAAAGGATCAAGTTGAATCAAATAATGATGCATGGCCGGTGAATTACAAAATTATATTAATTAATTAATTATAAAATTTAAAGATTGTTGTAAAGAGAATTGTAAGAGCTTTCAAAAGAAATATTACTCAATTCCCAATGCCATTTAAATATTTTGGGGTGATGCTTACCCTAGCTTGGCGGTGAAAGTGGCGGAGTTAAAAATACCAGCAAAGAATGTCCCCCTTTAATCTAAAATCGATGGGTCTGAGCGTTTTTCTACAATCTTCACGCAGTTCCTGAAAATGCCTCTGTTTCATTTTCATTTGGCCACCCTGTATATGGAGAGAATCATAGACTAGGCTTTATTTATAGTATTGCTTTCACCATGCGCATTGTAAAACAGTCAACGGTTTTACCCATTAACAACAATGATATCGAAGAAAAAAATTCTGAAGAGATATGGAGAATTGTTAACACATAATTCGTTGCTTGGTTGTCGGTCCATCAAACTCTGGTAAAACGAATGTTATGATTAGTTTAATCGAGCATCCTAATGGACTGAAGTTTGAAAATATTTATATTTTTTCTAAGTCTATCAATCAAAATATCAGTATTTAGAAGAGCTTCTAAAATCAAAAAAAGGAATTGGATATTACTCCTTCATTAATTGCGACAACATTCCACCGCCTGAAGATGTAAAACGAAACTCAATATTTATTTTTGATGATGTAGCCTGTGATAAACAAAATGTTATGAGAAATTACTTCAGTATGGGTCGTCATAAAGAAGTAGATTGTTTTTACCTTTGTCAAACGTATACACGTATTCCAAAACATCTAATACGTGATAATGCAAATATGTTGATAGTCTTCAAGCAAGATGATTTTAATTTGAAGCATATATATATAAAGATCACATTAATACCGATATGAGTTTTAATAAACTTAAGGAAATTTGTTCACTATGCTAGAAAGACAAATAATATGGTGTTATGGTCATTAGCAAAGACAGTGATATCAGTAATGGTAGATATAGAAAAGGGTTTGATCATTACATACATATAAAAAGAGAGATAAGCTTTGCTAACTTTATTAAATCATTATTAGTATTCATACTGAACTGTTTGTAACACTACGTTGTTTTTTACTGACAGATACCTGTTTTTACTGCTACAGACCTGTTTTTTACAGCCTGGAACCTGTTTTCTACAGCCTGCAACCTGTTTTTTACTGTCAATGACGAATCTATATTAACTACTGCAGTTAGGAAGAATTGATGTTTTTAATATGAATAGAAAGGAAGTTGAAGTAGAAAAATTGTTAATACAAAGGAGAAACATAGTAAAGGAAAACTTGAATGCTCTGAAAGAAGTACATATAATTCAAGAACAATCGTCTCTCCCTATCACAAAACGTTTACAAACAATTGCCGAGAAACTTGATGGAGGGTCAAATATAAAAAGTGAGGAACCTATAAAAAGGGAAGATTTTCCTAGATACATCAGTTGTCGCCGAATGAACTTCAGATGGTAATGATATTGCTGATGGAGATAATGCGGAAGACAATGAGGAACCAGATGAAAATGTAAGAGATGCCAAAGAATACATTCAAGACTTTAGTAATTCTCCCGTCATGCATTATTATTTTAATCAACTTGATTGGTGATGTTCATAATGAGATTGACTTTAGATATGGTGTTATGATCCCGATCATAATGAATTAAAAACTGGTATTGCATCTCTACAATTCGATGGTAATAATTTAATTATAGGCGGGTTAACTTATAACGGGACTCCTGGCTCTACGAGTTAATTTTTAAGAAACATCCAGTTGGTTTTACAGAAAGTGATACAAAAAACTACTTAGACATTGTTAAAAGAACGAATGCTAATCAAAGAAACTACTCTGAAAATGAACAAATTCAGGGTAATGGTTCCTACAAATATAAAAATCATCTCCGCTTTGAATATACAACCACTAACACCCCGAAGACCTCGTAGTATAGCACCCTTAACTCGAAAGAAGTTAGGTCTTGGTATGTTAATGGAAGTCTCGAATAATCCAATCGACTACGTATACTGGGACGATCCTAATGAACTTGTTGATAGATTAAGGTTTTTAGTATCCTCTCAAACTGCTGGTCATACAGATCACGTTAACGAGATCGTGCTTATTATCGAAGAGTTGCGTGAATCTAAAATGATTAAGTAAATAAGCAAAACTTGTAGCTAAAATGACAATCGATAAATTTGGAAGACACATAAGTCACCCAAAGCATTCATCTGCGGATCAAGAAGATTTTGACGTAATATTAGAAAACATTCAGGAAACATAATGAAGGAGTTATATTATAATGTTATTTTAACATTTGAGTCCACGGTCTTTCAAGAAAACAGTAAGAATTATTTAATATCTAATATAAAAACATGTCACGTTTTCTTCTACGAGTCAGCTATAGTTGAAAATGTAACTGGTTATCCTACTGATATAACAATTATAAATGAGAAGGAATTTACCTTGACAGAACTAGTCAACATCCAGCTACACCGTGGTGATAGTATATCATTTCGAGAAAAATATCCACAAACTGCAAACAATAATTTATTTCTGGAGTATTTCTTTCTACGAGTTCCTGTGGGGATAAATATATAGAAGTGAGTTTTACATATTATAATTTTAATTTTAATGAAGTATCTCAACAACTTTAACAAATATGCAACAAGTATAAGAAAATACATTGTTAATGAATTACACAAGTCTGCCAGAATCAATTGCAGGGTGGAAAAGCTAGAGAGCCTAAATGCCAAAAATCAAGATTTGAATTTCTTTGCATAAAACAGACCTACTTACTGATATAGATATCCTATAAGAGACCTAAGTCCATATTCCTATTTAAACCGTCAGTACATACGTATAAAGTTGACACAGGACCTATCTCCAGGGAGGCAGGTCGAGCTTGTGGATCTAAGTGCCAATAGCGCCAAACGTTACTTGCTGGCGTGCTGCTGCAGTCAGTCAGTGTGGTTGTTGTTCGCAGTCTACCTTTTGTTTCGAAGGAGTTCGCATTACATTTTCGTTTTTCGAAACCATGGAGGAAAACATAGAAATTCAGATTAAAATAAAAAAGAAAAGAATAAAAGAAGGGTCAGTGGAAAGGAATATGAAACTAAAAGTGGCAGATTGCGGCTTGCAAAACCCCTGCCAGATGAAATGATAAGTTTGTGGTTATGTCCAATTGTTTAGTACTCACAACGCGGGAATATCGATAATCTATTATATAATGTTATAACTTTCGAAAGCATGTTGCTTAGTGACACACCGCGCTGCAGACGGAGGTCGGTTACGTTTATACAACATGGTTTAGATATTTCTGGTATAAAATTATTGAGTATAATCTATCGATATTCGAGGGTTATTCGTAAGAAAATTGTTTACTAATTTTGAACGATTCAATTTTATTATTGACATTTTAACAAATTTTAATATTATCTATATAATTTTTGATATTAAAATTATTTTTTGATGATCTTAAATTAATTAATTAATCAATAAATTTCATTGGATACTTAAGGGGGTATTTTGGTTATTTTGCAGGTAACTTGTAAATGCAAATACAGTTGCCATGTCCTTTCCTTTGAACAAAGGTTGACGCTTTATAAAGATTTCTATTCGCTTGATGAAAAAAACCAAGGTACCTACTTAATGGGGATCATGCAAATAGCTGAAATTCAGAGAAGACGCCATAGGCACTATGACACGCCACCTGCGAGTAGAAGGCAATGTTCAGTGTATTACCAGATTCCAGATGAAAAAGGAAAATTACTTCACGTATGAAAAAAAACATTTTGTAACACATTTTCTTTGTCCGACAAGAGAGTACACAATCTTGCGTTAAGAAAGCAAAAAGGGGAATCTTTAAAGAAAAAACAGGGGTAGAAAACGCAAAGTTCACTGAAAGGGATGAGTTAGCTGTTATAAATCACAAAATCCATTCCAGCAGAGGAAAGTCATTATGGAAGAAGTCAGTCTTCGAAACAGTACCTTAGCTCGGATATTAACCTAAATAGGCTTTTTCATGCATACAAAGAAAAACATCCAAATTCTGTGGTTACCTAAAATATTATACTCGCATATTTAAGACAAAGTTCCCCAATCTGTCGTTTCATCGACCAAGAACAGACATGTAAAACGTGTGATTTATTAGCATGTTCTATTAATATGAATAATTCCGATAGTTCTGAGGCCAAAGTAAAATTGAATTTGCATCATTGCAAATACAAAGCTGCTCTTGAAGATATGCAAAATGATATATCCAATTCTACTCTGACGCACTTTTCCTCGGTTCTCTCTTTATGGATCGTTCGGTGTAAATTTTTATTACTTTTAACTATGGTGTGTACACCCCCTGCAATTTAATTTTTCGGAAAGGTTTTATATTCCTCGGACTGGACTCTAAACGATGACGTTAGTTAATAACTTATATAGTCGGTTTTAATCTCGGGCGCCAGTTTCCCTAAATTTGACGTGGGGGAAACTCCACGTATCCCTTACCCTCGGTTTAGAGTAAAGTGCACAGGTAGCTACAGTGAAGAAAATAAATTCCAGGGGTCAATGAATTTCTTTTAGGAGAAAACGGCAGAAAGTACGGCAGAGAGTAGTTTTCTCAGTGTAGTTTTATTTTAGATATGAAATTTAACGGGAGCTCTACAAAATGATATCAGCGTTTTTGCTGGTTCGGAATGTTATCGTTTTACCTCGACGGTGAAAGAAATAAACCTATTAAGTTTTACTAGATTTATTCACACAGGGAAAATATTAATACTTATTACAAATACATATAGTGTCAATTTTTATTCCTACCCACTACTAAACGACTGAAATTATTTACAAGTTTCTTAACAATAATTATATACAAATTCAGTGTGAAAGAGACAAAATTAAAAAGTTATGATTCTGGGTTTTTTACCATTTTACTTATCACCTTAGAAAAGAAATAAATATTTGCAAACGGGATCGAAATAAAATATTTATTACTCTACAATCGTAGACGGTTTTTACGTACAAAGGAAAAGGTGATTTCAAACGGTCTGACTAAAATATTTATAGACGGTTTTTTACTGGTCCCCGCTGATTCTGAAAATAAACCAAAATTTATTCGGAATTATTTCGGACTTATTTTAAACAGGCGGGCGGTCAAATATCGGTATAATGGCCTAGCAAGCAATGCAAAATTAGTAAGCGGAATGCGGTAAGCGGTAAGCGATAGCAATAACCAGCGAAGAAAGCCCAAGCGGTGCAAGGCGGAAAGAAAGGATGGTGAAACGGGATCCGAAGTATCTCGCCTTACGATTCGTACTAGCCTTTAAGCTTTATACGTCCTGGTGGCCGATGTTGTTGGACTCTCTGTATACAACGCTTCTCGGTCTGATGGGTGTACACGCCGACCAGGGAGAAGCGTACGGATACTATATGGAACGACCCGGAGATTGGGTCGGCACGCCGAACCTCTAGGTCTTGGTTCACATATCCCCTATTACCCAGCGTACATCAAGGTGCGGGACACCAAGCAACGCAGTAGTAAACACGACGGCTTCGTCGGGATTGGGTTTAACACGCCGAATCCAACGATTGCACTGTCGTGTGGGTTGAGACGGACGGTGGAATTTGTGTGTGGGTTACCAAGAATATTCTTCTCGGGCCCACAGTAATTCCACACCTAAAAGTGTACAAATCTGTTCGGACTTGTACCCGGTTGGAACGGATAATAATAAGGAAAATAATTCTTACTAGGTTCACTGGTTATTCCGGGCTGGCTTCGGTGGAGAGTACTTGCTGGCGGTGGACGTCTGTTCGGTATTGAGTTCTGGATACGAACTGTCGGTTTCGGGGAATGTCGAGGACTTTTGTTGCGCAAATCCCCACCGGATTGACACCAGTCGTGGGGGACCTCCACGTGACCAACGGCTTGTCAGAGTGGGGTATCGGCCGGTCGGACCCGCGAGTGGATATTTGATATATATGTAGAAAAATCAATAATTCTCGCCGCCGGGGTAAAATAATCCGAAATAAAAAGAAATATTTTTAAATTCAGACATAATAAAAATGAAAAATAAAACAGGTTCATTACACTACCTTGCCATCTTTCAGTTTACTGCCATTTCCATAGATTTACAAGTTATGTTCGTTCCAACATTAACTCATAGTGACATGTTTTATAAAAGACAGCTTTCGTGATACAATTTGGCAGTACACATTAGCAATATTAATAAGGCCTACATGTGCATGTGGCATGAGGCCACAGCGTCCAGAGGTGGTGACGAAATAGCGTCCTGTCTTCTTGCAGTACTCAATGAATCTAATACTTTCTGCTACAAGGAACGACTAATCATCTGGTCAGACAACTGCACTGGTCAGAATAAAAATCGTATGATGCTATTTTTGCTAATGTTTCTTGTAGCTCATGGCCAATTTAAAGAAATTACTCAAAAATTTCTTATAAGTGGCCACAGTTTCCTTAGTTGTGACAGAGATTTCGCTGCAATAGAGAAAAGAAAATGAAATACAAAAGCCTTTATTCTCTCAGAATTACACGATATTGTAAAAACTGCGAGATACTATAACCCTTTTGAAGTCATAGATATGGATTCAGTCGGACATTTTTTTGAAATTCAGCAGGCGGCTGATACACTTATAAGTACCAAAAATATGAATATTTCTAAAGCTACAGGAATTACAATTTCTGAACTACATTTGCGGGAAGGATATATTGAAATGAAAACTTCAAATAGCACATTCGAAAACTGAGATAAAATTAAAATATTTAAAAAAGGAAAGACATTTCAAGATTTAAAAGAAGTAGCATTACTGGAGAAATCAAAAGGAGTAGTAATAAACCAAGAAAAAAGAAAACATTTATTAGAGATGATACCGTATCTTGGTAAAGAAGAATATAAGGAATTCTACAGATATCTTCCAAATTAGTTTAGTTTGTTCTTTTATTTTAAATGGTTTGTTCATTGTTCAGTATTAATACATACCTATGTATTTTTTTATGTAACATTTTCGAGAAATAAAGTTTTTTATTTTTATTGGCAATCTTTTGTTTGAAATACCCAATAATATTAAAATGGTACTTAGGCCCTCCAATTTTAAACCTTCTCAGCACTCAAATGCTAGTGGGCCTAAGTGCCAAAAATTAAAATTCGCTCTCCTGGAAAATTATGTTTTTGGCACTTAGGCTCTTTAGCTTTTCTACCCTTCAATTTCAGAAGACGTGGAACCGTAATAATAGGTCTGAATGATTTAATACAAGCTGATTTAATTGATTTGATACCATATTCGAAGGAAAATAATGGATATAAGTATGTTCTAATCGTTATTAACTGTTTTTCTAAATTCGTATGGACAAAACCTCTAGTAAGCAAATCAGTGCAGGGTGTTACGATTGCAATTAATATGATTTTACGTTTAAAAAACATTCCGAAAAATCTGCAAACTGACATGGAAAGGAATTCTATAATGAGAATTTATAGAAACTGAGAAAAAAATGTAATATTAATCACTACAGTGTTTATAGTACGAAGAAGGCTTCGATTGTGGAACGTTCCATTAGAATTATAAAGAATATGCTTTGGCGTTCTTTTAGTTTAGCAGGAGAATATAAGTGGATTCAGATTTTAGATAAAATTGTTGATAAATATTGTCCATTCTACAATAAGGATGAAACCAATTATAGTTACATCAAGGAATGAGAAATCATTATTAAAGTCAACATATACTCATTTAAAAATTGCTGATAAAATAACAAAATTTAAAGTAGGCGATCATGTGAGAATTAGCAAATATAGAGAAGCTTTTATGAAAGGCCCAAATTGGTCTAGCGAAATATTTATCATTAGGAAAATAAGATTAACGAATCCCATAACATATTTATTGCAGGATGAGAATGGTAAAGAAATAACAAGGTGCTTCTATGAACTGGAATTACAAAAAGTAAAACATCCTGACGTCCACTTAGTTGAAAAGGTGTTACGAAAAAAGGGAAATAAAATTTTTGTCAAATGGTTAGGTTACAATGACAAACATAATTCCTGGATTGATAAAAATAATGTATTGTAGCATGTTATATTGTATAAGAATTGTAGTATACAAGAATAGGAATAAATAAATGATAAAACTACTAATGATCCGTACATAAATAATACTTCTAGTCGGCACGAACGATTATCAACCTCTACCGCGCAGACGTCAGCCGCTGTGACGTAGCCGGCTGAAAGCTATGCCGATCCTGCTCCAGTCGCCATCTTGAATTGTGGAGCAGAATCGGCACAGCTATTCTACTCTAATATTCCCCAACGCTGCGACCGACATCACCCGGGTCTGCCGATAGCGCGCTGTGTCCACTACAGTGACGACCGCCACCTGACGACGAAGCCCGGCGCGCTCCAGGACGATATTTGGAAATGTTTGTCATCGATTTTACCGATGTTTCTAATGGGTTTCTAAGACCGAACTGCTCATGCGATTCTAATTAAATTTTAATGCAGCATACATGCACTGTAGTGAAAGTTCTATCCAAAGATGACAGGAATCATATGGCTAATTATGCCGTTATACGGGAAAACACGGATTTTACGGCTTCCGCGTTTTCAGCCGTTTGACCCATACGATCTCGATAGAACCTTCCAACCACAGTTCAGCACTTTACCACATTCAAATTCAAAACGAATCGTGTGGCTATTAGCGACGCAAAACGGGAATTGAGGATTTTACGTTTTCCGAAAATTCTCCTAATCAGTCCACACGATCTCACTCAAACCATCCAACCATGGTTCTATCCCTTACCGGGCGTACGACCACCAAATATGGAGGCCATCCATCCGTACATAAGGTCACAGAACGACGTAGAACGGAGACGGAAAAATATTCGAATATACAATTTTTCCATGTCCTCAAAAATCCGCTCCGTGAGGGTCCTACCGCTACAGCGGTGCAGTTCTTGTCTTGGACAGCTCAAACACCCATTCCGACCCAATTTCGGAAAATCCAAAATTTTCCGAAGTCGACTACCATTGGGCCTAAGGATGAGGACGATAAGCTGATTCCAAAAATTGACATCCCAAACTTATCAGAAAATCGGGAGAAGCCGTAGGGGGAAGGTGTTCCAGAGCGGCGGCCGTTTCCAGGGTGCCACTTTACGGGAGATGGAGAGAGCACTCCGCCAAATCTATGGAGATCAGCGGATTTTCCAGAAAGCGGTTGAACGTCTACAAGAGGCATTTGCAGTATATTAATCGAGCAACATAGTCTCGAGCGTGAGCACGCGACATTTTTTCTAAACCTTATGCGCCCTACCGTTCATAAAGCATTCATAAACTGTACACTATATTGAATAAAGCCTTTTGAAGCATATTTCTGACTTTTGTGGAGAGAGCCCCTCTCACCCAAAAGTTCACAAATCAGAGCACAGCGCTCACTCTCGCTTCGTTGAGCTATATGCATCGAGACAACCTTTCTCGGCCAGGCCTCCATCGAGGTAGCTCGTCGAGGCAGCCCTCCCTCGAATCGTATCCTCTGAGGTAGCATACGCAGCCTCCCTTGAGTGCCGTAGTACATTTTTCAAGCTCTTAAACTTTCCGGCTCCTTTGCAGAGACCTGTATTCAATCCACAAGCTCACAAGATTTCCGGCTCCCTTGCGGAGACTTGTACACATTCATTGTCGATACAGCGCTCGCCCGAGGATGGCGACCCGCGGCATGGCTCAACGTGGGACTCGAACTCCGCGAGAGGTTTCTGCGACCTCTTACGCCCAACACCCAGGTGCCATGGACCGGCCAACCAATCCCGAATCAGAGGTGTGTCTACGACACTTTAAATTCTCAGAAAAAAGATTAGTTTAGGGAATATTGTTTATTACCAAGGACAAGCTGCGTCTGATACTCAGGTTCAAAACATTCTGAACTAAAATTTACATTTCGATACTTCCTAAAATTTAGATTCCAATTAATTAAATAAGCTAAGCATTTGACCTATTATTTTTTACAGTTCTTGGATCAAACGAACTTAATTTTACGTTTAACAGAGATTTTGTTGATATAACTATTGATTCGGAATTTTTTTAACCTAGCAACCAGACAGTTATAGATAATTTAATATTTCTACCGGCCTGCCGCGATCGGGTAAACACGATTCGAACAGGCAGGATTTCGCAGACGTAGACTTTTGACGACAGTCTATCGAACACGTAGGATTTGCAAAGCATAGGATGTATCCTGTATTTTTACAAAAAAATAATCATTGCTGTATTTATACTATGCAGCACAAGGGGTAAAAAAATCAATTTTCAGGGCCGTAAGTCGAAAACAAAGAAGTTTCAGAATTTGGGTCCATTGACACTTTTGATTTTTGTTTTTCTATTTAAGTAACTTATTTAATTCATCTTCGATTAGTCTCTCATTTGGCACACCTACTAAGTAGATGAAGCTCTATTGGACCAGTCAGAGAACGAAGCTGGTTTTACAAGAGATGGTATTGCATGGCAACTTGATTAATTACAGAAAGAATGATCAAAAATTTGATGTTTAATAACACACTAATAGCGATTTCCTGGCAAACGGTTACATTTATCGGCTTGACCAAAGAGTATATATTTTTTTCTGATATTGTTTCTCTTTTCAATAATGTTTAAATTTCTGTGATGTCTAGCAAGAGAAAAAAGTTATGAACCAAACAAATTTTGAGTTCTAGGTAAAGTGCCCTCTAGCGGTGCATAATGAAACTTTTCTCTAACTGGTCCAATAGAGCTTCATCTACTTAATGGGTGTGCTAAATAAGAGACTAATCGAACATGAATTAAATAAGTTATTTAAATATTATATTTCATTACATATTGCTATTTTAATCCATAGAATCACCTCCCGGAGTTTGCTGACGGAGTTCAAAACACCCTGTATATTACTTTTAGGAAAACTTTTATACTTGATTTAAATTAATTAAAGTGAAGAAAATGTACAAAAGCTAATCTACTGTTTTTAGGTACGTTTCTAGGAAATTGCGAATCCGATAGAAATAGGTCAGAGGTTTGGAGAAAAACAACTAGTCTTTGGTCGTATTTAAATCATCCAGATATTTTAACTACTTTACTTAATCCAACGTATGAGCCAAATAGATCGCCGATATGGCCCAGTGTAGCTCCAGTAAGTCTGAAATTATGGACTGAACTTTATTTAAGGTGAGTAAAAGCTAGAAATTTTTAAATTTAGTTGTGTATAAATAATATTTCATATCCATCTATAAACGGTTTTGAGATTTGAATGAAATTTAAGGTAGGCTGCTTTTACCTTTTTATCAGATTATCCTAATTATTCTTCTTCTTAGTATAGTCATTTGGTAAATTATTCTTTGTTATTTTTTTGTGCGTATTTGTATTTAGACACGTTACTATGGCTACTCATAACGGTGATTTTTATATAGCAAAGAAACTTTTAAAAATTAGTTATTTTTGTACGGTTTTGTACGGAGTACAGTAAGGGCTAGTGACATTGAGAATAGGTGAAACATATTCATTGATTGACTAAAAAAAACCGCCGCAGGCGAAAATATTCAAGGTAAAACGGTTTTAAATGAATCTGGAAATTTTTTGTTGCATTTGCAATACTACCGAAAAGCTAACGTTCGTGAGAAGGATTTTCATTTAGATTTTATATAAAATAGAAATATTAGTTCGGCTTGTGGACTTCTGCGAACATTAGCGCACACCGTACAATCATATAACATATGTTCCAAATAAGCTTTGTGGTTACGACAGCCTCGCGCGACGTTCCCAAAATTGTTAAATCTCTTCTTATTCCACACGCCCGACTTTACACCCACAATTAAACACGGCATACCAGAAAAGTTTTCCACACAACCACTTATACTCCGAATACCATTCATTCCGAAACTTCCAAACGTACCCATTATTTTTTGACTTTTCCTTTTTTCCATATTGAAAGAATAAGGCACAGGTCTCTCGCAATTTAAAAAATCCTTTTTGTCCTCAATTTTCCATCTGGAAAATGGCGTTTCCTATAAAGTGCATACTGGATCATACATAAGAAACATTTCTACAATTATTATACAAAACAAATATTAACTATAATAAGAACCGTTTTAATCGTGCACTGGGCGACGCGTATCGTATACACTGTTTAAAGGCAGGCGATGGGCGATTCGATGACAATGCTGCTTCAATATCTGCGTCACTCGTTTCCCCTATGTCGTAGTTTACTCCCGTATATTGGCCTCCTCGTTGCCATAACAACCGCCGTAAACAACGCTTCGAAGAGAAGCGGAATACAGACTATTTTCGATCTGCGTCACTTGCGTATACTATACGTTGTATGGTCCGAGGTTGATATTCACGCTCAACGAAGGCAATGCTTTTTTAGAAGGCGTTCACCGCGCAATTATTCTGTTTATTTTTGTGTATTAAACAAACAAACAAACACAATACATTTTCAATATAGAATTATACCTAAGTTATAAAATTTATATAAAATTAAAAATAATTTTAAATTGCACAACCAAACGGAAATTTTAGGTGAAGCGGTGCGTCACTTGCATCACCTGACGAGCCGCCACTGACGGAGTATTTTTCTGAGAAAAGAAAATATTCTAAATAACATTTACACTTTGCATTTTACTGTCTATAAGGGTATTTTGGAGAAAAGAACAAAAGAAATTAAAGAGGCATTAATACAACCTTGAAGAACCTTCATGACGTTAGGTTGTTAAATGCAATTTTTTTAAATCAAATTATAACCATATCTTGCGTGCTAAATACGTCTATGTAGATCATTTATTAGAGGTCATTAGATGCAACCTCTCCCAGTGACATGTTATGATATTACATTATTGAAGTATTGTTTGCAGTCTACATATGTATATTATAAAATAAAATTTAATTTTGCGTAAAAATATAATGTTGAAATCGCTGATAACGTAACGTTTTTGAGAAAAATTAAATTGTCTGTCTCATTGTCAAAAGGATCTGTTATTAATATAGAGGGTGTTAGCAAACGAATGCCATTCAAGGATAGCTTCTTTGGAAGGAAATAAACGGATCATGATCATCAAGTACAATCTTGCTTCCTTAACATGTTATAGACCTTCAAACGCATTATTTTTCTATTTCAACTAACTGATCAACACAACTTTTTTAGGAAGCAAAATTATATTAAGGTAACTGATCTAAATCCATACCTCTGTTACCGGATTGAGCGACGATACCTGTGTTCTCAATTTTCGCCTGGGGTGCCGGAAGGTTAGTCGTTTACTCGCCTGCGAAGAGATGATCGGCATAATTGGACACCTTCTCCTTCATGCCAACCGCAACAGATGCTTGGGTTAGAGTATGCCGATGTTGTCGCCCTTCCTCCATTGATGACGAGTTGCTTGGTCTTGGTCCGCGCTCTATATACTTACAAAAATTCAATTACACTTTTCGACTTAACCTTATTTTTATGGTACTACCACTTTTTTTTGTTGAGCACGTCGAGTAAATACTCTAGTCTTTTTATTGTTGTCTTTGTATGGTACGTTGGAGCCGTCTCCTAGAAATTATTGAAGTGAAAATGATTTAAATGATTTTGATTAATGTCCGTAAGGCCGAATTTCATAAAATTTGGAACTAGTTTATTTTCTACAAATCTGGAACTGTTGTGAAACTTTTCGCGCTTTTATGTGCTATCGGCGGTGGCTTAGCGATCGGTAGCATGATCTGTTAGCAACGTAGACGAATTTCAGGAAAATTTCGATAGCGTGTGAAACGTTATTTTCCCGCTATGCGCATTGCGATGTACGTCGTAGAGCATCTGCGGTTTCTTGCCCATGGTTTCGTTCTTTTGGAGGGATTTATGCCCCGTGAGCGTGAGGGACATTTGAAGGTTTGTTGATTTATTTTGGTGACTTATTTTGATGAAAATCCGAAATCCGCTTTACTGACATCGTGGTAAAAATATGGACGATCCAAGGCAGTTCGAGATGTATTGAATTTCGTAGGACTAGATTTGCCATTTTGTCTGGGAGTCTGAATCCCGAGTCATATGGGAATTGGCAGCGTAGTCCAGGTAACGTGTACGTCTACTGTCACGATAAATGTGTGTGGTAGCAGTCACTGTGATGATCGAATGAGGGATCCTCGGAATCTGCGTCATGCTAATCGTAATCGTGGCCATTATCGCTGAAGCTGTCTAATTTATTTTCTCCTCCCTTTTCCTCCTCATCAGCTGGAAGCGGGTTACCTGGAGGGACTGGCTTCAGTTGGCCAATGTAGTACTAGTACTGGTGACATTTTTTGTCACCAGTACTAGTAGAGATACCAGATATTAGTAGAGTACCAGATTTTGTAGAGTTGGACAGGTTTTCTTTCGACTATGCGAAATGGATCTACCCAAGCTGGAGCGAAAGGATCTGAGCGATTGTACTTCACCATGACTAGGTCACGAAGTTGAAACGTATCTTCGGGTTATTGGTCTTGGTCGTCCTTGCCTGGTCACGTGTCGAATGCTGATATCTTCGATTCTCTCATCTTACTGCTTCATATTATAGGAGGGCCTTAGGCGGTGTCTCTCCTGTAGCTCAGCTCTTCCGAGTTCTCATGAAGCAAACGAGAGCTTGCGAAACGTGTAGATCCCAATTCTTTTCGCGCGACATGTTTTACATCAGGACCTTAAGCATGGTCTTGAAGTAATAATTATAATAATATTACTAGTGTCAGTGTTGAGAATGATCCAATTGTTTATAAATCTTTCATACAATCATTAACTCCAAAACTAATAAATAAAATGTTTTTAAAAATTTAAATATTCGTTTTGCAAATAGAAATATCAAAACTGGCTCCGAATTATTTTCCAAAATTAAATCTTCTGTTAAAACTTGAAAAATCTAATGTTGTTTATAAAATTCCATGTCATAATTGTAATAAATTTTACATCAGTCATACTTCTAGAACCCTAAAAGGGCGTAGTACGTCACACAAAAGTGACTATAGACTTAATAAAAAATCTTGTAACCATCTGAGCATGTTGTCGAATCAGGACACCGCATGAATTATGGCAATGTCATAGTTTTGGATAGCGAAGAAAATTTATTTAAAAGAACTTTTTTAGAAATGTTGCATATTATCGCGGAAAAAAAATAATTGTAAATAAAAAATCAGACATTAATAATTTAAGCAAAATTTATACTTACATTTTAAAAATTGAGATTGAAAAAAGTTCTTTACAAAATTCAAATTTGCCGCCAGAGTCAAGGTTGGTAATATAATTGGCAATATCAAAATTCTCTATATGTTTTCTTCTTGGAGTCTGTATTCAAACGTCAGTAACGACTGAAATTGTTTTATATCTGTCCACATGCATTTTGATTTTAATTGTTTTTTGTTTTTAATCATCATTGAAGTTTTATATGTTTTTATTGTGTGTAATGAAGCATCTTTTTAAACTAATCTCATGTTAGTAAGTATTTTATAACAATTAATGTATTTGTTTTGTAACATCAATCTATTATAGATGTCTTGAAAAAGAATGATTCATTGAACAACCATGCAAGGCATGAAATCATTGTTAGGATGCGAGGAACAATAACCGGTAACTTTTTTGGCTTTTCATCGAAGTTGAATAACAAAAAAAGTCTTATAAACCAATAAAACCAGCATTTTCGTTGAAATTTCACAACTTTCTAAGTTGCCATTAATTGTTAAATAAATAAATAAATAAATGGAACTTACCTATCTTGTAAAATAAAGTTTAAGCTTTAAAATGAGATGTCATGCGTCTCAATCCGTCCAATAGAATCAGAGATATGGTAAAATTGGTGCGCGCAGAGACGGGAAATGTAAGATATTTGTACTAAATTTGCAATAACTTTGGTTAAAGTTAATCTTTTTTTAATTTTCAAAGGTTTGTTATGAGAAAACGTAACTACGAGTATTACCGGATAAAAAATTGTAGTAGCTATAAAAATAAACTTTTTACATCCATTTAAACATTTAATTTGTTAATAACAATTAAACTGACCACTTTCAGGCTTTGCGACCAAGTTTTTTGGTTTCAGGAAGTCAAAATACTTAGGAATAAGTTATTTGCAGCCGTGGCACTCTGATTGGCTACGGAAACCTATCTGGCTGTTAGACTAATAGTAGGAATTCGAAGCAAAGCAGAGCAAAAAGTTGTCGGTCTTTTATCAAAGGAAAATCGTGTCAATAAATTGAATGTAATGATAATGAATACGGATGATTGTTTTCGAATGTATGGTTATGTGGAGCACTGGTGTACTCTCGATAATGTTGAACTGATGGTTATTCCTGGTTATCAGTTGGTTACACATTTATGTAGAACTCAATTTGTTCATGGAGGCACCATAGTCTACGTTAAAGAGGGTATGCTAGCTAGGAGACTTAGTGTCGATCGTTACTCTGTTGAAATTCACTGTGAATGTGTGGGGGTTAAATTAAAAGTAGGTAATCACACTGTTTGTATACTTAGTGTGTACCGCCCCCCAGGAGGTAATTTGGATTTATTTTATAAAAGTCTGGACCTTATTCTTGAAAATGTAAGCATGCAATGTCACGATGTTATCCTCTGTGGTGACTTAAACATTAATTATCTCGAAAACTCGGCGCAAAATTTGCTCTTTGATGAATTTTTAACTTGTTACAACTTGCAAGTTACCTCCTTAACTCCAACAAGAGTTTTTACCAATAAAAATGGTCATACAAGTGTTTCAAAAGTAGATTATATGCTGACAAACATGAATAAATCCTGTTGCGAACTAATGTTTTTGATGCTGGTTTCAGTGACCACAGAGTTCTAACTCTAAGTTATTATTTTGCTGACAATTCTGTTAAGATAGCAAAACTATCTCAGCCTATCTACTATAGGAATACGTCAATACTCTTGAGCAATTTTCTAAGGCATTATTAAACACTGACTTCATTGAAATGTATGCAGCCGACGATTTTGACTTTGCCCTAGGAAGTTTTATTAATATACTTAATTTTGTTCTTGATAGGTGTTGCCCTTTAATAAAATACAAGCCCAGACCTCACAATAAAATTAAATTTGGTTGGATAACTCGGGAAATTATTCAAGCCGGTATGAATCTTAAAAACTTATATTGGCTGTGTAATGCGATCGGCGATATGGAGTCGCACCTTATTTATAAAGATGCAAAAAAGAAGTACAGTGCACTACTAAAAAGTAGTAAACGTAATTTCTTTAAGAACTTAATTGATAAATCTAACAACAAAACAAAAACCGTTTGGAATATAGTCAATAGAGAAATTGGGAGAAATAAACCACTCCATAACGTATCGATCTACATTGAAGGAAGTTTGGAGCATGACTCACAAAAAGTTGCTTCTGCTTTTGACAATTACTTTGCAAATATAACTGAGAAGACTCTAACCCAGTTCTACGGCAAGTTTAGACCCACTGCTTGTAGGGTTTCTAATATGTTTCATTTAACCTTTTTCTTTACACCTGTTCAGCCGCAAGAAGTTGAAAACTCAATCAAACAATTAAATAATAAAAATTCCACAGGTTTGGATAATATCTCTGGGAGAATTCTAAAATTTGGCTGTTCTGTCTTAGCCAGACATATTGCGTACATAATTAATTTATCGATTAGCAGCGGTAAATTTCCATCTATTTTGAAAATTGGAACTGTTTTGCCTATTTATAAGAAGGGTGACGCTGAAAACATAGCGAATTACAGGCCAATTACGATTTTAAGTGTGATATCCAGAACCATTGAAATAGTTGTTTATAATCGAATTTTAGATTTTTTGGATAAGTTTAAAATTATAAGTAATTGCCAACATGGCTTTAGGGCTGGAAGGTCGACGCAGTCGGCTGCATGCAATTTATTTGATGACATTTATTTACAGCTAGATGTAGGTAAACAGGTGGCGGGACTTTTCTTTGATCTGTCACGTGCCTTTAATTGTCTGAATATCAAATTTATTAAAAGCAAACTGTACAACTTAGGATTTCGGGGGATCTTCCTGGAGTGGGTTGTCGATTATCTTTCACATAGAAAAATTTTTGTTAAATTTAAGCATGCAAGGTCTGAGATGTACGATGTAGATAAAGGGGTACCGCAGGGTTCCGTGTTGGGGCCTTTAATCTTTCTGTTATTTGTAAACGACTTACCCCTTCATATAAATGCAAGCGTTTTAACTGTTTTTGCTGAAGATACATCGCTGGTGGTTACTGCTGGAACCCGGGAGGGACTCCAACTGTCAACTAAAAGTTTGGTACAATGCTTCGCCAATTGATGCGAGAAAAATGGCTTGATAGTTAATATAGATAAAATCGAATGTATTTATTTCCACTCCTCATACACAACGCCGGTAGCCCCATTAAATTTTACTGTTTGTAACAATTCGATAACTTCAAAAAAATGCACCAGATTTTTGGGAGTGTATATTGACGACAATTTAAGATGGTGGGATCGTATATCCTTATTAATTAAAAAGCTTAATCAGTCATGCTATGCGTTATTAAAATTAAGACAATCACTGCCAGTGACTTCATTGTTAACTATTTATTACAGCCTGGTTTATAATCTGCTTACTTATAATATAGTGTTGTGGGGTTGTGCCACCGACACTGTTAGATTATTTAGATCGCAGAAAAAAATTATGAGAATTATTTTCAATCTCTCTCTTAGGGACTCTTGCAGGCCGGTTTTTATTAATAATAAAATTATGAGTTTGCCCTGCATTTATATATTTCGTTCTTTATTATATTCGAAAATTTGAACAAATATCTTCATAGTTCGTCTCTGCATCATTACACAACAAGGAATCCCAATTTATTGGTATTACCGAGGCATAGAACTCATAAAATCAAAAAATCTATTTCATATGCGGGTATTAAGATGTATAATCATCTCCCTAATTGTTTTAAAAATTTACATGTATTGCATTTTAAACGCAAGGTCAAGGATCTGTTATTAAGTAAATGTTATTATACCTTAGATGAATATTATTTAGATAAGGATCTTTTGACGGTGTAACTGTTGCACTCCATGCTATTGTTGCTATTATTGTATAATTTGTAATTTTGTTCGTGTATGTTTGTGCACATGTATTTTTGACTTGTCCTATACATTGTAAAATTATGTCTGTGGGTATTAAATAAATATTATTATTATTATTACTTACGTTTCAGGAAGTGATTCTTTACATAAAAATAAGAAAAAAAGTACATATATAATTTTATATAGTTCAGAACTACTTCAGTACCCTTAAGAAATATTTTATTCACAATAGATAATTTTGTTTTTAAACTAATTACAACAACAAGGAACCATGCAAATTGGACAGACATAAGAGTATGTACTTATAAAAAATATAAATTGATCAAGGGAGTAGGCAGACCAAAAAAATACTGTACTGTTTCATATATATTCTACTAACCACTTTTTAAAAAATTTCGTATTATGCCTCTACCATGTATACAGGGTGATTTTGAATAGAGTAGCACAAACATTACCAGTGCATCTAGATGAAAAAATAAGGCTAATGAACTAAATATACCTTAGACGATAGTTTCACTCCTGAGGAATTACAGGGTCTTGAATGTTGTAGAGCCAACCAATATTTCCTTCAATTTATCTTGAACGATGTGGCGTAAATCATTTATATTTGGTACAGACATTTGTCCAGTGCGGACATATACTTTCTATTAATATCCACCAGAGGCGCTGCTGTCGACTACATGGAACATATTACTCCAAAGAATTTTTCACCCTGTATGAAAATACATATCTTATTTACATTTTCGGACGTAGCAACTAAAAACAAACATTTTTTCGCTCTTGCATTTTTTCGATAAACGCGATAGTTTTTTTAGATAATTTACGAAAAACAAACTTCGGAAATTTTACAGCGCCAATGGTTGCAGTCAGGTTGCAGTAATACAAAAACATCAACACACCACTCATTAATAGCTAAAGGAAAACGCTTTTCTGGTAAAGTAATTTTAATAAATTTATTTTGAAGGAACAGTAAGTATTCGTTATGTAACAAATCAAGTTATTTTAAGTGTCTAATTTAAATAATAAATTTTAATTTAAAACTACCTACTGTAATCTCGAATGTAATACTAAGGAACATAACGTTATTTTAAAGTAAAAAGTTTCTAAAGAATATTTTCAAAGTAGTTCCCATTTTTCTGTAAACACAATCTAACACGACGATTAAAATTATGACGTACTCTTGCAAATATTTCTGGGTTGTTACGAATATCGTCAGCTGCGAGAAAGATTTTTTAACGCAATTCTTCAACAATATTAACAGAAGTAGCATAAACAAGACTTTTCAGTTGTCCCCATAAGAAATAATCAAGTGGGGTAATGTCCGGTGAACGGGNCTACTACTACTACTACTACTACTACTACTACTACTACTACTACTACTACTACTACTACTACTACTACTACTACTACTACTACTACTACTACTACTACTACTACTACTACTACTACTACTACTACTACTACTACTACTACTACTACTACTACTACTACTACTACTACTACTACTACTACTACTACTACTACTACTACTACTACTACTACTACTACTACTACTACTACTACTACTACTACTACTACTACTACTACTACTACTACTACTACTACTACTACTACTACTACTACTACTACTACTACTACTACTACTACTACTACTACTACTACTACTACTACTACTACTACTACTACTACTACTACTACTACTACTACTACTACTACTACTACTACTACTACTACTACTACTACTACTACTACTACTACTACTACTACTACTACTACTACTACTACTACTACTACTACTACTACTACTACTACTACTACTACTACTACTACTACTACTACTACTACTACTACTACTACTACTACTACTACTACTACTACTACTACTACTACTACTACTACTACTACTACTACTACTACTACTACTACTACTACTACTACTACTACTACTACTACTACTACTACTACTACTACTACTACTACTACTACTACTACTACTACTACTACTACTACTACTACTACTACTACTACTACTACTACTACTACTACTACTACTACTACTACTACTACTACTACTACTACTACTACTACTACTACTACTACTACTACTACTACTACTACTACTACTACTACTACTACTACTACTACTACTACTACTACTACTACTACTACTACTACTACTACTACTACTACTACTATTATTACTATTACTACTACTACTACTACTACTACTACTACTACTACTACTACAATTACAATTTATCATTTTTAATATTATTAACGTTTTCACGTTTTATAATTTATTATGTTAAATAATACACAGTTTTAGTATTTCAATTTCAATTCAATATGCAGTTGCGTAACCAAAGTTTATATAATAAATCTAAACTTTGGCGTAACCTAGGTAGGTACTTATTGTTTTTGAGAAAGTAATATGTTCATTACCTGTTTAAATTGCCAGCTCGTGTAAAACATCATTCATCCGTCCAGAGCACTTTGTTAATAAAGTTCCGTTCTTCTGCACTTCGATTTAGAAACCAATTGCAAAATTCAAGACGATTGGGGAAATCTGCTGGTTCTAAAGTTTGAACTTTTTGAAAATGGCACGGGTTGAGTGAATTCTCGCGCAATATTCGCCAAACTTTGGTTTGTCATATCTCCAATCATCTTGAAATTGTTCCTGTGGAAATAGTAAGCTGCTCCTCGACTACATTCAAAACAGCCTCTATCACATCTAAGTCATTTTGTCGATGTCCTGCACGTTCTCTGCGCGGTATGAAAGATCCAGTATCACGAAGGCGTTGAACGACTTGTACAATTGTTCGCGGACTTGGGAAGTTCTGTCGATCAGGGAAACGCCTGCGATATTCAATTGCAGCGGCATTTGCGTTCTGTACACACTCCGTATAAAATCACCATATCCACATATTCGGCATTCGTATACAAAGCCATCACGACCGACAATTTAAGCAAATCGAAGTAAACTAAACTAACGGTTTCGTGTGTCTGTGTTTTTCCAATCCACATCCCCTCTCCATCTTTATGGTGTGATATTCACTCCTTTGCGGGAAAAATGCGGGAGATATGGAGGGTGGTAGATTTGAATAAAGGATTTAAATTGTAAAATGGTTTTGTAACCGTGTGTAGTGTATTTTGTATATTCAAGTATTTAGTGTGCCGATTTTTTTTTATTTGATAAAATACGGTGTGCCTACAAACATCTGCTTTATTTATTTTCTTTTAACGAGAGTTGACTTCGAGAAGTCAGGCTTGTTAAAACATTTTGCACTAAGTTAATACAATTGTTAAAACTATTTATAATAAAATGCAGCATACTCCTTTATTTACTTGCATACGTTGAAAGCGGAACTCAAAAGTAAATGTGAACCATAGATCATGATGTGAATTTGGCAACGCTGTTCGCTTCAGCTGACAATTTGTTCGTGACATTACGTTAGAAAATTTTCCGAGCATCCGGGCATCTGGCAGGGCCGCCCTCTTAGCGGGAGTTATGGGTTGATTTCCTTCATTTTTAAAAGTCGAGTAAAAAATTTTTTTCCGATTTTCTGTCTTTATTAACCCTTCCGAATACGTGGTTAAAATTAATGACATTATGACTGAATCACCCTGTATACAGGGTGATTCAGTCATAATGTCATTAATTTTAAGAGCAGATAAAGAAAAATTACTATAATACGATGGCGTGATTAAAAAAAAATAAATGCATATTTAAGCAGAAAAAACATTTTCAAATCATCATTTAACCCCCTTTTCAGGCTGTTACTGATTGGCTTACGTCAGTCGCTTATTCAGAATTTGCGCACGGCTACTATATGAACAACGCGCCCTAGATGCAACGTTGCCATATTTATATATTTTCGCACATATAAAGACAGTAAATAAACGGTTTGCTCACGTCAGCCAATAATAATTTAAAATGCTATAAATTATTTTTTATAATTATATAATCAACACATTAAGTTGTTATTGTTGCCCAGCAAGAACCTCGAGGAGGTCTGAGCATGCCTTGCCAAAAATCAGTTTTTATTAACATCATAATATCCCGTAGCATGTGAAAGGGAAGGAAGGAAGCGATATTTTCACGGATGGCCGATGGTCGTCTTTTTCTTGCTTGGGCCTAGTCGCTTCCTCGAGGGAGGCTTATGGTAGCACCCCGTCGTTAGAACGCTGGCTCTGTCTTGTTTCTTCTAGGGCTTAGGGTTGACGCCGGCGTCAGACCCAGTGCAAAGCCTCACAGTGTATTGCTCCTGTTCTAGCTTATGTGGAGGCCAAGATACCGTAAATCTTTGCAGGCGCTCGGCAACGGTCAATTAGCTCCACTGATGACTTTTCCCTTGTTAAGGCACGCGATTGCCACGGCGGTAAAGTTTATAGTCCGCAATAAAAATTACAGACTTTGAATTCTTAGTTTATAGACTCGTAATAAAAATTATGTGACTATGTCTTACGAATTCTTATATTGAGTCAATTGCTGGTCGCTGCTCAGACAACTGACTCTTGGAGTACCCTGTATATCACGCGGTAAACGAATGAAGCTAATTACAAATTATCGCGACCTTAGTGGCGAGTAATTTGGAAAAACGAAAACCTCACGGGGTTTATTTCGATGCAAAAAGCTAAAAGTTAATTCTCACACGGCAGAAATAGCTCAGTTAGAACTTCACGAGTTCGTAACTATCGTAAAAAGCTTATTTAGGATGATCAACCTCACGGGGTTGTTGCTAATGCGGAATGAATCAAAAAGCTTAGCTAGAACTTCACGCGTTCGTACCTAGCGCAGAATGAACATTGTTCCCTGTTTTCAGGGCGTTTTTATAAGTTATTTCTGCGCGAGAGCCAATCACGTTGCGCAGAAATGTAACGTTTTTTTTTTTCATTTTGGCGGGAAGCGCCCGTCGTCCACGCTCCGATCGAGAAAGTGCTGTTACCCGATGTTGCGTCGAGAGTGCCTGAAGTCAAATTAAGCCACCGACTAACGCAGTTTTGACTATATCCAAGCAACGGACCAATCGCAGCGCGAGAACGCTGAATGTGACTGGAGGCGGGCACGTAGCCTACAGCGGCAATGTCTATTTAAGCGCGCGCCGCAAAGCCAGAGAGATGAGCTGAGTTCCAAGCGAGCAGCCAAACAGTGCGGACGTAGTTTGTGCAGTGCAGCAGTGAGTGTCAATGCGAGGAACAGTGAAGTGGAAGCCCCACAAAACCTGTCTTTTACAAGACAAGTAATATTCTGCCTTTATTAAGGCAATCTATAGAAAGAATTCGGCAATTTTATATTGCAAAATTTCTACTAACGACCGACGTTATCTCAGCCTAGGCAGAAAGACCGCCGGCATTTATTTTTTAGATTCGGGTGCCGGGGAGGAGGGCACTATGTCGAGATCTCCGACCCCCATGGAGAGCGACCGCTCGAGTGGCAGCGAAGCCGGCGACAGCAGGCCTAGCACCCCCGGGTCGGTCGTGGAGACAACTAGCCGTGAGAATGAGCTGGCAGCAGAGAATGCCAGACTACGACAAATGATCGACGACCTCAGAGATGAGCTGAGGCAACAGAGGAAGGCGTTCGACGACCTTGAAAAGAGGTCTCGAGAACAGCACGCCGAGCTGTTAAACGCCCTCAAGGGACAACAAATCCCAAAAGGGGTAAAGCGAGGTAAGCCAGGGACCTCGTCGGGTTCCGAGGAGGAGTCCTGCAAGGCTAAAAAGAAGCCAGCAAAAGCGAACGAAGCACCTGTCGCCGAACAGGTGAAGGTCCCCGAGATCGTATCAGCGACGACATCAGAGTGCGCTGCCCCTGCCGAGAAAGCCGATAGGATACCGCTTGTTATTCTTCGCTAGAAGGAGCAGTGGACGGAGGTCAGCAGAAGTCTGACAAACAGGAAAATAAATTACACCAGGGCCAGGTTAACGGGTGAAGGCATCGCCATTAACCCGCAAACGCCTGATGATTGTCTACGTCTCACGCGTGTCCTCGCCGACGAGGGGAAGGAATTTCACACCTTCTCTCTCCCAAGCGAGCGGCTGCTGAGGGCCGTGATCACAGGGCTACCAGATGGAATTTCCAACGAGGAAAGTCGGTCTGACCTCGAAGTACAGGGCTTCAAAATAACTTCTGTTTTCAGAATGAAGAGCCGGAGGAACAAGGCCCCCATGCCTCTAGTACTTGTACAAGTCCCCCAGGAGCAAGAGGACCTGCTCAAGGTGACAAGATGCTGCCACCTAGTCGTCAGGGTGGAACCGCAGAGGGCAAGAACCGAGCCGACGCAGTGCCATCGCTGCCAGCGCTTCGGTCACGCGCACAGCCGTTGCACCGCAGCTGTCAAGTGTGAAGTGCGGCGAGGGTCACCACTCGGCAGACTGCACTAAGAAGCGCGAGACCCCGGCAAAGTGCGCCAACTGCGGCGGGGAACATCCCGCTAGCTACCGCGGATGCCCTAGCTTCCCTAAAAAGACGACAGGGAGCAAGAAGCAGCAGCGCAAAGATGACCCCCAAGCCAACAAACAACAGGCTAAGTTTGCACACCCCCCGAAGGTGACGGCGGCGAAGAGCTTCGCCGACGCCGCCAGGCCGAAGCAGGGCCCCGCCGCGGCACCCAAGGGAGGACCCAAAACCGACAGGAGCACGGAACTCGCAAATGTTGCCAGTATGCTGGCACAAATGCGGGAGATGTACTTCGCGATGTCGGCTTTTTTCAGTAAAATGCCATCTCTGTTACAGGAGTAAATGGACCCTCCGACTAGTGTGCAGTCCCTCAGAATTGCCTCCTGGAATGTCGACGGATTCCGGGGGCGAAAAATCGAACTCAAGGAGCTCTTGCCCCGTCTAGACGTGGACGTGATGGCGATACAAGAGACCAAAGTAGAGGACGCACACACTGTTAGAATTCCTGGCTACCTAGTGTATCGCAGAGACCGAAACAGATATGGAGGAGGCGTGGCTCTGCTCGTAAAAAGAGGTATAGATCACCATATGTTACAGGTTCCTCAGCTAGAAAACATGGAAGCCGCCGCCGTATCGATCCGTACTCGCAGGTACGGAGACATCGCCGTGGTGACCTGTTATCAG
>NW_019417063.1:276042-327413 GCF_000390285.2 Anoplophora glabripennis
AATTTAAAAAACAAATTGGATTTATAATAAATTATATTTAAAATAAATAGTTTATGAGAATAAAGGAATTTTTGTACGAACAAGGGTGCCAGACCTGAACTGATCCCCTCGTCCCTTCATAATGTATAAAGAAATTATTCAATTTGTAAAACCCTTAAAAGCGTACTTCATTGGTTTCCTTGACAGGCAATGATTTATTACTTTGCATCGAATATGATCCTACTATAGATTTGTGAGGAGTATCAAAGAATTAGGAAGTCAAATTTCAAAGAAATAGTCATACGAAAGTAGGAGCATACTTTGTTTTCCGTGTAAATTGCGGAATGGCGCCCATTTTATAACAAAATTAATTAGTTTACGTTTTATATTTTTAAATATTTATCGCACGCGACGTTTGGAAGAGCTTACGGGGAAGGTACCCATTTGCTTCTCTGCACATTCGCTTAGTTTCGGAATTTACTTATTTAAATTTATGTATTTTAGTTAGGTATTCTTACTATTAACCCGTAGCTCGGTCTTCTATCCAAAATTGTAACTTTATATATTTTTTTGAGCTAGCCGTGGTAAGACCGAGTGACATGTCGCCCAAGAACGTGGGGCTCGAGCACGATTTTTTTTTTAAATAAAATTAAAAGTGTATTTTTCTTTAAAAACTATTTTTTTATATTTATATGTTTTCAAGGTTTTACTGTCAAAATGTCTGTAGGAAAACCCGATGATGTTGATAATGTGTCAAGTGGGGCTTCTAATACATACGGGGACGTGCGTCCAGACAATCCTGTCGCGTACACTTTAAACCAAAACGTATTTCAATCCAAACAACCTCAACATTCATTGCATCCTGCCAGTACCGAAACTGCAGATATGTCTAATGCTGATTTAATTTTCCAAATAACAAGTCAATTTACTNGCCCTATCCACCTATCGAGACGTCGAAGCAGGCGTCCCCCAAGGAGCCGTGCTATCACCGCACCTGTTCAACATCTATATATCCGACATGCCCAGGACAGAGCGCACTACCGTGTGCGTCTATGCCGATGACACCGCCTATGCCGATGACACCGCCATAACGGCCCGTTCCCTGAACCCCGATATGGCGAAGAGGTACCTCGAAAGAAGAGCTCTACCTAACCTAACCTAACCCAACTAGAGGACTGGTGCAACAGGTGGAAGGTGGCGATCAACCCGGAGAAAAGCACAGGTATTATGTTTTCTCGTAGGTACCAAACGCGCCCCCAGGGACACGTGAAGTTCAACGGAGAAGACATCCAGTGGGCGACCACCGTCAAGTACCTAGGGGTAACCCTGGATCGCACGCTGACGTGGAAGCCGCACGTCGAAGCAGTGACGCGCAAAGCGAAGATGGTGAGGGCGAGGCTTTATCCGCTTCTGTGCAGTTACAGCCGTCTCTGCCTGCGGAATAAGCTAACCCTCATCAGAGCAGTACTGCAGCCACAGCTGACATACGCTGGAACCGCGTGGGGACACGCAGCGAAGACGCACCTAGCCCGGGTGCAAGCCGTCGAGAATATCGCCCTCCGTTGCGCGACGGGGGCCCCTTGGTTCGTCCGCAACAGCGACATTCGCCGGGATCTGGGATTCACCTCAGCCCTGGAAGCGATCAGAGAGCGCGCGAGAAAGCTTTTCGAGCGCGCCGAGATCCACAGCAACCCGCTGATCCGGAACGCGGTGGACTACCGACCCGAAGAGGCTGNTAATAATAATAATAATGCATTTATTGCCCAACAGAACAAATGTTCCAATTACAGGACAAAAAAGTATAGACATTCAAGTACAAAACACTAAAAATATAAAAAATCATAGTTCTAAATAAATACAAATAGATATATAAACTACAAAATACGGTCTAGTTTCTACAATATCAATTAAAAATTATTAAATTAAAAAATTGAGTTGCTACAGATAACAAATTATTTATGGTACAGTGGTTTATATCACACTGCGTAGATATTAAATTATAATTATTTGCCATGACATAGATGGGAGATTTAAGAAGTATGTTGGTTTTAGCATTCCCACAATAGAACATGGAATCAGCACGAGACCCATGTCTAGGAACTCGTATATTGAAGGAACCCAGTAGATATGCTGAGTCAACTCTGGCATGAAAAATTTTAAATAGGAAAGATAAACTATTGAGTATTCTTCTATTCTGCAAAGACTGCATTTCGAATCGATCTAACAGCAGCTTATGTTCATATCCTCTATTTGGATAATAACCATCAATTCGAAAGCTTAAAAATTTAAGAAAACGACGTTGAACTTTTTCAAGCTTGTTAGTATGTATCTGGTAGTAAGGGTACCATATAAGGCTGCAGTATTCTAATTTAGAACGAACTAATGAGTAAAACAGGCACTTCAATGCAGTAACGTCATTAAAAGAACTTGAATTTCTGACTATAAAACTCAAAGCTCTATTAGCTGCATTTATAATTGTATTGATATGATCAGTGAAGGACAGTCTATTATCATATATTACACCTAAATCCTTAACATTATCGCAACGTGCTAGTAACGCATTTTCAAGGGTGTAGCCAAATACTAATGGTTCTTTTTTGGATGTAAACGAGCAGATCTTACACTTATCTATGTTAATAGGTAATTGATTATTCTCACACCATCTACTTACAAGATCTACCTGCTCTTGCAGTATTAAACAATCTTCCAAATTAGATACACTGAGAAACAACTTCAAATCGTCGGCAAAAAATAGATGATTCGATTTTAAAGACAGAGATAAATCATTAATAAATAAAATAAAAAGAAGTGGTCCTAAATTTGACCCTTGGGGTACTCCAGATGTCGCTATAAAATTTTCAGATTTAAATCCGTTGTATGAAACATATAGTTCACGTTGAGAAAGATAGGATTTAATGAGAAGAATCAGATTATCGTTTAAACCAAATAAACTTAACTTATTAAGAAGTATGCCATAATTAACTTTGTCAAAGGCCTTCGAGAAGTCTGTATACACCACATCAACTTGTCCCTTGTTATCCATATGATATGCTGTATACTGAGTAAATTGAGCTAAATTGGTTACCGTAGATCGTCTCGGAACAAATCCATGTTGGTTTGGTGAAATATAACCCTTGACAATACTAAAGATTAGAGTATATAGAGACATCTCGAAAACCTTTGCGAAGTTGGACAAAATTGCAATAGGACGATAATTCATCAAATTCTCAGGATCGCCGCTTTTAAGTATAGAACATATTCTTGTTATTTTCCAAATATCGGGAAAAGTTGCTGAAGAGACTATAAGATTAAATAGTTGTAGTAGTGGTGTAATTAAAACTCCCGAGCAATCCTTTATTAGGAAACTGGGAATTTGATCATCTCCACGTCATTTTGTTTTTCAGCTTCAAAATAGATGTGCGAATATCATTCTCAGTAAACTGAAATAAGATAGAACTAGATTGATCTATGTAATTTGATAGATTTAATGCATATGTATCATCCGTGGCAAAAACAGAGGAAAAAAAACCATTGACTATACCGTTGGGATCATTATATCGATCATTATCCAAGAAAACTTCATTTGGTATTCGCGAACTGCGTTTTTTACTTTGAACAAATGACCAAAAACTTTTCGGATCATGTTTAAAATTTATTTGAATGTTAGTGAGATAATTTTTATAAGCAACTAAAATGTCTGTTTTAACAATAATTCTCAAACGTCTAAACTCATTAAAATGATATTATACGACACTTTTTATATTTATTATGATGATATGCTTTTACTTTTATATTATTAATTATTTGACTAGTGTACCATGATGGGTATTTTCTTTTAAACTTGTTATATACAGGAATCCATTGATCAAATAAATCGTACAATCTTCTATAGAATGCTTCACAAGCAGAGTTAACATCAGTGTAATCTCATAAAAAATTGCCAGTTTGTATGCAACAAAGCATGATAGAGTTCAGGAAAATGGGCTTTTTTGAAATTATATGCTTTATTACTACAATTTACGGGAAAAGTGGAGAAACTAGTCTTATTTATTTTTGCATATACTACTAGTGAGGGATGATAATCATCCTCTCCAATTAAAGGTTGGGTTTCCCGCGAAATTACACATTCCATGTCAGATAAGCATAAATCCAACATTCTGCCGTATGCATTACAGATAGTATTGAATTGATTAAAATTGTTAAATTCAAGAAAATTCAAAATAAAATTAGTTTTACAATCACTTACATCCAAAGATATAAAATGAGTAACATTAAAATCGCCTAAAATTACAACGTTGCTTATGTCAGCGAGAATAAGATTAAATGCATCCAGAAATGATTCCATTTCATCATTACTAATTTGTGAAGGAATGTAAATTACATATACATAAAATACTGAATTATTACCTAAAGTAATTTTGCATCCTAACAGATCAATTAGTGGGAAGATATCGTTAATATAGTCATTATTAAGTGACACTACATGTAGATCTGAATTAAACGCCAATAACACACCGCCACCACGAGTAAGCGAAGTTTGTAAATAATTTCTATCATGGCGAAAAACTATGTAATTTTCAGGAAATAGCTCACTACTAGAAACATCTTCTCTTAACCATGTCTCCACAACAGCTATGTCATAATTGGTGTTATGGACAGAAGTGAAGAATTCTTGGAGTTTTGTGTTTAGGCCACGTACATTTTGAAAGTACAGTGTGAATTCTTCTGATCTGCTGGGCGTGTCTAGTTTAACGATACGATTTGGGGTGACCCGCGGATGAATTTAATAATTAAATTATTTTCACCCTCAGATAATCTCCTATCCAGTTCTTTTCTGAGGTTTCGATAGTGTTCCTGTTGCTTAGGAGTTTATCTAACAACTCTTACATTTTGGATCTCATTAAATTTTTTATTCTGTGAGCCTTATGTATTACATCATGCACAACTGATTCAGATGATAACGAAATTTTTATTGGACGCGGTCTATTTTTGTTGACATCAAATTTCCCTAGCCTCATAGGTTTAAGGGTAGACTCAACTTCAGCATTTGGTAGTATATGATCTAACACATTTGTGACTTGTTGCTTGTCATGAATAACTCTTTCATTACGGTTAGTTGATTGATTTTCTGGGATACCATATACTATAATATTCTTCCTTCGAGCGTTTCTTTCTGAAATCTCCTGAATTACTTCCTCAAAATCTAAGGAAGGATTAGATGAAACTGGAGTTGCTAATTTCATTAATTTAATATTTTCTATTTCTTTCTGGAGAGTAATGATAAGAGACTTCAGATCTTGCATATTATTCCCCAACTGAGTGCATTTATGGCAGGTCCAACTTAAATTCTTCTTAGTCCGTATCGATCGAAGTTCTGTGATAGTTAGATCAACACATAAGTGAAAATATTCATCCTTGTATACACAGCAACTTATCATTTTGTGCTCCTCATTGGTTTTATTGCAGCATACACATTCTAAAGCAGTCATTGCTAGTAGTCCAGTGTAGGTAGATAGCGACTTAAAAAGAGTGGATCAAAAAACCACTACTGCGTAAAAAGCAACTGATTAGCAAAAACTGTATACAAATCCCTTAGATTTTCGAGCACAAATGCACGTTTAATGAAATTTTAAGTGCATGCAAATAATTTTGAACAGACTAACTCACAGTTACAGTAAAGTCTTGTAAGACACTTGAAAATTTATAAAAATCACTATTAAAACAACAGATTTAGATTATTTTTAACCACATCACTAATAAAACGTGTGTACTCGATACTCATTCAAATAAAGCGAATAATCAAAATTTCAGAATAAATCGCAGAAACTATGGCCTAAATCAAAACCAATTTAATAAGCCGCGTACCCCATGTAAATTCTGTAGGGAGTGGCACTTCCACTACCAATGCCCACAGAACCCATTCCATCGACGTGAAGGAGATCCTCAACCACCACCGGAGGAAAATACAAATCAGACGAGTACTCCAAAAATTTTTTCAAAAAATTCGAAATATTCCGGCATATAATTTAAATTTGTTATTCAATGAAAGTAAATATGTTAACGAACGTCCCGACGCTGAAAACAACGCACACGAACACGAATTTTCTGTTTGTATGGTATATTATGTAAATCTCAATATTCCTATTATACCTCAAATTGATATTTTGGTTAATAATGAACCTTATGTCGCCATGATAGACCCAGGTAGCGGTCGAAATCTTATCTCAGAAAGGCATGTTTTAAATTTTCCACGTACTGCAGGTACCCGAGCTTTCACACAACCTTGTGGGTCGACTCCTCTTTTGACGAAAGGAAGCGTAACACTACCCATGAAAATCGGTAGATATGAAACCGATGAGGAATTTCATGTAATTAAAGATTTAAATGAAGATATTATTTTAGGTGCTTCTATTTTAACACGCGAAGACGCCGCGTTTGACTACCATCTTCGACGTATGTATTTCGGAATTACATTTCGCGAAACAGTCCATTGGAAAATTCCAGAAAATATAGGTATAAACCCTACTCCGCCTAAGGTCGAATTAGATGTTATACAAAGTCCAACAGAACATTTGTCACAAATTTCAGATATATTAAATGAATTTCCAGAATTGTTCGCGCAACAACCTACACAGTGTACTACCACTACAGTTAAACATAAAATTATTTTAAAAGAAGACAAAATTATTAACGAAAAACCGTACCCGGCTTCACCCGAAAAGAAAAAAATTAATTAATTAATTAGTTTAACATTTAGACGCTATAAAAAACTTTGCTCCGCCTCAAACTAAGCGACAGTTGCAAGCTTTTATTGGTACATGTAATTGGGTGCGTGAGTATTTACCAAATCTCGCTATCTTTATGAAACCACTTACTAATCTCTTACAGAAAGATAAAAAATATAAATGGACAAGCAAATGTCAAGAAGCTTTTTCCGCCGTTCAAGACTTAGTATCTCAACCCCTCGTATTACATCGACCAGATTTCGATAAACCATTTATTTTAAACACGGACGCCTCAGGAACAGGTTTAGGTCTTATACCAGGAAGGTGAAAATAACGCTAAACATATCATATCGTATTCTAGTGCTACTTTAAACAAAACGGAACGTAAATACCATATCAATGAAAAAGAATGTCTTGCCATCGTCTGGGCCATTAAGAAATATCGTATTTATCTTGAAGATAAACCATTTATTTTGCAAACCGATAGTCGTGCGTTACTTTGGCTGGACAAGCAGCGAGACGCTCGTGCTAAGCTAACACGATGGTCATTACTTCTTTCGGAATTTTCGTACGAGCTACGCCACTGCTCAGGGAAATCTAACCAATTAGCTGACCTATTAAGTCGACAACCAGAGGACCAGGAGCCAGTAACACAAGTCGACGAAGAACGTCTCTTTTATCCTGATAAACCTTTTCTTGTTGCTTTAGTTAACCCTGTAGATCTAGATACACGTTGCAGACAGGCCCAACGACGATCTCGCGCAATCCAGCGTACCCGACGTTTATGGAAGCGTCTCCAGAGGGACCAACCTGTCACACAAACCGAGCAAAAAACTTTCGATCGGCACGTCGTCGACGAAAACCACTTATTATATAGGAAGGTAAGCGAGCAGAGTAAAGTGGTTCTTCCAGTATCCATATTAAAGGAAGTTATCACACATTTTCATTGCGATACCCATCCTGTGGTACAAGAAACCGTCAGACGTATCGAAGAGAGGTACTATCACAGAGGGTTGCAGAGTCATGTTCGAAATTTCGTAAGAAATTGTGTAGATTGTATCCGAGTCAAACCTAGGTAGATCCAGAAACCAGCGCCTCTAGCCGCTAATACCGCTACTTTACCTTTTGAGGTTATTTCTATAGATATTTTAGGTCCATATGTAACTACACGTCGCAAAAATAGGTACATCATTATGTTAGAGGACGTATTCTCCAAGTGGACCGAAGCCAAGGCCTATCATAGTGCCGCGGCCCACGATGTCGTCAATTTTCTGGAGGAAGAGATTATTTCTAGGTACGGTGCTCCGAGACGTATCCTTAGCGATAACGGCCCGGCTTTCGTCAGCCGCGAATACCAAAAATTCTGTCAAAAATTTCATATTCCAACCGATAGAGTAGCCATCTACCACCAGAGAGCGAATCCGGTAGAGAGAAAAGTCCAGGACCTCAAAAAAGTTCTTAGAGCTTTAACATTAAACAAAGCCGAGAACACATGGGACGTCTATCTACCGCAGGCTCTACATACTCTACGTAATCGTCAAAATGCAGCTACTACATTTACTCCGTCGCAGATCGTACTTGGTTTCTCAACTCCAAATGCCGGAGATTGGCAAGTTTCAACATACGCTCAAGAGAGGGCGCAAGCCGAGGAACGAGAACGAGTTCTAGAAAAAGCACGCCGATGACAAACAGGATATCAAAAACGCTACGTATTTACCTACGAAGAAACCCCTGTCCAGTTCGTCGTCAACGACAAAGTCATGGCTAGAGTTTTCGTTAGACGAAAAGACGGCTTTACCCCTGCTTGGAAAGGACCTTTCACGGTGACCAGACAAATTTTAAATAGATGACCTACGTCCAGTTCCGGAGGAACCAGTTTCGGCAGAACCAAATCTCGACGACGAAGTACCGAGTGAACCCGACGAAGAAGACGTCCATACAGAACCTCACGTAGTCCGTACCGAAGCCCAGGTACACAAAGAGCCAGAGGAGGCCCTTACCGAAGGACAACACAGCCAGACTTAGATGACATCGAGGTCGACCCAGGTAGTAAGTTCACTGCCTCCGATGAACCTGCGGTGTCCATAATCACGACTCCCACATCAGTTCCTGCAGCTTCCACATCCACAGCAAAGACGTACCCCACCAGGGTATTCACACCTACAGCGCGGCATCCACGACGAAGACGTCGACGATCTTGGATGGTGGTAATCGATCAACCCCTACTCTCCGCCAGTGCGCGAGACAGTGTAATCTAGTGCGCGTCAGAGTCACTAGCCGACAGTGTCAGTCCCCGAGCAAAGAACTAATAATGAATAGACGCTCTGAGAGTGCAAATTTAATTTTGGACGTTTTGATAATGATAATACTACTTGATGAACTTTGTTATATTTACAATTTTGAACTTTTAAACTTTTCGTATTTTATGAACCTTGAAATTTTATTTTACCTTTTTGAACATCTTACTTCGTTATCTATTTTTAACATTTACTCGTATTACATATTTTGAATATTTGAACTTTATTTTATGTCATTTTAAATTTTTATGTATGTTTCACCGAGAAAAGAATGTGATTTCTCCAATTTTAAATTTATTTTAGATTTTCATCATTCTACACTGAGAAAACACAACGCTTTGTAAATATTTCTATTTGCATTTGTCTTATGTACGTTTAACATTTTGATGATTATGACATTGATATTTATGAACTATTGCCTTACTTTATTGTTTATATGTATTTGTTTATCATTATTTCATATGAAATGTTTATGTATTTTGAATATTTTGCAGTCTTATCCAACAAATGTAATCTACATCTAGTTTCGACGTAGAAAGCTCATTCAAAATTAGCTTTGTATTCCCGAAAAAAGACACTCCGAAGATAGGGGGGTGTTACCCGATGTTGCGTCGAGCGTGCCTGAAGTCAAATTAAGCCACCGACTAACGCCGTTTTGACTATATCCAAGCAACGAACCAATCGCAGCGCGAGAACGCTGAATGTGACTGGAGGCGGGCACGTAGCCTACAGCGGCAATGTTTATTTAAGCGCGCGCCTGTACTCGCTTTATACTTTTTCGAGCCTCGCGTTGGACGAAATGTACTCGATCTGGTATTTTTTCGAGCTCCTTGGGTTGGAATTTGTTATTTGGTTTTGTTTTGTTTTGATTTTTATTTTGTTTTATTTTGTTTTGTTTTGTTTTTTTTTATTTTATTTTATTTTGTTTTGTTTTGTTTTGTTTTATTTTTTTGGTTTTATTTTGTTTTGTTTTATTTTTTTTTGTTTTATTTTGTTTTGTTTTATTTTTTTGTTTTATTTTGTTTTGTTTTGTTTTAATTTTTTCTAAAAACAATTATGGCCTCTGCTTCTGTAGTGATGGAACCTCTGCTTCGGCGGTGGTGGAACGTCTGGATAGCACTGGATGAACACTAGGTACTTATTTCTAATATAGAAATAAAACTANCCAACTTAAATTCTTCTTAGTCCGTATCGATCGAAGTTCTGTGATAGTTAGATCAACACATAAGTGAAAATATTCATCCTTGCATACATAGCAACTTATCATTTTGTGCTCCTCATTGGTTTTATTGCAGCATACACATTTTAAAGCAGTCATTGCTAGTAGTCCAGTGTATGTAGATAGCGACTTAAAAAGAGTGGATCAAAAAACCACTACTGCGTAAAAAGCAACTGATTAGCAAAAACCGTATACAAATCCCTTAGATTTTCGAGCACAAATGCACGTTTAATGAAATTTTAAGTGCATGCAAATAATTTTGAACAGACTAACTCACAGTTACAGTAAAGTCTTGTAGGACACTTGAAAATTTATAAAAATCACTATTAAAACAATAGATTTAGATTATTTTTAACCACATCACTAATAAAACGTGTGTACTCGATACTCATTCGCTATAATAATGATTTGATGTCGAAATAACTGGCAAAATTCCACACGGTGTTGAAAATTATTGTTTTTTAATGCCTGAACCCTTTGTAATTGATAGGGGTGTAATAATTGTTTCCGTAGTACACGCACACGGCATTTACACCCACTTCTCGGTCAATGTCGGGAGTACCGCGCCACGATTTGCTTGATTGTGGAAGTTACGTGGAACGTTACGTTAGTCAATCAGAGAAGCGCTTCATGCATGTAGCGGTCCGAAGCATTCTGACCGTACACGTGCACAAGATGCACAGGGTCAACTTACATTTATGGTTAATAATGAATTAATTTTCTCGGAAACCGAAACATTTATATTATCAGTTGCTTAATAAAAGCTGCTTAGTTTCGTGCTCTCTATCACCCTTTTCAAGTAACGCATTTATTTCAGAGACACTGTATAAGAAAATATTCTTAAATTTGGGCCAAAAAAACGCTTTTCCATTTTTGACACGTTGTGTATGTGACACTCCGTATACATCATAAACGAAATATCTAGTTACAAAAGTTTTTGTCACATAGGTAATCAAGAACTACTCTGCCACCAAACTAGAAAGCTTTGGAATATCTGTGTTTCTAATTTTAAAATTTCTACTTCATTGCTACTATTAAAAACAAATAATAATAAAAAATATTATTATTTGTGTTTAATAGTAGCAATGAAATATTCCACGTCATTTGATAGCACCGTTTTACAATAATAATAAAAAAATATTATTTGTTTTTAATAAGTAGTTGCAATGAAATATTCCACGTTATTTGATAGGAGCTTTTTAGTTAGGCATCTTTTTATTTTGACTGTTAGTTAAAGCCTTTAAGTCAATATACAGATCTCAAGAAAAATATAGACATGAAAAATAATATTAAAATTTTAAATTCTAGATCGGATCTTTGAATAGATCTATTAACTAGGTTCTGAAATTAATACATCATCTAGTTAATATCTCAGCGTTAAAAGCAAATTTATGCATCATTTTGTGGCGGTTTGAAATGTACTTAATTCAACAGCAAATCAAGTTTTAGTGGTGTCACATATGATAGCTAGTTTACGACATGAGGTGTCAAAGTGATGCAAGCATGTGTTAAAAGTCGCATTAAGGAAACTCGACTGCGTTAAGAGGCAAGGCTGTGGCCTAAATATTGCGCTCCACTTGTAGTTAACACCGTATTTAACAAGGCGTACAGGATATTATCTTGAAATACTTATTCCGAATTGGTTAAAAATTTTACTTTATCTTCCCTTCATATTTTTAAATTTCAAAATACTAAATACTAAAGTTGTAGATATTAATTAGAAGTTTTTTTATTATATTAAATTTTATACAGGGTGTTCCTAAGAAGCCTAAATAAACTTATTAATTTAAAAGGTACACCTTGTACCTACATATATGTCATATTTAAATACAACGCTTTTTTTTAAGTAGGTACCTACATCTTATACCAAATTCAGTATCATTATAAAATACTTCTTAATATTAGCTATAACCTCCTTATTTAGTATTTTTGTAAACATCAAAAAATAAAAACATAAAGGTGGGGTAACATTTACAACCAATGAACACATTGAAAAGAAACTAAATGTATACATACGAGTAGAAAGTTTTTTTAGAGACATATAACTAAGAAAAATATTTATTTGTGTAAGAAATGGAAAAATAAAATTGTAAGTAATATTTTATAATGAAACTATAACAATTAAACAAATGCTAAAATATGTTTTTGTTATAAGGGATATTTTATCCTTAGTTTGTGTTCCCATGGTAATGAACAACTGGATTTTTCTTTCCAGAATGGACATAAAATTTGTAATTCCAAACAATAAGTAAATATTCGCAAAAAATGGTTAAAAATTTAAAATACTTTTAATGTTATGACAGTTTAGTAAAGATATTAATCAGTGAATTCCTATACAATTTTTGTAAAAATTTCGGTTTTTCATGATGGTAATCTTTGTCAAATATATCAATAGATGAGATACGATTTATACAAAAAAAATTTAAGCAAAACCATTAGTTTGCAAAGTTAATGACAAGTTTATTCTAGGATGCTATCGGACTAATTCAGTTTGATAATAATTATGAAAAATATTGTTTTAATGATTAATTGACCGGCTGAATACCAGACTTGGAAGACAAAGTAAGGATGTGTACACTTCATGCACTCTTTTAGTGAATGCTGGTTCAGAATTACTAACATTAAGAGACATATGGACTGAAGATGACTTACAGCTACCAGCTACCAAAGGATTTGTTAAGAAATCATTATAGAACAAAATTTAAATATGAAAACAGTGAATGGTCCTAATTCATCTTTAATTTTAGTAGCTATCATAAAACTTGTTATCTCTTTGTATGATGTTAACGTAAGCCATTATACAGTTACACTATTAAAACAAGAATAATAAATAGTTAAGTAATGTATGAGTACATTGATTTATGAATGATTTTTTATTTTGTTATTATGCTTAAGATCGTAGGTAGTTGTTTATTTAGTTCACCAAATAAAATATTGCTTTATGTGGCGCTTCTTATTAACTGTTGTAATTTATTTATACAGTTTCTTAATTCGAATGATTCACTGATTAATGATTTAATGTCTGACACACTGCTTCTGTTATAAGAATGTCCAATTTTTCTATTGCGATTGTTTTAAAGGGGCAATAATCTCATTCAATTTTATACAATTTGCTCACTAGAATATATAGAATACTGTAAAACAGTGCGGTCAAATATGCTGTAAATATAAATTATTACACTTAGTTCTGATTTTTTACACTTTCGGTTACAGAAAAATGTTTCTGCGAGTTGTGCAGGATGTTTACAAACTTGGAGAGGGTGTTTTAATGGTAGGTGAAATGAATTAATAATAATCAATAAGCATTTTCAATAACTGCATGGTGCTTAAAATTAATAATATTTAAATTTGTTTAAATACTGACAACTTCTGAAATCGTCTCATACTTAAATACTACATAAAAAGAGGTGAATAATTGTATAGTCTTTACGCAGTCAATTGAACATGTATAAAAACGCCTGCAATAAAATTTAATGATTTCATTGGCGTCCCTAAAAAAGTTTTCTGCTAAAGGTAAAAAATAATAATAACTTGTATATAATGTGTAGAAAATTTCTATTATATGCTCATTTGGCCAACAATATATTTTAATTATTTATGTCCTCATCAAACAATTTTTTCAATGCCGAGTTGCTGCGTAGCGACCGAACCTGGTACATATATATTGCCTAGCTCTTTGGTCTTCAATTGAGATCGGAAAGACTATATATGTAAATAAGGTGCCATCTGCTTTTTTGTCCCGTCCTTTATAGTAAATACATAAATTGACAACTCAGTTTTAGGTAATTATAATATTCGACTCTAATTTTCATTATGAAAAACGTTTATTGTGAAAATTAATGACTATATGTTTAAGTGAAGTTATTTATTTTACTATGTTCTCGCTTTTAACTGTGTTTCCTTTTTGTGAAAGGACAGTGGCAGTGGTATGTGTATTACTAAGTACCTACTAATAAACATGCTAAAATGGCCCACCAATACTTTAACAATCACTTGGAAACGTTGATGAAAACTGCGAGACAGTAAGTCAGTATGTATTCGAATTTTCACATTTCGATTTATGTTCTCTTCCAATATTCTCTCCAAGTTACTAAACACCCTGTATCTATAGAAATTCTCAAAAATATACTGAAGAAGCATCTTATATCTAATTCACATTTTATATCAGCTACCTAGGAGTTTAATAAAAGCTTAATGTAAATAAATACCTGTGCCGGGACAGTTCTAAGGTAAATGTTTGCCTGCCTAAGATTATTAGAATTTGGAGTTCCTTTTGTATACCCCCTTTATTACTTTTTTTTCATTCAAGGATCTACATAAGGATGTATTACAAAAATTTTGACAGTCAATAAATAACGGTGCCAACATATTACAGAAATGTACAGTGTGATATACATACATATATTGTACAAATAATATTGGAGGCAGATATTATGACGCGAATTATTATTTTTAGATGTAATATTATTTATTTATTATTTTAACTTTTTGGTAGTGGTACAAATTAAAATGTGTTCTATGTGTCGTGTCGTCAGAATATTTTGACGATTGATCTAGTTGTAGCTTATTTACTAACTGTACCTATAATTCTTCTTCTGAATCAATAACACCGTTAGGCTCCCATATTTTTGCCACAACTTTTATAACATGGTTGATGCGTCTCCAATTATCTGTGGTCAAATGTTTTAAAACATTAAAAGAACTTCAATTTCTTTTATTTCAAATGTTCACTTACTTGATAGAGTCGATCGGGTTAATTTTACAACGGTAGGGTGGTAATCGAATATAATTATATGATTTTTATCTTAATCCTAATTGAAGCTGACGATTGACAAAAGTTGTGTTATTTCCAAACGTACTCTTCTGAAAGTCACTAAACCATAACGTCTTTCTTGCAAGAAGTCGTAAGTATGTTTCATGTCTTGAGTACGATACTATAAAGACCAGGTATTCACAACAACCGTTTTGGTAATTTTTTTGACAGGCTGTTGACAGACGTATATGCCCCTTATATTACAAACGATTTAGTTTTGAATATTTTGTAACATACTGTAATGATAACTCAATCAAAATAGCTGCTACATCAGATACATTCTTTATCTGTTATCCATTACAACAAATTGTCTTCATTTATATCTTTTTGATAGTCGCCTGCATTTGCAGATAGATACAAATGATATGAACAGCAGTGTAAGGAATTCCATAATTTCTACAAATGTTAACAATAGCTTATAGGATTATTAGTTCATACTATTTAAAAACAAACTAAGGCCAAAAACAGTAAGCAGGTGAATTGCTGTGATGCATCCGTGAGTAGCGGCAAAAATTTTGAATCTCTTCTGTTTAACTTTTGAATACAGCCTTTCCACTGATTTAGTATTTCCAAACAATAAACCTGGAAGTCAACTGGTATTTTTAAAGGGTTGATTGAAATCGACTTGTTTGCTAGCAACTCGTAGATCTTGCATCACAACCATAGTTCGCAAATTTTATTATAAGATTTTTAAATTATAATTAATAAATTGTTATATCACAGCTGCAATTTTCTATTTTTTATCCGTGGGCAATTTGAAGAAATTACGAACAAACGACGTGGGGGCCATGGTCAATTTGTAAATAAAACAATTGGCGTTTTTTAACACCTTTGAATTACAACGAGTGGTGGTAAATTCCCCTTGATGTATTGTCTCAAATTATTTATTTCTTTTCCTTTTTTCTTCTTTATTTTTAGGGTATTTTGTCACATGTGAAAAAATTTTAAAATCAGTGAAATAAACTGCTGCGCCAAAAGGATCAGTCAAGAGTTATTTTTATGAAAATAGTTTTGCCTAACCAAAAAAAACTCACACTGAGAAAAGCAGACAAATATAAGATACAAAAATACGTCACTTTATATCGCGAAAAGATGTTAACGTTTCGAAAATCTATCTGCTTTAGTCTTCTGAACAATTTTTGGCTTTTCGTTTTAATTATTTTGACAGTTTAAATTTGTTTTCTTTTGCCTGTTTCCACAGCTAGAGATATCATGTGATGTTTGTTCTATTATTACTTACTTCATCTTTTAGAATCTGTAGCCAGCAAGAAATCAAGTTCGCAGAATAATTTGACACACATCTTTCACCATTCGACAAAGTAATAGTAGTCTCCTTTTTCTTTTTCTTTTGCAAAATTTTAGCCGAACCCCATTGAATATTATGACCGTTTTCCTAAGACGATCCCAAATTTTAGATTTCTTAATGTATTTTTTGGGTTCACCTACTCTAATATTCACAGGTCGCGAAGACTCCAACATAGTGTTTGTTCACAAGGTATGCTATAAATGTAGCGACCCTGAAAACCCCCGTATACCAAATTTAGCGCGAATGGGTTATTTTTTGAAAATTTGGTCGGCCATCTTGGATCTGTCATCTTGAATTTTGCAAAATTGGCCTCGGATCCGTGTTCACCGGATTCACGTTCGGCGGGGTCTTAACCATATAAGTGAACATTTGAATATAGAAAAAAAATTTTGCACTTTTTCTAGCACTTTTTCGTGAATTTTTGCTATTTTTGACCTGTTTTTTGAGGCTAGGAAATTCCTGTGATGTGATAGCTCAATTCTGACGCCGGAGTCGTGATCAGGAGGCAAAAATACTACGGATAACATATTATGTCGCATGAAAAATACAGACGTTTTTTTTGTGTGGCTGTGTTATTTATTAATACATTTTTTATGAATTTCAATTCATTTTTAAAAATTTAATCTTTTAAGGAAACCAATTTGGCTTCATCATACAAACATTTAACTACACCTTTTTTTATATCAGCATGACGATTTGAATTAAAATTTAGATATCTGTAGTGTTGGTTATAAACACTTGTTTCTAAATAATTGCATTTATTGAACCTAATTTTTGACGTATTTCATTTTATCGTGAAGGGAACTAAAAACGAGAAAAATGCAAAACCACTAACTTCTGTATTTGTCACAAATGCTGTATTTATTGAAAATTCTTTCCCTTGTATCGTTCAAGTTTACTATAATTAAGTTCCATATAATTTATCTCCCTTTTTCGTTAAATCTAAAAACTTAAATACCTTTAGACTGTACCGTACTATTATTGTGTCCAGTTGATTTTATTCACCTCCTTTAGTGAAACCACTTGAAAGCTCTAAACACGTAGGAGTTTCATTAACTGCCTAAATGATTGCCACGTATTGTTGACCTCACGAGAATAATTTTAAATTTAGTTAAATATAATTATGTTTTTGTCTTAACATATTAAGTGGGATTGATGAATTTAATCCCTGTCATTGAAATATACATATACCTGATAATTATGTATTGTGTAATATCAAATAATGTCAAATATATTTTAATTTTTATTTTCAGGTTCTTCACAAACATTTGCATCATGCTTTCTACAGAAATGAAAAGATCAAAGATGACCTCTTTAGCAAAAAATTGCAAAGTTAATATGAACAATAAATTTAAGTTAAACGGTTAACATTAGAATCAATGAGTTTTTTTTGATATACATAGTACTTTTTAGGTCATGTCATAATTTCAAGAAGTTGTTCCTTGGCGGAAATACTGTAATACTATTGTCACTAATTGTAAGAAGATCAAAATGCGTACGTCACTGAATATTTTTTAAATTGGATAAGTTTCCTAATAATATTTTTACCAACCAATTTCCAGTTATATTACTTTTCTAAATTTGAAACAGCTTATCATCCACCCAGCTGAATAAATCCAAATAAATTTTAAAATTACTTGTCCCACAAAATATATGTAGGATTTTTATTGTCTGAATACAATTTCAAATACTACGCAATGACCAAATTTCCAAAATAGTATTTTTTTAAGAGCTACGTCCCTTTCGATATTCTTTAGAATAAAAATTTCTACGCATTTTTTTTAATTTTAATGATTTTAACTAAGATTATATTTCAAGTAAAACAATTATCTCTAATCTCCAAAACAAGAAAAAAATGGGTGATTTGATTTTGCTTTTTGAGTTTATAATGTCAATTGTTATGAAATGCTACAATTTTTCTAAACTCTGGTCATCATCAGTTGCAAATAACAGTGTATGAAGATAACATTAATAAAGAACATAACATAATGAACAACGTTAAGTAAGTTATTATTGTGTCAACTTATCATCGCAATGGTATTATTAGAAACGAGAAAAGTAAAGTACACATTTAATATTGAAACATATGATTTTATGTACAAATAGGTACTTACGACTGGTTAATACATTCACCGATTCAGAAAATTCCACAATAATCATGTTGAGACGAAGAAAACATCAGTTATATAAGTTTTATTTTCTTTGAAATTTAAACGTTTGCATGACAGCCATGACAGAAGAACAGCTGGAAAAAGAAAGTCCATCTATCTCTTTAATGGCAGCTTGTTGACAAAAGATTCATCATGAAATGGACGAGAAATTTCCTTTTAACATTCTTGATACTTTGACCTGTTAGTATATGCAATATACCATCTTACTTCAGACACTAAAATGTGTTTAGTGATGAAGCCAAATGAATGAACGGGTAATGAAAAGTAGTATGTCAAATAACTTTTCGTAATGATGCAGCAAATTGATTAGATTGTTTAATTAACTGATTGTTACAAACCCAAACAATTTGATCCGGTTTCAAGACCGCTTCAGACAACGACTGTCTATTTATGAAGACGAAATTTTGATTTATTTTCTTCAATAATAAATTGTATCATGGTACCACATTCAGGATGCTATGCAGGGTGGTTCTAAAATAGGCTTCCAAACTTCTGCTGCGTTTATAACTTATTAAAATAAGCCAAAAAGTTCCTATTAACATGTGCCCTAAAACGCACCCTTAGGAAGTTATATGCCCTTAAAAGGGCTCAAACAAAACTGGTTTTTTCAAATAAATTGCAGTTATGAAAGATCCGATCATTTAATAAATAATTTAGGACATAAACTAAGACTATTTAAATTTAGAGTTACACTTACTAATTAAAGAACTAATTACTACTGCAGACAATAGCTAAATGTGAAATAGAAAATAATGGGATTAAAATTAGTAATAATAAGTTAAATTACAAGAACTACTCGAAGTGACCACCTTGCATTTCGATGCATAATCTAGCTCGACGCTTCAATGATTTGCGAACTCTTTGGAAAATTCTAGGTGTTTGCCTTATTTCCATGCACGCGGTTTCAATTTCTTCCCGTAGTTGCTGAATGGTCTCAATTGGAATTTTATAAACCTTTGCCTTAAGTTGACCCGACAAAAAATAGTCCAGGGGGTTAAGGTCAGGGGAACGTGGAGGTCAGGGAACAGGACCTCCTCGGCCTATCAATTTTTCTCCATACAACTCATTTAAGTGTTGTCTTACATTATGTAGGTAATGAGGTGGCGCCCCGTCCTGCATAAACCATATGTTTTGGCGTTCAATTAAAGGGACATCTTCCAAAAGTCCTGGCAAGTCTATAACTAAATAAATGTAATAATCCTCACCATTCAATCGATTAGGCAACACAAACGGTCCGATTAGCTGATCCCCTAAAATGCCTGCTCAAACGTTGACGGAAAACCGAATCTGATGTCTGGACTGAAATATGCTGTGTTCATGAGCGTTATGAAAATTGACATAACCATCTTTACTGAAGCTTGCCTCATCCGTAAACAAAATAAGAGATGCAAAATTCGGAATCCGCCTCGATTTTCGCAAAAACCATTGGCAAAACTGCCGACGTGGTTCGTAGTCATTCGGATTTAAAGCTTGAACAAGCTGGATATGAAAAGGATGAAGTAATTGTTCGCAAAGAATTCGCCAAACTACGGAAAAACTTATGTTATGCATACGTGCGACACTTCTTACACTAACCCTTGGATTGTCCTGCACAGTTCTCAATACATTTTCTTCCATCACCGGTGTTCTTACAAATCTGTCTCTGCCACGATCATTTACTCTTGGTTGGAACGAACCATTTTCTCTTATACGTTGATGGATCCTCTGAAATACCTGTCGAGAAGGAAGTCTTCTATTCGGGTATGCTGCCGCATACAGACGTCTCGCTTCTGATGCATTTCCAGCCGCACAGCCGTACAGAAAGTGCACATCTGCCATTTCCGTGTTTGAATATGACTCCATTTTATGAGTTGCAATAATGTTGTATATTTAAATTTTCCACTCACCACTTTTACTAATTAAACACTGCAAAGCTCAATTGACAGTTTATCAATAACTTAAATTGTTAAGCGTTGTGGCAACGTTAGTCTTTTATTTGCCATGGTAAACAGAACAAAAAAACAGTTTTGTTTGAGCCCTTTTAAGGGCATATAACTTCCTAAGGGTGCGTTTTAGGGCACATGTTAATAGGAACTTTTTGGCTTATTTTAAAGAGTTATAAACGCAGCAGAAGTTTGGAACCCTATTTAGAAACACCATGTATAGATTGTAAGCATTCATTTTTGTATAAAGATAAAATCTTATTTTAATACCAGAAGTCTGTGGTCGAGCGGTGTTCTGATTCCCTGAATATACAAGGTAATAATAAATAAAAATAAAATGAGTTATAAATAACTGCGAACAAAATTTTGCGTCTTTCAATTCCTCTTTCCTACTATCGAGGAGGAGAATTGAAAAACTTCTACCCCTTTGTAGAAGGGGTAGAAGTAACCAGTCCTACAAGTATTTTGTCCGTCTTATCTATCGCCCATATGATCATTTAAAAATATCTTAGATAATTTCATTTGTTTGAAATAAATTTGATTTCTTCAAAAATGCAATATTTTTTTAGCAAGAAGAAAATACGATTATGTTATGTTAGTTGGTTATTTCCACAATTTATTATATTTTATGGTTTTCATATTATAATTAAGGCTTAAGATATTCTTTCCCAACACTTTTTCAAATTCACGGGAATCTCTAGATATATACCCCTGGATTATCACCTGCATCTCCGTCACTGTGTAAAATTGTTCCTCAGGACTTTTTACAATATTATAGAAGTACACACTTAGATAACTTAAGTTATTTTGCAGTAGATATTAAAAACAAAAATGTTTTTGTGACTGCTCTTTGTTTTACTCAACTATTTAAAAATTACATTTTCTATATGTTTTTCATTTGACACAATATTCATAAATCATCCTGTGTGTAACAAATGGTGACTTACTTCATTATTCAGTACTTTAACTGAAGTAGTTAAATAAAACAATGTATCTATGAATATGATAATAAGATGGAATGCAACATATAAACAGATCGATGCTGACTTTATATCAAGTGTGATGGTCTCAAGGTTTTCTAGACTTGCCCTAGACGACCCCAATAAAAACAGATATAAGTTCAATTGCCTTTTGTTCTGAAAAATCTATGTACAATGTAATTTATTTTTATCGATGGATTAACAACAACAATATACAAGTAATATTCACTGACCGTGGAAACATCCATCAATAGAGTGTCAATGAAACAATTTTTTTCATTTTGTTTTTTCCATTCAAATTAATTATTGTAGGTTTAACCTTAAAAAATGAATAATATACTATATCAAATAATTAAATAATTATATTAGCAGAAATTACGTTTTATCAAAGCCTTGGTTACATTTTATAGAATGCAGCTGCGAAGACTATTTATAATTCACCTAAGATGAACAAAATATTACTAACTAATATTAAAATAAAATATTTAGTAATGCATTTCCTTACTATATGACGTTATAAATTTTTAGGAACGGTATTATTTTTAAGGAAATAAGATATATTTTTTTCTACCGTCGCAAAGGAATAGAATATTCATAAAGTATTTTTTTTACTCATTTCCACAGAATGTACAATTCTGAGTAAATTCTATTTAAAATATTTATTTGATTTTTTTGTTTACTTAATTTTTCAATTATTTAGCAATTAATATAATTATAACAAATGAACAAATACTCTGTAACTCGAAAATTAAGCATTTCATCATCTACACTGATAAAAATTGTGGAAATTTGAGTATATATTTTTTTACGATGTATTGCCCTTCACATTGTACAGTTACATTATGAAGTATATCATTCCTAATCCTTTATGTTTTTACAATTTTTGATGTAAATACATATACATACGATTTTACATGAACTGATTTGGCTCAATCAATCAGACTAACCATGTGATCATCTCGTGTGGTGTTACCGTGCATATGTAAGGACTGCTAGTAGTTCACTAGACATGTTTATATTCATTTGTGGCGTAATAATATAACAGTCTTTTAAGTACCTGTATATAAAGTTCTACGTAAATAAATAATATGACTTTATGTAAATCTCTCGGTAAATCAGGATTGTAGCTTACTATTTAAGACCTATTTTTATTATTGTTTTACTGACACTAAATTTTGCTTCCAGTTTAATGGTTCAAAGATTTCACCTCAAAATACATCTGGACGCAAAACTAGGATTAAATTTTCATTAAGAAAAAATAAAAATCGCAGTAAGACTTTTTACACGAAGAATGTTTTTCTTCATAGCTTAATTATGTATTTTAAATTAGAAGTCGATTTTATGGAAGTAAATGTGCCTCATTTGTCTTATACCTAAGTACATATTGTTTACCTATTCAATTAACTTTCACATTTAAAGAAGTCTAAGATTAATTCAAGTTTAATACGGTTTTCGAGAGTATGAAAACAAAATTTGGAAGCTCAATTTTATATTTAAACTTTGAATGATGAAGACATTACTAAAAAACATCCCTATAAAATTAAATACATACTCTCCCTTATTTATTATGGGAATTAGTAGTGGACGGCACGTTCTCATAATCGGGAAAAATAATATCATCGTTTCAGAGCTCATGAAGGGGGCTCTGAAATGGATAAATGATTGGTGTAAGGGGCAAGCACTGTCAGTAAACCCGGACAAACCCTTCTCCGGGAGAAAAACTTTTACGCGACTTTCTGAATCTATATTAGGGAAGAGGTGTATTCGGCCTTCCAGGAAGGTTATATATTTAGAATTGATACTGGACGATAAGTTTACCTGAAGTGCACACTTGGAAAAAGTGGTAAATAAGTCGAGGCAGACATTGTGCATGTCGTTGCATTATCGGTAGAACCTGGGGACTGAAGCCAAGGATGTCATACTGGATGTATACATCGATAGTAAGATTTTTTATGGCGCTGTGATATGGTGGCAAAACCACAACATAGCACAGCGAGGGGAAAAACTGAATAAAATCTAGAAATGCGGAATGTTTCTCCAACAGAGATTCAATGCAAGGGAGGGAAAGTTTGATACCCTGGAAAGATGGAGCCTGATATGGTATGGTTTATGGACGGTTCCAAAATGGTCAGAGGAAATGGAATATATGGACTCAGACCCATATGGAGTCGCGCCGCGCCATTATTCTATGGCTAGAAATTGGCCTCAATGATTTGGGATCGAGGGGGATTATCCCTCTTTATCCTGCCTCATCTCGTGTAGGCCTGGACAGCCTTCGTAGGTGGGCCCCATCCGTCGTCTACCCCGACCGCAAATGCGGCCGGTGTAGGCGCTTTGTGGGACCTCCTTTTGTCCTGGCTGGGCCCCGCCGGCTAGGGCCCTTTCTTCTGGCGCTCTTCTTGCTTCGCCGGCTCGTCTGTGTAAACCCCGGGGGTAGTGTCATGTTTATGTGTGGTATGGTTGGGTAGGGTAGTGCGGCTATGCAGCCTGGGATGCGCTTTGCTAAGGTGGCCCTTAGGCTAGCGCGGGAGGGGAGGGTTAAGGAGGGTATGGGGGGTGTGTATGTGTGTGTGTGTGTCGTTGTCTTCGTTTCTTGATCCTGGCTGTCTCTGAAACAGAAAAGGTTAGCGGGCAGGGGGGGGGGGGTCATTGGGGTGGTCACCCAGGGTCAAAAAGTTGGTGTCTAGGTCTTTTGTGTAAAAATATGGAGTCAAGTTCAAGCAGAAATTTTCGCGATAATGACGTGATGAGCAGAGAATGAATAAAGGTTATAAACATAAGTACATAATTATACATCATAAAATCAGTCAAGCAGCAATTAAGGTTTTAGACACACACAAGATAAATACAACTTTTGTGGGAATGTTTACAAATGCCGACTGTACTGACTACCACTATTAGTAGACTGTGTTGGATACCAGGACACAAATGCGTTGACGGAGACGAGAAAGCAGACGAACCTGCTAGGAAGGGATCCGAAATAGAGTTCATTGGAACTCTTTTGTGACACATCTACCAGTGTGGTTACGGGGGCTCTGGGCAAATGGACTAAGTCAGATCGTCGGTCAAATCATAGAAAATACTGAGCTTCAAGGCTAGGGTAAAGCCATGCGAAGGAATTTATGGAGAGTCGTTTGCAGAACAGTATGAGTTGCTGAGCTTGAATAAAATTCAGGATAGTAAGGGGTCACTGTAGTTTAGGAAACATCTATACAAACTAAGGCTTCTAGACAGTCTGAAACTTATCTGCATATCGTAGACGAGTGCGCAGGATTTCCACGTAGTAGAATAACGCTTCTGGGAAAACCCCTTCTGGAGCCCAAGGAGCTGAGAGAAGTGTTGACAATGACGCTTTTGAACTTTGCAAAAAGGACAAAGCTATTTGCTGAATTGGACTGAGCAGCACAATAGGCTTGATAAGGCCACGGAGTTATGGGGCTTGAAAATAACCAAACCACATGAAGAATACATACGAGTATTTTGTCCTTTAACTAAGAAGGGAGGTTTATAAATACATAAATGAAAATAGTGCACTGACCTAAATTTTGCACCATTTTTAAATATGTACTTTAAAATTAAATAATAATTGTATTTAATTCAAACTATGATAATATCACGTTCAACCTGATTCATCATTAAGGAATAAAAAAAAATCCATTTCAGATTTATCAAATTTTGACAAAATAAACTAAAATTGACGCATACATTGTAAGAAATTTTTCAGATTCAATAAACTCCTCAAGAAATTCGAGACAACAGAACTGATTCTTGTTTATTTAAGGTATTTAAATTATTTAATGTGAATATCAATTTTAGTTATATTCCAGAATATTGACCCTTTTTATTTTAAAATATTTAATCATGTATGTACGTGTTTATTATTGTATCTGAGCTAATATTTGCAATAAGGATGTATAAGCGTTATAAGTCTATCGTGGTTTAATTACATATTATGGTTGATTTATATTTTTAAAGTATATGATCTAATAAATTGACCAAATGTATTGTAACGTAAAAACGTGCTCAAACATGGTGAACTGTAACAATTCGTGACCAATTGCCTTGACAAAAATATATTAGATCAAAAATGTTTATACGAAAAACCTTAACATATTTACTAACAGACTTCTGTTGTTATCGAAATGTTTCTAGAATAAAATTACTATTTTAATTTATATGTTATCATTGGAAAGATATTTTTACTTATTTAGGTACTCTTCATGGGTTTTTGATGAAAACAAAATGGGTTTATTTAGTAAAATCTAGATTTGTGCAGAAGTACTATCTACATTATAAAAATTTTAAACCAATGCCAGAATATTTTTGGAATTAACAGTTTTTTTTTTATAATAATGGGATTAAAAGATAACTTATTCTTATATTTCTGTGCAGTAGATCCGTATTGGCCACGATGAGCATTCTTTTCCTATTTTGAAAGTAATTCACACAAAGACCTATTTGAAATGAAACCGAGCGTAAAAATGTGGATACTAAAAAGGAGGCCTGCTTTTTTTGGGTACTTTAACGCTCGATTTCGTTTTAAACAAGCCGTGTATGAATTACTTTCAAAATGTAAAAAATATTTGTTAAACCATTCCAATTTGGACGCAATGTGAATGGGTAGTATTTTAATAGATGTTTATGATGTTAAACAAAAGCTTTTAATTTGGCCATGTCTAAATGGGTTACAATTTAAGCATAAATGTTTATCTATGTGGTATACGTCTCGTTTAATTAAGAGAGAAAGAATTTGAGAATTGTCATGCACTTAATAATGAAATAGAGAGTGGAAAGTCGTAACTCAGGACTACTGTTGTTCAAAAGTTTAATGTTAAATAATAAACATCAGTTTATCGCAATAATACACTACTGAAAAAATTAAAGGAACAAAAATATTTCATAAATTTTTTAGTGATTTTTGAAAGACTGTGAAAAATGGTCGTGTTGAGATAAAAAAAAGGAATTTTGAAGCTTTAAGTTTCTAGTTTCAAGATCTTTTCACAAAAATTATTCTTGAACTACGGTTATCGTGCAATCAAAAGAAATACCTAGAGAAAAAAAAAACATTTTTTAGGATTGTTCAGGGACTCGGGTACATTTCTTCGAATCAATGCAGAGGTCTTTTAGCTCGTTTATTCAGCCCAATTTGTTTTTTGAAAGATCTCCATTTGGTTGCCGAATGAAAAATGACACTTTTGCGCAGTGAAGAAAATATCTTTAATGTGCATCATCTGATCCTTCTGATCATTTAAATTTGTTAAGGATACAACTCTGGAGGGTAAGAGGATGGGCTAGACGCATGCGTATTCCGTTAAAATGCGCCCCCCTTAAAACCATATTTGACGTGTAATATTTGTCTGAAAATGATTACTTTCGTTATTCGAGGTGTTTACTTTAGGTTAAGACATTCTGTATATTGTAGTCTTAGTTTTTTCTCCGTTTATTTGAATTCTATCTAAAAATAATCATTAATGAAATAAACCGCCCTATAACAATTTAAGTCTTTTAATAATTTGCAGGATTTTCATAAGAATTGATCATAAAATTATTGTTAAATCTATATTTCTCTGATAGTAATTAGAAGGCTAACAAACACAAAAGGGGTTCAAATAATAATGATATTTAGGAGGTTGTCAAAGATAAATGCTTAAAGTAATTTTAAAATATATTTATGAACTTACTGTGCTATCTTTGTGCAAACCAGGAGCGATGATAATAAATAAATACAAGCTTTAGACGAATGGTTTTATTGATATTTTTATAAATATAGGGTGCTTCGGAAAATCGTTATATAGATTTTGTAGACAGAAAAAAAACGCAAAAATTGAAGGTGGTAGTAAGCTATTATTCATTTAAGTTTTGCTTTCAGAGATATGTGTGTCTAATTTTTACAGACTATAAAATACTATCACCCACTAAATTGCTAGAAATCATAACCCCGAAAAGTTGTGACCTAAGATAAAACAAACGGCCTATATAATTCATTTAGTAAAGAATCTAATTAAGCTATTAAGGTGTTTCAAAACATACGAAGCTGGAGAATTAAACCGACTGATTTTTTTTTGCAAGACGTGGCAACCCTACATCAACTTTCGTTGGTGCTCCATCTTTGACCTTGCTCTTTAAGCTAATTCTAGTCCAAGCGGCACATTGGTGCGATTGCTCAGTCTTCAGTTGTGCTGTAACAATGAAGACGTATTTTGTTTCTAGTAACGGAAAAATGTTTCAGCTGATTTGTTAGAACAAGTAGAAACCAACCCAGATTTATTGAACTTTTTATCACTAGTGATGAATCTTGGTGCTTCCAGGACGATCCAGAGACAAAACGTCAAAGATCGCAATGGTGTTCAAAAGGATCATCGAGTCCAAAAAAAGCTCACACGTCGAAGTCAAGAGTGAAATGCACGCTTGTGTGCTTCTTTGATTCCAAGGGCATTGTTCATAAAGAGTGGCTGCCTCTTGGCTAAATAATAAATTAATATTTTTAGAAATACTTCGAAAACGAGTCCTCTGTGTCCGTGCAAATAGTGCTGATAATTGGGTTCATCATCATGGATAACGCGCAATCCCATACTGCACTGTTTGTAGAGCAATTTTTAACCTCAAAACACATTACAGTACTAATCACAGCCATCGTATTCATCGAATATCGCTCCGTGTGACTTTTTTCTATTTCCAGGGTGAAAATGGCGGTCAAAGATACCATTTTCAAACAACAGGGGGTTTTAGAGGATGTTCAAAAGAAAGAATTCCAGAAATGTTACCAGCAGTGGTAGAAGCGCTGGAATACGATTCCGATTTATTGATTGCTTATGGAGATATTTGAAAAATTATTTAAAAAAATAACTTTAACTCCCTACGTCTTTAAAACAAAAGATAACATACTCATATAATTCATATGGAAATATTTACAGCCTTATTTTTAAATACACTATCTACACTTCTCGGAAATGCCCTGAATAAAAGAAAATGCGTGTAATGTTTAAGTTTGTTATGCTACGTTACTTTAAAAGAGAAAACTGCACTCAAATTTAAACTGTACCGAGAAAATATACTTGCCCAAAGGCGAGCCATTAGCATTTAAACGATTTGATAATGAGTGCAGCTAATTAGGTGTAATTTCCAACTAGACCTGCCGGAACCCTTCAAAAACAACAACAAATAAAATGAATGACGATTTCGACTTTAAAAAATATTATAATTACGTTTATTTAAATTTGTAATTAAAATTAAAAAAAAAAGATAATTTGTATGTATTACATTTAGCTGTGGCATGTAACCTACTTTTTTATTTACTATAATTTACACCTGGAGAAAATAGCGATCAAATAATGCTTGAATTTCACTTCTTAAATAAGTATGGATAATAATTAGTAAATGGAACAAAAAACGCAAGGCATCTAAAAAATATTATTTGTTTACTTTAGTTACCCTAGTTCAAAATTGGATAGTTTCCGAGATACAGTATGCCAATGTTACAGTTTTATTTTAGTTTTTCTTTAATAACTTCATTCAAATATATAAAACTTGATATAGGGCAGTTTTCTGGTATGAGTTATTGAAGTCTTGTCTCAAACTTGCTCTAAATTAGGGTGCCACCATCAGTACTTTACACGCCTTTAAATTGTCATAACTTTTTTGTGCTCTGGTATATTAAATTTTGAATAAAATACTTCTCCTACGACGTTTTTTCTAAAGCATACTTGGTAAATGTCGTTATGAATAACTGATTTTTGGATATATGGATTTAAAGGTTTCATTTCATAAAGACGTCATTGCCTTCTTTCCCACTGTATCCAGGCTTAGGACTGGTTCATAAATGGAGCGTATTTAGAGCCAACAACAATAAAAAGTTTAAAAAGCAATAGGTCAACAACGACAGGAGTATAGAAGCCAACGGGTCAAGAACGATAATAATTACAAAAAAATTCTAAACATGAGAAGAAAAAGAAGAACTGGAGTAAGTTAATTTAATTTATTAAAGTAAATATTCAAAATGATCCCTGTTTTCGTGGGCATAAAGGTTAATTCGTAGCAGAAAGTCGACACTGTACACTATTGTGGTTTAGAATTTCTCTTCGAATGAAAGGTCTACTTTGATAAACAAATAATAGATCTAAATTATACCGTTTCATTATTTGATGTTTGAAAAAAATACGGTTTTGGTATCCTAGAAAGTTTAAAATATCTTCGAAATTAAACACGAGAACAAGATAGGGTTTGCATCATTCATTCAAACATGAAATTTTATACATTTGAGGTAAAAATAGTAATTATGGTTGGTAGAATTTACAAATTTTGATATACTCTGCTAAAAAACGGATTTCATTTAATAGCCGTTTCCAATTCAAAAAAATATATATGTTTTAAACAAAATATTTTTTATGTAATGGATTAGATGAAATGGGTGGTTAGAAATTCTTGATCTAATAAAATTTATTTCTTTGGGAATTTATAAGAATTAAAATTTATTCTTTACCTCCAAACTACAATGAAGATACGCAAATTGGACAAAGAAACTTTCAGAGATACTAACGCAACGTAATACGAAAACATAAATGTGCCAAAAAGGCGAAGATAAATGGCAAGAACTCCCGAATGTACCGAATAGATTGATTTTAAATATAATCATGACATACTTTTGTAAGTAATGTTCATCATTATAAAAATTTACAAAATCACATCAATTATTTTCTTGTGAAAAACATACAACACCTCTTCAAACTGTAAATAAAACATTTATTTTGAAATGATATCTAAAATCACGTTCATGTTTAGACTACACAATTAAACTGACGTTTGAAACACGATTCATAACATACGTAAACGTGAAAATTACACGTTTTGCTTCTTACGTATCACGATCAACTTATGCTATCCAATGTTGACGAGAATTTTAAGAAATGTCTTCAATTATGTGCTTAGCAAAATGGTAGTAATTTTTAGCTTTTTATATAAATTTTACGTACATACATTCATGTGATTTAATCTTATTTTCATAAAAAATTATGGTTGCATAGACAAAGCATTTATTCGCATGCTCTAGTACCTAAATATGTTCTATTTGTTCGGTATTTTAAATGACGATTACATATAATTTTCATAGTTCATTTTGGTTTTGAAAATTCAGTTATTTTGTGGCGACCGATTTTTAATATGCAAAAAATTACAAAAAAAAAACAAAATCGCAAAAATCTCGCAAATTATAAGAAACATATTCCAACACACATTAATTATACTAGAAAATTGAAATTTTATATCTACTTGAGTCAAATTTAATAATTAAATAAAAATAATTACTGAAAATAAAAAATAACGCAATTGAATACTATTTTGCTATATGAAAAGTATTAAGTAAGTAATGTAGGTATAGGTATTCTCATGCTCGAACGAAAGGGGAAAACAGTATTTTGTTATTCACCTTAGTTTCGGAGATATTTGATATTTTCGAGGACGCTACAAACATTATTTTCTTAATTATCACATAACACAAAAACAGTTATCAAAGAAAGCTTTAAATTTAACGAGAAACTAAAAAATGTAATAATATTATTAAGTGAAATCAAATAAAATTTAAAAAATTCTACAACTCGCATTTGACGACGTCACATATGTTCTATAAAAACAACATCCTGTTATGACAAAAAGCAACCCCAAAAACAAGCTAATAATGATATTGTAGAAAATCTACTACAATGTAGACTAAATATATTAAATTAACAGGCTGTTTTCAAAAAAGTAGCACAAATGGTACCTGTAAATTAGGGTTTCTGGTCGATACTTCTCGAAGCGAGAATTCCCGGGAAATCTGGCCTTACTCCAGACGAGAAAAAATTGTCGAGAAATCGAGAAATTTAAAAATCACGTGCGTCTTAAGTTCTTGATTGGAGTTCGTTTCGTTCATGCGTTCAATTCGTTTCTCGACAAATAACTAAGCGGTTAAAGTGGTTTCTCGACTAGCTCAATATTTTATTTATTTTAAGTTTTTAAGGCTTTTTTCTTTACTTTGACGATTCTTATTTTGTAATGTACCTAGTTATAAGTCTGTGTAGAAATTTTATTATAAGCAGATACCTAATGTTGATGTTGATTCTGAAAATATTTAGTTCCTGTTCCTTTAGTTGATTATTTTATTTTTGTTTTGTTAATTAAAAGACTGCACGATTAATGATCATTAATAATTATTGGAAGAAAGCTACGATTCAAAAACATTGAAATAAACATAATAATTGAGTGTTTAATAAAAAAACAAGTTAAAAGTTTTTAAGAAGATACTCAAAGTTTAATTTAGTTTTGTTAGTAAAGTAGAAACATAAGTAATTAATAAAAATACTAAATAAAAAATAAATATTAATGATGATTGTTAAGTATAATAGCATGTTTATATTTCGCATTACAATATCAAAATTATGACTTTTTTAAGTTCTCGAGAATTCGAGATTTCCCGGGAATTCCTCGTCGAGAATTCTCGAGTCCCGAGAAAAAAGTAGGCCGAGAAATCAGAAACCCTACTGTAAATCTACAGCAATAAAGAACACGTTTAACGTAAAAGCGACCTTAGTGAAATGTTCACCCCTTAAGAGAAACCGTCTCACAGTTTCCAAAAAAAAAATATGGAAAAACGGTTGCAATCTGAAAACCAAAAAAAAAGGTGTAATAGGTGAATTTTACACAAATTTTCTATTAATGCAACTTCGCAGCAATTTTTCGAAAATTTTCCCCTCTTGTAGGGGGTTGAAATAAGAGCATTCCCTAAGTAATTTTGTGCTTCAACTTTTTTGTTTGACAAAAACTGAACGTTCAAAAAAGGCAAAAACTTTTTTGTTTTAAAACTAACCGCTTATTAACAAAAAAATTAAATTCATTATTCATTGGTGCGAATGCACTACAACTCGCACAATTGCAACTAACAAATATAATATTTAAGTAGGTGGCTGTCATGCTAATTTCTGTTACTTTATATTTTGTGACATTTGCGAGTGCTTCCTTGGATTTGCTACTCAATAATTTTATTTTTTTTTACGATAACTGAAAAAATTTTACTAATGATGAATATGCTCATAAATATTCAACCCTCAGAAAACTATAAGATTTTCTAAGAATTTTCAGAAATTTTCTTTTTCTAATTCACTTTTTTATTTAAAAATGAATTGACCATTATGTTGACTCCAAAACATTCATATATACGGGAAAACTATTGGGAATATCGAAATTTTTCATATGAGCATTTGTAGAAAATTTAATTTTGAACCACTTTTATCTGAAACTTTTTTCAAAAAAATGCATTGAGATATTTGCAGTGTTTGCGGTATCAAAAAACGCGAAAAATCATATATAGTATGTCTACAGTGTAGGAAAGTACCGATGGTCTATCAGAAGTTACGTGAGAGCGATAAAGTAAGCCATAGAAATCCATGTGATAGACAATAAGATCCACTTCTTATTTGTGGAAGGGCGAAATGGGCGTTGACTATTAGACGCCTTCATTATAGCCATCCTTGTCTATCACATGGATTTCTATGGCTTACTTTATCGCTCTCACGTAACTTCTGATAGACCATTGGTACATTCCTACACTGTATATATCTCAAAACGCTGCATCTTGCTGATGATTGCGTGTGACATATGTTTCCTGACCTCAAAATCTACACTTTTCTATAGAAAAATCTCAGAGTAAAAAGTTTCGCTTAGTCCGTCTTTTTATGTCTAACTTTCCTGGACTACTATAACAATTTTTCATATACAGTCCTTTTAATCTTTTTCCGGTTTCATAAATAAGTAAAACTTTTCCACTGGTAAAAAGTATTTTAAGTCTAATAATATTGTAAAGTTTTTCGTCTAAGGTTTCAATTGTTAACTATAGTTTCGTTATTTGCATTATCCCATCCTTGTATGGTTACATACGTATATTTTTTATGTAACTGCAATAATCTCATTATAATTACCATAATAAATATGTGAGAAAAAGGTGAACCATTTCGAAAATACCATATGAAATATCCCGGTTGAGAATACGGATTATGAAGCGATTGTACCAAGCTTGTATTATATCGCACATTACGCTAAATATCACGATTTCGTAAATTCACAGAAGCAACCGCTATTGCATGTTGCCTATTTTTATAACAAGGAAATTCATTTCAGATATTAATGATGTGATTATACATAACTAGCCGTGGAGGTCAGAGCAACTCGTGTTAATGCCAACTTTAACCCAGTGACTCAGCAGTCCTCCAGTTTTTCTGCAAACAATCGAACAGATCGTGCGGAACGGTCAGTTTGTTTTCATTTTATGTAAGACAGAACAGCAATCGATAAAAACGAAATTACCCTTCTACTGTTGTTTACTTTGTTACGTGAAGCCACGGATATTCCAGACCGAATTACGTATTCACACAGCGACTACCAAAAGTGTAACAAATGGAAATATTTTTTTGAATTCGGAACGCTTTATCTCGCAGAACATTTTTTAACTTTCCGGTCTTTATATGTTTCAAGGTTAGTTGCAATTTTTCTCGGTAATATCTATTTATCGCAAGTAATCGTTCCATTCACATTAGAAATACTTTCTTTTATGTATGATATTGTGACTCATATTTTTGTTTAATTATGTTTCTTTATGAAAAAGAAAAACTTTTCCGGTGAAGTGTGAAGTTAATAGAGCTAATTTGCAGCCGATCTTGATTCCTTCCCACTACTAGCATTGTCGTGAGTTTTGATTGGTCATTTGATTTGGTCTATCAAGATTATTCCTAAACGTGTTAAGGGATCACACACTCTCATTGTGGAACCGGATTAAGCGCCAATTCCTGGAGGCTCCTTTTTTGCTTGTGGTGCCGGAAGGTTAGTCGACAGCTCACCTTCAAGGGGGTTTCCAGGATGCTCGGGTGTCTTTCCCTTGTAAGCCAACAAATGGACGCTTAAGATATTTGACGTCGATGCTGTCGCTCTTCCACCATTGACGACAAGATGGTTGAACCTTGGGACGCTCTATTTTATGACCAAAATACGTGCTTGTGCACTACAACATACCTATTTGTGTTTATAAGTTTATTAATGTTTTGTTTTAGAGAAAATTTGTAGCAGTTTCCGTCACTGGTTATCGAACTGTAGGATCCCAAGGTAACAATTCGAACGCTGGCTGCGCGGGATGCATTGGAGTGTGGTCGGGTTCAGAGAGGGCAATTTCGGGGTTTGGAAGTCATTCCTTTGTTGATTACGGGTCTCGTCATAGGGTTGGGGTGCTGAAAATGGCTTTGGTTAGTACTGACACTGATGTCGTTTTGGGTGGCAGTTTCAAGGTTCTGGGACTTCGTAATTTTCGCCATTTTTGGAGGGTATGGTGACAATTTTGGTGCCTTGCTGCGCTGTTTGTGGCTTCCGTACGATGATGGGCATGCGTTGTTGATGTCGTCTGATAGAACTAATTACTCTTGGCGGCGATCATGGCATTGTAGCAACTTGCCGGTAGAACTATGGAAAGTGTGTCGGAAATTTGGATACACGAGTGAAAAAGTTAGTGAATTTCGAACACTCGTTCTGCGTAGTACGACAACAGTATCTCTTAGTTTGACTTCCAAAATTCTACTGGCCTTCCTTCTGACTCTTTATAGTGATGTGGTAGCTTAAAGATGACCTGTTGATAATGAAACCCAATCTTTCATAGTTTGATGAAAAATGTGGAATATTTTTGTCCTTAGGAAATTGAACCTGTATCACAATAGTAGTGACACAAAAATGAGATTTCTTTTAAATTTTGATAAAAGGCACAGCCTCATAAGACGTAATGAAACATTTCAATGGACAAAAGTTTCAGCCCAAGCAATACGAATCGATGTCACAAAAATTAAAAAATCATTAACCATTGAATCCGTTCTAGAACAGTCTTCAATTTGGCTAAACTGGATGGTGGAAGACACCAAATCACTAGAATCATATGCTTTTCAAACAATATTTTTTGAGATCTTAAACAACATCAAATTCATTGTAAAACATTATTTTTTCGTTTGTCTCAAAAAAGAAGCAATTGTTTGTAGTTGATTGTGGTGAGTAAATTATTTTCGTTTATAATAAAAAGCAAAAAAGTTACAGCTAATTTCAAAATTTGCAGTATACTGAAACGTTTAAATAAAATGTTTAAAATAATATATACAATATATAATATATAATAATATATAATAATAATAATAAATACAAAGTTAAACCTATAAGTATAATAATTATAGCTACTTCGAGGAATAGTGAATTGACTGTAGCTTAAATGGTGTATTATTGAGAATATAATATCGATTTCTAAGCGTACGAATAAAGGTAATTAAGCTAGCTAGCTTAACATATTAGATAGTCACATTTCCCATGCCTATTATTGGACATAGACCCACCAAAAGCTGTAATCTTGAGGAAGTGTCTTAGCAGATTATCACTGGAACTGTAAAAAAAATTCACTCAAATTTCACTCAATTTTACTCAATGATTTATCAATATCTGTCCACACCCGATTGAATGAAATTTTCATTCTATTAGTATGAGTACAACTGAGTGAAACTATTGCATCAGAAATGAGTGAGTTTTATTCAAATCCTAGTTACTGCTAACTATCAATTGAGCGACTTTCGGCTCTATCCCGAGTATATAAAACCAATTTAGAGTTGACTTCTTCTCTAATATGATTTAAATTTAACTATTATTGAGCCATTTTTTTCCTCAGACTTGGTTTTTAATTAACTAAATACTGAGTGCAAAAATAAAACACTCATAAATAATTAATTAGGATATATAGTGTTGAAATTAATTCATTCCCTTCGCNAAAAAATATACACGATATACACTGAATAACACTAAATATAATATAGATGGTAGAAGTGAAATTTCTTTATGAAAAATCTACTAAAATAATCCTAGGAATAATTTATATGGCAAAACAACGTTTGCCGGGTCTTTCTAGTAATAATATATAATTATATATAATAATAAAACGTTTTAAATTTTTAACTGCATTTTTATATTTTGCATAACTTTCAATTACTGCTACAGAACTTGGCAATTATAACGACGGGCTTTGACTAGGATGTGATATGAGATTTAGGTTCGAGTTGCGTGTATCTTTTTATAGGTGCTTACTTCGATAGTAGTTCCTAGAAAATTAACGGAGAATCGATACAATACAAAGCTTTAGCTCTAAAATCGTTTGTAGTTGTTTGTAGTCTATACTTTAATTACAATTCTTCAAAATCAAACGTAGAGTCACTATACTCTAAAATGTTTATCACTACATATTATAAAACAAAGTCCTCCGCCGCGTCTGTCTGTCTGTCTGTTCGCGATAACTCAAAAACCACTACACCGATTTTCATGCCGTTTTCACCAATGGATAGAGTGGTTCTCGATGAAGGTTTTAGTATATAATTTGTTAAGTTTTTGTATACATTAACGATATTTGTTGGAGGTGTCGGAAAAAAATAAGCCGTCTGGGAGCTTTCAACGAAAACGCTGCCTAAACCCTTTGAGATATAACAAAATAATGTATAGTGGAATTGTGTATCTTATGTAGGTCTACAGAAAAGTCCGCGATGACATATGTCTATCTCTTAAGGCTAACATACTATATCCATTTTAATACTTTAAAAAATGGGCAGTTATAAAGCGGTAATTGGAAAGCTATTTACACGAATACGGTATTAATCCTTATCATTTTAAATGCGTTAGTTGGCTTGAACAATTCATGAAGATTATTTTTTCCCTTTACACCATGCAAATTAAATGAATACCTTAGGAGATATAGCAAAATCAAAATAATGTGCAACGAAATTAATTTCCTGTCGCCGTGATTCGACCGGGCCGCGCGGGCGCCCCGTGACCCCGCGCCCCGCGACCGAGCCGGGGGGCCCGAAAGTTTATGTAGTGTATCAATGTATGGTGGAATTGTGTATCTTTTATATGCCTATAGATAAGTCCGCGATTGCATTATGTCTATATGTTAAAGATAACATACTACCTATATCCATTTTAATACTTTAAAAAATTGGCAATTATAAAGCGGTAATGTAAAAGCTATTTACACAAATACAGTATTAATCCTTATCATCACTACATCACTATCACTACATATTATAAAACAAAGTCCTCCGCCGCGTTTGTCTGTCTGTTCGCGATGAACTCAAAAACTACTGCACCGATTTTCATGCTGTTTTCACCAATGGATAGAGTGGTTCTCGAGGAAGGTTTTAGTATATAATTTGTTAAGTTTTTGTATACATGTTAACAGTGGTGTACTTTAGGGGTTCTTAAATCCCTACATGATCCCTACTACGGACTATCTTCCTACTTAAGGCATCTGCGACTACGCAACTGCTACGAAACCACTCGATGGCAGGCGGACGAGATCGACGCGAGAATAAAATTCAAGCGCCTCGCTTCGCTTGATGCGATCGCCAACCCTCCCCCGCACCGTCATGCCTACTGTTTAGCTAATAAGCCGAACGATAACGCGCGCGTGATCCTTTAATAAACTGACTTGGAGCGAATGGAGGTGACGACTGACGACTGTGTTTTCTTTCTGGGTGTTGTTGGAAAGTTATAATTGCGTTCGATATTTTAAGGTCACATTTTTGTTTTGTATTTGTTGTCTTTAGGTAGTCGGAACATACATAGATACTTGCAAACATACTTTTATTTCATTAAGTTTTAATAATTTGTTTTTTTCTTATTGTAAATCATTTAAAAGTTCATAGTCGCATTTTTGTTTCGTGTTTGTTTTCTTTAGGTAGTTAGATACCTAACTACTTACTTATTAATTAAAATTGATAGTCCTGAACATAGGTACTTTAATTTAATTCGTTTTGTTTTCACATTGTTGGTAGTTACCTATATTGTTTTAAATTTAAAGGTTTTGCATTTTTAGTTTTGAGTTCGTTTGTTGTCTTTAGGTATATAGATATATCGTGAATTATTTTAAAAATTAATAATAGGGTTGCATTAGATGAAAGATGATTGATTTTTTGTTTGTTACGATTTAACTCAAAAACTAATCAACCAATTTGACCGAAAACTACATCTCCTCGGAGTAACATAGGCTATTTTATATTTGCCCGTGCCAAGTAGTAGTAGTAGTAGTAGTAGTAGTGGATCTAAAATCGTTTCTAGTTATTCGTGGTAGTATGTTGTTTACGATATTTTTATTATACACATTTTAATGGATACTTCTTGTTTCTACACTTGCCACCTCGTCACAACCAACGTACCTCTACATCTATTATTCGATTTTTTTATGTATTTAGCATCGCTACGCCTGTTTATTTCCGCTTCCTATGCGTGCATACACCAACCCAGATGGTAAATGAAGTTTAATGTGAAAATTAATTGCGTTGTATTCATTAAGTAATTGTTCAGCAATTACTCAATGGATGTCTCGTGATTTGAATAAATTTCGCAACAAGTTAGGTAATATGATGATGATGGTAATGACGAAGACGATACAACATTATACCTACAATGCATCTCGTTTTCGAAGTCATATATATACCCTAGATATCGATTATTATTAAAGACAGAAAGTTGCAATTTCCGCTAACGTTGGCCATTTTTTTGAGAGAAATCTTTAGATGTTTAACATCTGAGAAAACGGCTTCTTCATAATAATCGGGCATAGCTTGACATCGAAAATGCGATGAAATGTAAATGAGTCCAGAGAAAATCCTTTTTCAAAATAGATATCCGCGGAGATCTTTGTTTTTAAATTCGTGCATTCGTCTGTACATTTCGCGAATTGCTGTCTACATAGAAGGTTGCTGAACTGAACTACGGGAGGCGCGGTTCTTAACAGAGTCGTACTCAGCTCACTTTTTCAGTCGTTTCAGTCCTTTCTTTTCAGACTTTCTTATTTGAAATATTTTTTTTTGTGTAAATATCATGTATAATACATCACCTTCGAGGTGAAAATTTATGCATGTTTCAAAAATTGAAAAATATATAGGGTGTGCCATTTAATAAAATATAAGCTATATGTAATATAGCTAATAGCTGATATAATATAAATAAAAAAATCGGAAATCATAGAAAGATTTCGTGTACGCCACTGAATTGTTTTTTATTATTTTTATGTAAAAAAACTATCTGCAATTGAAAAATGCCCTTTCTTCGGGAAATTGGAGTAAGCTCCCAAAAGTGTTTGGGAGCTTACTCCCAGTTACATATGAATGACCTATACATTTTCCAAGATACTCGTACTTCAAAATTAGAATCGAATAAGATACTTATTTATTTAACTATTTGTGCAACTCTAAATGCTACAGTGAAGTCAGAAGTTCTCATCAAGTTTTCTATTAATTATCAGGCACATTTATTTATTTATTTATTTATTTATTTTTCATAAAAAAAACTGTCAACCTCATGTTCTACACAGTAAACTGTATCGTTGTTTAAAAAATATGTACACATTTAAGGTTCACCCTTAAAACTTATTTTTTTAAAAGTTGCAAATTTAAACGAAGATTCATTCGAACTTTAATATTTTATAGAGAGGAGTAACTCACAACAAATAAGAGAAACCAGACCATATTACCGTGAAAATACAATATCGATTTCTCTTCTGTCGCGCAGAATTAAAATTAGCTTTCGTCGAAATGCATTGTAAATAACAGGAATACTGCAAGACTATATTGGTCTACGTCTTTTCAATATGCTTCAACTACCAATGAAAAAGTATCAGTACACGTAGTAAAAGACATTACTGTCATGTACATTAATGGATAGACAAATAATTGAAAATGTTTTTAAATTCAGACAGAAGGTCAATTAGAACGACATAAAACAAAGGCTATATCATAATTAAAATATAGTTCGAGCTATGATTTCTAGAAAATATTCGGAAAACTTTAGCAAAAAAAACGCAAAATGGAAGACTACAATTATTTCTTTTAAAGGTACAGCACAGTACAACACAATTTTGTGTGGCGCTAGTTTACATATAAGACTTATAGTGATCTCATTCATTACGACAATGGTCAAAGCATTTAAAAATTAATGAAACCAATAAATTAATGTGCGAAGTTTGTGGTAGGTTCCGGTTAGACAAGGTCTTTAAATACACGTTCACTGAGGAGTTATATGCGATTACCTAGATATTAAAAATATTCTGTAAAAAAAACCGGGTACAAAAATATAGCAGCTGTACTAATTCGAGGGTAATTCAAAATATAGTACCCGTTTGCGAACAAAACACGCACGTGTAAGACAAAGCGAGCTTTAAAATTTTGAAGCTATATTTTAACTACATGTATTTAACAACAGTATTTCCAAAACCGACGAACAACTTTATAAAAAATTCCGATGAGTTAGAAGTGCATTTTATTATTCGTTTTTGCAGCCCAGATAATACAAATCGTGTTGTCCTATGCTTTATGGAAACAATGTTACGGATAAGCTAATCTAATTTAATGTTCAAGATGAAGAATTATCAGGATGCATGTCTACAGTAACCGAAAGTATGAAGCAACGGCTAGATGAAATGGGTAATCAAGCACGGTCACTTTTTTACTTTTGGTATACTCGATCTATATTAATTTCTGCTCTATATGTTCTTCTCTTCTCTATATGTATATTATACGAGGTGTCTACTCATCATTTAGATTTCTGGAAAATTGTACCAGATGTGTTGTACAAATGTTAAACAACCAACAGAAATGGGATGTTTTTTAGCTGTTTTTTGGGTTATTTTACATTTTTTTCGAGGGATGGTATGTCATCCTATACGAGTACAAACCTCGCCTCAATTCGTGAATATATAGACATACCGGCCACTAGAAGGTGGACGAACATCGTGGATCTTCCCCGGATGGTCATCCATCCAAGTACTCCATCCACGTAAACGCGATCAGCGTTGCTAGACTTTTCATATCAATGACATGATTGTCAAATCGCTAGGCCGCACTCGCCCTTCTACTTTTTTATCTTTATTAAATGAGGGTGATAAATATTTTGATTGACTCCTCACTGGATATGAACTATGAATTATCTAATTATTTTACTTCTGAAGATAAACTATAATCAGTGTCCAAAACACTGTTCAAACGAAGTTGATACATTCTATTGAAAACTTATGGTTACCATTTTCTAAAATAAGAAAGGCATTCTAGTGCATTCACGAACAAAAGTAAAGAGATAAATGAGATGATAGAGATTGTGCTATTCAAAATAAACTGGAGAACTACTGACCCACCGAATTGGATTTTTGCTGTTGATTGAAGAATTGATTAAATCATCGGCCTGAATGTCCTTCATGATCGGCAAATGCACTTTTCCGGAAAGGTAAAAGTCGCATGGTGCTAAATCAGGTGAATAGGGGGGGGGGGGGTTGACAATTAAAATGCGATTTTTAGTCAAAAAACCAGTCACAAGTGTCGATCGATGAGATGGCGCATTATCGTGCAACAAATGCCAACTTCCTTCTGTGCGATATTCTGATTGAATACAATGAATACGCTGTAGCAAGCGCTTCAAATCGCCAAAACAGAATTGTGCATTAACGGTTTGGATCGGTGGGACTAACTCTCTCTTCACTTTTGACTTCTTCAAACGAGATATTTTGGGTTTTGACTCGTCTGATGGCGGGTGCTTTCCACTCGGCAGTTTGGAGCTTGATTTCTGGATCATATTGAAAACACCACGTTTCATCACCAGTCACAATGTTGTAAAGAAAGTTTTTGTCGAATGTTGAATTCTGAGCAATTTTTAATCTTTTAGTCGTCAGTCAACTTGTGCGGAACAAACCATGCATACACTTTTCGATAGCCCAAATGTTCAGCCAAAATGCGACAAATTGATGTTTTTAAGATGCTCAATTTCAATTCCATGAATTTCAATGAAGATCTTTTATGAATTCACGCAATTTTATTGGAATTTGCGGTGATCACGAACTTCAGTTGGTCAACATGTTGCTCATCATTTATGTCCTTACGACCGCGTATAGCACTCATGAATTCTGCCACGGGATAAAAAATCAACACCATAAACTTGATTCATCAATTGAAACGTTTCCCTAAAAGTTTTACCAAGTTTAAAACAAAACTTAATATTAGCACTTTGTTCGATGCTCATTTTTGTACCGATGACACAAATATACTGTCACTTCAGATGCAACAACTCTGCTTCTATTCATCCAAATGTCATGACACTATATCATTGAAGCATCAACGTTCCCTACGCAGGTAATTGCCAATAGAAGCCCTTAATAGAAATACGTATTGTTGAAAAGTCCTATTTACTTTTGAATGCACCTTGTATAAAAATGAATATACAATTTCAAGTTTTTGTTTTTATGTAAAATGAATTCTAAATTTTAGAAGACCCTCGTATTGCTGTTTATCCCGAAGGCGCATTTTTTTATGAGCAATAATTTATTTCTAAACTGTTTTAGTAGCAGGTGTTTTGTAGACGGTAACTACCCAAATACTTAATACCAGTCTTTTTTATCACTACAATTCTGTCATCTTTTAGAAAGTACTTCTCTAAAATGTACTTAATATTCAAAAATAAACCGTAAACCTCCTACACCGATGCATTTCTAAAATTAATAGCTTTCGCTGTTCCATTAAAACTTTTTCTTATTAGTTATGTTCGTTTAGCAAACTATATACAGTTGCTGCATCTAAGAGATCTAATTGATTATAGTAACGTTCACAGGATATTAATAAATAATCCATTTATTCATCATTGTTATCTACACACAAAATGCTCCACGAAAACCGTCGAACAAAAAGACGTCGTCCTAATGATGCAGTAATTAACACAGTTCGCCAGTGTTGAACTCAATTCGGGTGGCAAGTGGAACAAGATAAAGTTATTAAGACTTGATGGGTCGAAATAATGAGTAACAGTTGCAAATTGCCGCTGCAATCTTGAAATGGTAGGCCGATTAATTAGGTTCAACACACGCACACTTCCTGATTTTAACGAATTATACAACACATGCCAGGTGTTGAAACTGGATTTCTGTAAATTAATCTTAGTATCAATCTGTGCCGGAGCCTTCCTGTACGGATGGACAGTATTTATATACTTAGCCGCTTAAGTGGCTCTTGCTCGGAGTAGCTGGAGTTGTCAAAATATAAGGTAAATGCACTTTCGACAAGCAGAATTTTAAATCGACTATGTCACATTGGTAATACCAGTTTTGCATTTATCAATTATTTTTTACCTAATATGAGTATATTTATATAAATTTAGTATTATACTAGTACAGTGCAACTTTGTGTGCTTCCGTTGTCGGCACTTGCTGGAATTATTAAGGAAGATACCCACAAAGAATTTATGAAACGGTGGGATGAAACGATTAGCTGTCACTTCGCTAAGGAGCTCTTAGTCTAGGTCAAATCTTCGCCTGGTGACAGGTATTCAAACTGGACACTGTTGGCTAAGGAAACACCTTTACAATATGGGGAAGTGTAAAACACCTCTTTGTAGGGGCTGTGGACAGGAAGACGAGACGGTATTGCATGTACTATGTGAATGCACTGCCGTCTCGTCAACAAGAGAGTCCATGTTGGGAGAACGCTGGGCTTCAATGGCCTATATTAGAGAGATCCCCCTGAGCAATGTCACCACCTTTTTCACTGTAATAGGCTGGCTGGCGGCTCAGGTGGATTGATCCCTCTAATGGGAGGAAGTACAAGGGGCCCGATGGGGCCTAAGTGCTGTAGCTTTGCTACCCTCCCCACAACTCCAGAACAGAACAGAAAAAAGTATCCAATAAGAAAACCTAGAAGACTTTGGACGCTATGTCAACATTGTTAAAAAACTTTTACAGCAAGATGAAGGACGAAAAGGGAAATGTAGCCTTATTTCATGATAATGTAACTTTTCCACCAAATAGAGTTAGAAAACGAGAAACTGGTTTTCCCTTCTCCCTTGCATTGCCAACCTATGGACCAGGGCATCACTCAAAACTTTAAAAGCATTTATAGAAGTATGGAAGAGTCACTGGAAATGGTAGATAAAATGCGTTGGAATAGTTATGCATTAATATGGATTAAAGCCGTTTGGAAAAAATTATTATCGTTATGTAAAAAACTATTTCCTATAATGTGAATTTAATCTGTGTGATATGGATATAAGTGAATTTAGATTTAAGAACAGACTCAATAATTGGTGACGATTTAAAAAAAATCTCAGTGATCAAATAGAAACTAAATCTTCGTGCGGGGGCACGTCGTTGAGGATAGCACGGCACAATTGACAAGCTTTGTGGGTATTTTCGCTTGTTTCGCCATAAATTATGAGCATATCAAAACTTGGGAATACGGCTATTAAATGTACTCTCGAAGAATAGCACAGCAATCACTACAATAATGTATTACAAACTGACTTTCGAATACAGTCGGCTTCATAAGAAACCTACAAACTCGTAAAAAGTGTTACAGAATATTTTGTAAGTACTCGCCGCTATAAAATGCATGTATTTCAGCAAAAACGTTTTAAACACATTTTTAATCAGCTTTTTCTCTATGATCTTAAACTTCCGATACAAGTTTGGGACATCAGTTAACTCAGTTTTCGCTCCTTTTTCACCCCTTTAAATTTTTGGCATAAGTTCATTAACACCCTGTATAAATTGTGCGGAGGATTGACATTAAAAAACTGTTGAAGGAAATTCTATTGAAATTATGATTTTGGACAAAGCAAATCTTAATACAGGGTGATTCATTAACAATGGGAAAATCGAGAGTTGAAGATACTACACGTAAAACGGTGACCATTGGCGTAAACATGCCTTATCCGAAAGTTGATAGTTTCGGAAATACAGGGCGTTGAAAGTAAAAATTTTAAATCGTTTCTTTGCGATTATTCTGAAAATATGTAGGTTAGGAACTTGAAAATTTGTGAAACTATATTTTTTTAAGCGACGAATAGAGATGCGTGTTGTAAATTCAGCGCTGCTCATAGAGGGCGCCACTTACGATCAATTTTACCGAAAATTTAGATAATAACTTTTTACACTGTATGTCTAACATGAAACTTAGTTCAAAACCTGAAAGGGCAATCATTTTTCCATTAATTATGTACTCTTGTTTCATTTCAGTATCTCGATGCGTTTTCGAGAAAAATAGAATTATCGAACACTATGTTTTGATAATACGAGAAAGTAATAGAGAAACAAAATAAGTGTTTCTTCATGTTATTACAACAATTAACAATAAAGCAAATGAAATACCTAAGTAATAATGATTTAAAGTAATTGTTCGAAGAATCCACCGTTGATGCTGATACACTTTACACAACGTTTTCTGAGAGATCTTCGAGTTTGAAACAACATATTGGGATTGCGTCTGACTTCGTTGGCAGCGATTTGCATTCTTTGCCACAAGTCTTCATACGAACCAATAGAACAAGAAAAATCAAGAGGATGAAGTTTGGTCTTCTGGGTGGCCAAGCAAAAATGCTTCCACGGCTTGAAGAAGTTCTACTTTATTTAAGAAGAGACATGTGTTTCATGCACGACGGAACTCCACCGTATTTTTCTCGGACAGTGCGTGCGTATTTAAACGTAGTTTTTCCAAATCGCTGGATTGGCCATGTAAGTATTTTTGCTTGTCCACCCAGAAGTCCGGACTTCAATCTTCTTGATTTTGGTCTTGAATGAAAGATATAGTTTACAAAGAATCTACTGGTTCGTGTGAAGAGTTGTGCCAAAGAATACGAATCGCTACCAGCGAAGTCAGACGCAATCCCAATATGTTGTTTCAAACCTGAAGATATCTCAGAAAACGTTGTGTAAAGTGTATAAGTGTCAACGGTGGATTCTTCGACAATTATTATTTTAAATCATTATTACGTATTTCATTTATTTTATCTTTAATTGTTGTAATAACATGAAGAAACAGTTTGTTTCACTTTTAATTTCTCGTATTATCAAAACATAGTGTTCGTTAAATCGATTTTTCTCGAAAATGGATCGAGATACCGAAATGAAACAAGAGAACATAATTAATGGAAAAATTATTGCTCTTTCAGATTTTGAAGTTTCATATTAGACATACAGGGTAAAAAATTATTAACTAAATTTTCGGTAAAATTGGTCAAGTGGCTCCCTTTATGACCAATGCTGAAATTGCAACACGCATCTTATTCGTCGCTTAAAAAATATAGTTTCACAAACTTTCAAGTTCCTAACCTACATAGTTTCAGAATAATCGCAAAAAACGACTTAAAATTTTTACTTTCAACACCCTGTATTTCCGAAACTATCAACTCTCGGATAAGGCATGTTTGCGCAAGTGGTCACCATTTTACGTGTAGTATTTTCAGCTTTCGATTTTCCCATTGTTAATGAATCACCCTGTATATATTTTGCAACTTGACATGATTTGTTTGCGAAATGTTTATTTAATCGGATCCTTCCTCTTCAGTGAAGTAAGTCTTATTTTCGAATTATTTCATTTCGGTAACACATTATTACAAAGAAATAAGGAAATTATGTAACCTAAATGGATACTTGTATTCTAAATCATGCAATACAAAATTACTATTGATTAAGTTATCTCACAATGCTGTAATTACTCACTTGTGATATTTTTAAAATAAAATCGGAAATTGATTGTTCAGCCATGTTTTGTATATACTAATTATTTAAATTAATTAGTAATTATAGAGGAAATCTTGTTATCTACCTACATTGCTTAATAGGTACTATGTAATAACGAAAATATAAAAACGTAATAATTTAATTGTATAGACAGTGTTTAAGTTTAAATGATTGTTTTAAAATGTAGACGTTAATATTTAATCACATATTACTAATCCAACAGACTGTGGAATCCTGGTGATTCTCTAGTCCAATGTGAGGAACATATCTACAACGAACCCAAATTCCAAGTCTACACCATTTTATCACTGAAGTGGAATTTTCAAATCGCACAATATATAAAAAAACAGGTTAGATTTTGTTAGACCCGAGAACGAATACGAATTCCATCCTAAATCTCCCAATGGTCATAAATTTTAATCAGAGCCAGAAACGACATGGGAATAAAAACAGGGAGACATGAAAAGAAAATATACGGTTAGTACAAAAAAAAAATCTGGAACACTTGTGCTATATCGATTTTATTCGATGTCAAATTACAGATTTGCAAGATAAAGGTATGAACAATAAAAAGTTTCCCATTTTTAAACTGTTTTGATCTTTTATAATATAAGGCTTTATTAGTCTTTAAACGTTTTAGGTCGATTTATTAGCTCATAATACTATCATAATTTGCATTATTCTGACATCACATTCCACGTGACTACAATTAGTAATGAATTTCGATCATCGAAACTAAAAATATTCATGTGGATTTCAACCCCAATAAGATATTTTACAATGTCCATTTGCAGTCATCAGGTTTTCTCTTTAATAAATTTTACAGCTCCCAGATCAGACAATTATTTTTGTTGAATCTTTAGTTGAACCCAAAATTCTGAACGCTTCTCCTTAAATAGTTTATTTTTCATATGATTTTTTTTTATTTTGACATGATTAATTCTGATTTTTTTTTAAATATTTTGTATAAAAAGCTCCAAATGTTTTTTACCTCTTACTGTATAGTAGAGACTTATTGGTAGGAACAACCGTAAGTAATTTTATTAACACTATTTAATATTCTATTCCAATTTGACTGTTTACCTCTCACTACTCACTACCAACTTTTAAACTAAAAAGGGAATTAAGACATTTATTTACATAATTTCTTTTTTTTTATTTTTAATGCATTCGTTTCGAATTTAGTTACAATTTTCACCTGAGTTGTCATTCCAGTCTCTTAATAAATTTATTTAATGCTGTCAAAATTTTATTTTATCTCCATTATTCTGCCTCTGGGACTTTTCTCGTAATAATGGCTATTCCCGGTTTTATAATACACTTCGAAAATTCACAAAGGCTTTTTATATTTTTATAATGGTTTTTACACATAAAAAATGTAAATGAATACATGATACATTTTGTAGAATTATACATTTGAATGTATATGTTATTTTTGCAATGTATTCTTAAGTGTTACGTTGTACTTTTACATTTTAAAATGATCTTTTATGTGTTTTTACGCAGAAAAGTGTGAAATTGGCTCAACCAATTAGATTAATCATGTGATCACGCGTGTGTAGAGAACTAGTTAGTTGTTCAGTAGGCATGTTTAGATTCATTTGTGACGTAATAATACAGTACAGTACAGCATTTTAATTACCTAAATATAATATTATAAATAAATACTGAGATAAGTAAATAATATGACGGTGTAAATTATATAATCTCTCGGTATATCTTCATTTAAAGTTATTGAATAGTATGAGAAATATCAATAATAGCCATATTGAATTTTGCCTAACCTTTACACACAGATATCCAGATAGTAGGTTACTACTTAAGACCTATTTTACTTATTGTTTTACTTGCACTATATTTTGTTTTCAGTTTAATGTGTCCAAGAAGTGGCCATTGCTCTCGAAATGGTTCAAAGATTCCACCTATAAAAGCAATTGGACGCGAGAACGAGAACTAGGACAAAATTTTCATTTAGAAAAAGTGTTCATATAAATGAAAACCGCAGTAAAACTTTTCCCATAAAATAAATGAAGAATGTCTTTTACTTAAGTATTTTAAATTAGAAATCAGTTTTATAGACGAAAATATCCTTGCAGTTAAAAATTACATTATAAAAAGTGTAAAATTACATGGTTAATATAACCTTACATACTTGTATGATGCAATTTTACATTATTTATTGTGGCGTTAAAATATCTAATCTAGTTTGTAATTTATTGTAGTTTTGTATTAAATTTTTATGAGTGTACTTATTAATTTAAAATAAATGAAAAAAATAATCTAAATATTCTTCTATGTTTTTTTATAATAATTTTAGTACTAAATAACACTACACCACCAATTCTCGAAAATTCTATTTAATTGATCATTTACCTAGAAGATAATCATTTTATTACAGTTTTTATATAAGTACCTAAACTATTGCTACTCAAATAAAAAATGAATTTCGTAATAAGCCATTACGCAATGGGCGTATATAGTAGAATAATATAATACTGTTATGGTGAGTTTACAAAAATGAATTATAGTCTGAAGTAAATTTATGAGCAGATTAAGTTTATCAAAAAATGTATAGTATGTACAACTCGATCCTGTTTAAATTCATTTATTACTTTATGAAATATCTTCAAATAAGTCCTCTGTCCTGTCCAAATATAGGCTTTAAGTCTAAATATGCAGAAATTAATAGGATTAATTAATTTTTTTATTAACTTTATCCGATACAATCTTAATTAAAAGTCCCAATATGGTAGATACAGATATTTTGCAATTATAATTTAAAAAAAATTAATCACCAATAACATTTTAATACAGGTAATATTCGATTTACTAAAAAGAGATCTTTTCTTTAAATATGTACTTTTATGGATGATGCCTTGGGCACATTCATAATTATATTATATTTAATTGAGTATTCCTCTAGATTGGATTCTACCAAAGTGTGTCAATATAATGTTAAAAATAAATAAGAGCAAATAATAAGTTATATTATATAGGTGAAGGTTTTAGAACACGGTCTTCGAGAAAATGCTGACAAATGTAGGTAATAAAACAGACAACGCGTGACTGTGTCACTTATATGACCCTTAAGTAAGATAAAATGAATCGGGATGTGTAGCAAAAGGGCAAAACGTTACAATATTCGTTGCAGCTATAGGTAATATTTTACTTTGTATTAATTTTATTTTATAATGGCTTTTTAATGTCGAAATATTCGAGTCTCCATTAAAACTTATTAACTGGAAATGATACACTCTTGTACCTGTATTACATTTAATTTAAATTATTTGTATTCGCTTTGTCACTGAGGGCATATTACTTACTAAATATGCAATGAGCTGATTAAATCAACAAAAATTCGTCTAAATTATTGAATTAAATACATTAAAAGATAATATACGTTTTAAAAAACTTAGACATTAACAAAAAGTTTTTACTCACAATCTACTACCAATTTTATTCTTAATAAAACTATTTAATTTACTGTATAATTTCTTTACAGCTTTGTTTTCAGTTAAGTTGAATTACTCATAGCTAAGACTGAACTATTTGCATTTATAGTTCACGCAGGGTGATCAACCGAATGAATACCCCCTTAATCTTAGAAAACAGTAGAGATAAGTTTCCAGCTAGGCAGTGTCAGTCAGATTATTTTTATTTGGATGGGATATGATATGAACAGAAAATATTTCTTCGTATTATTGTGGTCAAGTCAGTAGGTGGTAAAAAAAATGTTTTCTGTTTGTAAAAAATATTTCTGTCAATCGAATGTTTGCATCTCGATTTATTTAATCTTCAATTATTATCTTCCTGAAGTTTGTAAACCCCGTTTATACTTTCCACCATCTTAATGTTCTTCAAAATAGAGGGTGTGATGTGCATTTAATTTGTTTTTACTAACATTGCGACCACGTTATATATTCAAGTAATACAGATATAATTAATTTTCTATAGGAATTACTGTAATTTTTTTGTAACTTTCACCCCTTATGTATTAAACTACAATATCAACTTCCACCTATGATATTAGAAAAATTATTACTATTTAAAATCTTAGTAAGGGAATTGAAGTGATTGTTTTTGAAGAAAATATAGAAAAACATTACAAACAAAAGCGTCTATATATTATCGGACATATTTTATCCCTTATAAGAATGACAAGATTCTCATAAAAAATTTTCGTAGTTCTACTTATTTCAAAAAGAGAAATAGTAGTATCGACTGAAATTGTTATTAAAAAATAGAACTAACACGACTGCTAGTACAAATAAAAATTAAAATAAAGAGGAAGGGTATACATTATCAACTTATATTGTACAGATAAAACGATAGTAGGTTATTATAGCCGGTGCTGAGACTCCCCCCTCCACTTTCGACCTTGGG
>NW_019417064.1:0-63860 GCF_000390285.2 Anoplophora glabripennis
TGTTCTTCAATTTTGGAGAAAATTGGTATGCACTAAGAACACTTGATTAGAAAACCTTGACATTAAAATTGATTGAAATTTATTTCAAGTTTACATGTGGCAACGTCGCTATTTGCTATAGGGAAATTCTGGTGACTATAGAAACAATCTATATGACCAGAAACGGTGACATCAGTCAAAAATTTTATTATAAGATTCTTAATCATCAATTTCCTTATTTTGAATTTATTAATTGTATATAAACGGTAAGTATCACAACATAAAATGATGAAGCAGTTAACAATCTTTATGTTGAGTTAAATAAAGAAAATCATTGCCAATAAAGGAGTACTGCCAATTGAAAGCGGATATAACATATTTCCATATTGTTGTGTTTTTATAATTATCACTTAAAATTAAATGTTGCTTATCAAATATAATTTACATTTAAATATCTTTATCTACACATGAATAAATATATAATAAATGCTAGCTAAATTAACTAGTAATATTTAAAATTAATCAAGTACATTTTACATCTTTAACCGAGTGGGAATCCAAAGTAAAATCTAAAGCTAGGAGAATTCACTTTGAACAATAATTAACTCGAGGTGGCATTGTTGTTATTGAAATTTTAACAAATCTAGAAAAAAACTTTTGGAGGTTTTGTCAAAAATATTAATATATGGTCACCCCCAAGTTGTAGAATTAGGTTACAAAAGAAAAAAATACATGAATCAAATAAACAGAAAAGGGCAAAAAGATATCAAGGAAAATCTTTCAGTATAAAAGTTTTTACATTAATTTTTTATTATTAATTATTTTGCATTTTCACCTAAACTATTTGAGCCGCATGATATGTTAAGGAGTTACATCGAAATGTTAGAAAAAACTTCAATTATTTAAAAAATAGATTGTCTATTTTGAATGTGGCCTTGGAAAACTTGTTAAAATCTATAAGTAATTAGAAACACTTAAATATTAAATTAAAAATATTTTATTTCATATGGATATTTTTATTAATATAAAATATTATTTTATTAATATTAATTATACACTGTAGGAAAGTACCGATGGTCTATCAGAAGTTACGTGAGAGCGATAAAGTAAGCCATAGAAATCCATGTGATAGACAAGGATGGCTATAATGAAGGCGTCTAATAGTCAACGCCCATTTCGCCCTTCCACAAATAAGAAGTGGATCTTTACGGTTTCGAATCTAGATTATATCGATATTTACCGAAAATACGTGGCTCTTCGTCCAAGTTATGCTAGCAGTCGCCGATTGTTTTTGAAGTATCAAAATAAGAGATGCATTAACCAAGTTGTTGGAATAAATTCTATTGGAGGGATGCCCAGCTTAATAGCAAAATACTTAAAATTACCAAATTCTGATGCTTACACAGGTCACTGTTTTCGGAGAACCTCGGCCACACTTCTTGCTAATGCTGGGGGTGATATATGTAGTTTGAAGAGACACGGGGGATGGAAATCTTCCACCGTGGCCGAAGGATACGTGGANTCAAAAAAAATAGTCTGCTCATTTTTACTAACTTAGAACAATATTTGTTTGAAAATGTGTTCTAAAGTTTTAAATACCTATCGTATTTTCTTTAAAAAAATAATATTAAAACAATATTATTTTTAATTAAATAAAAATACTAGTACACTCTCTGGACTGTTGACATAAGATTCTGTAGGTAGGAAAGCATATAATTTTACGGATGATCTCAAAAAAAATTAAAATAAAAGGGTGCGTTTACGCACCTTTGGCCGTTAATAGATTTGAAGGAATAAAATTATTTAATGGTCTTTCGAATGTTGTTAAACGGTCTGCGAATATAGGAATATTTATAAAAATGCTAAAAAGTGTGTATTTTGGGTTAGATGCTACTAGATAAATGTATTTCTGTTTGTATGTGTATATATATAGCATAATGTTTTCTCTTTTAAATTTTATGTATTTATGATTTTTGTAATTTGTAACTAGATGATAAGCTAAATAAAGACACATACTTACTTAGTTACTAATATAGAAACATTTTAGAATAATCAGAAACAGAAATAAACTTTAATTAAACCCTATCAAATATTTTACCATTACCTAAAATGAAAAATACAAACAAAATACAAAAGAATAGAAAAGAGACAGTAAATGACAAATAGCTAGTATTATCACCCAAACTTCTTTAAGGTTGTTCTTTGACGTCAAAAACCTAGGTACGCAAAAGATATGTAACATCATAGACAAGATCATTTGGCTTCATTTGGTAGGACTTTTAGAAACATTTTTGACTTTAATTGAATTAGCTAACACTTTTAAGTAAGAGGAAAAAAAGGAACTAAAAAAAAGCAGCTAAAAAACAAAAAAATACTGGAATTGCCTTTTATATTTTGGTAATAGCCGGTACTGCCATCGCAAAGTCCTTATCGTACAGTTCGACTTTTTGACGCTATATTTAGGTATTTAGAACGTTTTGACATACAGGCATTATTTGTATTGTTTACAGTGACTTGAAAAATTCATCTCGGCCAAAAAATGGAATTAAGTCGTGATCATTTCCTTGCGATCTCAACAACAATTCATCGACTTTTTGCGATGAAGCACCATGAAAAACCACTGTATATCGGTGTTATATGAAATCCAATCGTGGTCGTGGTTCGTGAAATGATATTACAAGATCGTCATGTGACTTATCATGATATACAGACATCCTTGGGTATTAGTTGGACCAGCATACAGTCAATATTGCATGAACATTTGGCTGCCAAATATTCAAAAAAGACTCGGTCGAAAGAAATGCTCAAGAAATATGATTGTGGTGCTTCAAAACACGTATACGACATCGTAACAGATGGGAATCATGGATCTATGCGTATGAGCCTGAAGATAAACAGCAATTGACCATATGGGTCTTTCAAGATGAGCCAAATCCAACACAAGTTGTTCGCACACGAAGCACTTCTAAGCATACGGTTTCTTTTTTTTTTCGTAAAAAATAAGGGAAACCAACCGCTGAAGACCCAACATTTTCCATCAAGACAATGCGAGCTCTCACAGATTGGCTCAAAAAAGAGACTTTTTAGAGAACAGAAAAAAAATAATTGACGAGTCATTAGCCGTACAGCCCTGATTTGACACCCAATGACTTTTTTATTCCCGCACACCAAAATAAATCACGAAGTCGACGTTTTTCGACAATTGAAAAAGCAGTTGATGCGTTTAAAATGCATGTTTTGGAGGTACCTCCATTGGAATGGATAAAGTGTTTCGAAAATTTGTTCAAACGCATGGAGAAGTGTATTGGAGGATATTTTGAAAAATAATAAAGCCATATACCGAAAAATAAAAGGCAATCCTCCTAAACAAGACGAAAATAACCATCTAAAATACTCATCTGGCATTTGAAAATAACATAGGTACTTTACATGCTAAGAATCACTGACTGATCCTAAAACTAACGACGTACTTTGTGTCAAAGCCAAGAATTGTTCAGAGATTTCCTCATACATACCTGAATTTACTAAAATGCCTTGCCTAACCACGTAAAATGGGACATTTTACGATTTTTCTTTATTACAATTTGTATGAAGGATACTACACATTACTTATGTAGTATAACTATCACAAAAATAATATACTGTATTTTAATGTGTAGTTGACATTAACATTTCCATTCCCGCTCCTACCCTAATCTATATTTTTTTATGACAATATCTTATAGAGTACATATCTGGATAGGTATATAGTATTATAAGGGTTGATAGATTTGTCTTCAACCGTAAGAGAGTCAAAGCCAAAATGTAAATAAGTAAGAAGCTGCTTCGAGACGGTACGACTTTCGTCTTTTATCGACTCAGGACACCACTATGTACAGTGATGGGCAACTTAAAGTCCCCACTAGTTGGGACGCTCTCATTCTATCGCGCCCCACCACAAATAATTACGGAATGTTTCGGACTGGGAGTGGGGTATGGAGATATACTACACCGTGGCACCAAAAACTCTGATATATTCCATAGGGTAAATAATTAATCTGATACCAGTTGCATTTGATATATTTTTAAATATTATTTTNAACAATAACAATAACAATAACAATAACAATAACAATAACAATAACAATAACAATAACAATAACAATAACAATAACAATAACAATAAATCATCTCTACCCCTCATTCTAACTACGAGAATTAGCCCATAAGTCGGAGACTTGTGCGGGAGAGGAGGCGGCATATTATTATTAGGCAGGCCGCTTTTGCGACCAGGAACGGCTTATGTTGGTAGGCGCTAACCACCATTCAGTACAGGAATGAGGGAAACCTGGAAAACCTTATTAATTAAGGGGGTGGTTAAATGCCAACCGGTGTCAATCTCTCACATTGACCCAATCCAACATTCTTCCACCCTACCATACCTGCACAGAGGCTGCCAATCCTCCGTACAAGCATGGCTAATCTACGATCTACCGGCCGCGGGAATCGAATCCGGACAGAAATTTGCACACGATTTAAGGACTGACGCCTTAAACCGTGCGGCTATCGACTGATAACATTACATGCTAAGTTGTGATTGTTTTTCAATTAAAACATGATTTTTTCATTTTGGATTATGCAGGCAAAATGGAAACTTAGAAAAAGGCAGTTGCTGAAAATATTCCGATTGTAAACTCAAATTTTATAAATAAGATAAAGAGCATAGACAAACAGCTATCCTTTTTTCAACAAATTAGTTTATCTGAGTTAAAGAAAATAGTATATAATTTATAAAACAAAAGCAGTGGAGATAATAACACAGTGAAGGTAATACAAAATTTGTTTGAGGTGATTGGCTATCCGCTTTAAATATGGCAAATACATTATTGGATACTCGAATAGCTCCGGATAAACTAAAATGTAGTTTAATTATTCCAATACCTAAATGTGCAAATCTTAATAAACCTGAACAATGTAGACCATTAATATTTTACCCGTGGCAGAGAAAATATTGGAAGTGGTAGTATATGAGCAGCTATATGACTACGTAAATAAAAATAACATATTATACATAAGGCTTTCGACAATCTCATTTATGTGAAACAGCGATTCAGCTGGTGTGTTCTCAAAAAAGTGCGAGCGATATGGAATTAAAGACATTGCAGGGCATTGGAGTGGCTTCGGTCTACTTATCACCAAGGTATCATGTCACAAGAGTGAATGGTGAAGTGTCGGAGAGAATTGAAAGCGAATGTGATGTCCGCAGGGGAGTGTGTTGGGACCACTTTTGTTCTTGATTTATATCAATGACTTGAGTAATGTTTTGGCTAATTCATATCTTAATTTGTTTGCTGATGATACCTTGATTTCAATGTGTGGTGAAGACTGTTATGAACTTGTTAATAAGATGAATGCTGAATTAAATGTTTTTTATAACTGGTTATGTTAAAATAAATTAAAATTAAATACCAATAATACAAAATGTATGTGTTTTTATGCAAAGAATCTAGATATTTGAAGAAAAAAAGTTAACGGTAAAAATAAAAAGTGAAAATATTGAATTTGTTAATGAAATTAAGTACTTAGATATTATAATGGATCCTCAATTATCTTTCTATAACCATGTAAACTATATGTGGAAGAAAATGGGTTATTTTAACGGGATTTCCAAAGATCTTTCATATTGGAGTAGATTACTGGTATATAAGACAATAATATATCCTCATTTTAATTATTGTACGTCTCTATTAATATCTTGCTCAAAAGAAGATGTGGAAAGGTTGCAAATTCTGCAAAATAAAGTTATGCGAATAATATTAAACTGTAACAGGGATGCGTCTATAAAATTCATGTTGGATACGCTAAATTGGCTCAATATTGGTCAGGTTATTGAGCAATCAAATTTAATTTTAATTTATAAAATTGTAAATAAATTAACTCCGTCATACTTACATAATATTACTCGTACAAAATCTGAAATTCATTCATATGACACAAGAAACAATGATACCTTCATATAGAGAGGATTAATGTGGTAGCATGTAAAAAACACATCTTTAACCCATTACTGGCCAAAACAAGAAAAACACATTTTTTAATGATTTTTTTTATTAAAGTATATTCAAAACACATACATTAAGACTAATTTACTATTGAAAAAAAATCATAAACAGTATTTTGAAAAAAAAACACGTAGGTGCGTATACGCACCTTTGGCTGAAAACAGTTATTAAAATTAATAAAACTAAATTAGTTTTTTACGTGAAAATTTTCAAAGTAAGCCGGATGCAAATGCACTTTACACAAATAAATAGTATTATTTTTGCGAAATCGACCCTTTTTTCTTGCACTATTAACCTCTCTATAATATAATATGCCCGATATTGTCAAATTTGACTTCACCTGGTAGAGCGGATTGAGAGGGTGTTCCATAGGTTCAGTTGAATACTACGGTATTTGAAGCAACATCGCTGTTTTCTGTATCTAAAGAGAGTGCTAAATCCGAAAGAAATTTTAGCTGAGATATCGTTGTGTGCACAGTACAAAGTGCATTTACATCCAGCTTACTTTGAACATTTTCACATAAAAAACTAAAAACGTTATCTTCCAAATCATCATGACTATCTATACTTGGTTGTATTTGATACGTTCCTGCATTATCCGTCTGCAATCCCTCTTCTCCAATAATATTTTCATCAAAGTTTTCCTCATCTGTAATTTCATCTGTTTCTAGCGGCACATAAAAAACATCAACCAATTCAGCATTTTCACAGATAAATTAATCCCTTGGACTCATTCCTCAATTAAAAATAATTACTGTTGCAGTATAGGTAATTTTAGGTAGATAGGTATATACTGTGATTGGTATATGAAAACTTAAAAATAATATTTTTTATAAAATGAAATTTAGGATAGTTTGGAATGACTTTGCCATGTTTTTCTCAAAATTAGTGTAGTTGGAGTTACATCAAAGGTGAGATGGATAAAGTAATGATTACCCCTGAAAGCAGCTTTGGAAAACAATACATATAAAATCTTNATTAATAAAATAATATATTTTAAAATATCAAATGCAACTGTTATCGGATTAATTATTATTCACCCTATTGAATACAACAGTTTTTGGTGCCACTGTGTATATTTGCAAACAACACTCCCAGTCCGAAACATACCAAATTATTTGTGGCGGGGCGCGAGAGAATGAGAGCGACCCAACTAGTGGGGACTTTAAGTTGCCCATCACTGTACATTAAAGAAAATACCGCTGAACATCTGAATTCTGATGATAAGATGCTCTTGGTCATGTTCACCTGCATAGACATGGATGCGACAAAGTAACAGATAAATTTCATTTCTAAAAAAAAATAATAGTTTTCGATAGCTTAGCTATTGCCCTAATCATTCCCTGTTTATTGTAATTTACTCCTTTGCTGTTAAAGTATTAAAACTGGGTAACATGTAGATATATAAAAAATCTTGTAGAATCTGAACATACCATCAGAAAAACAATTGAAAATCATTTTAAAAAATATGGCCAAAACACGATATTTTTCGAAGCAGCCATCCCGAATTTTTTGCATAAAGAGACATATACACTAAAAACACTTCGGCAATAGTTATTTTTTCAACTTCCAGTATGACCGGAAATTATAATTAATATAACTAGTAGGTATTTGTTTTTGACCAACACCGTATATTGTAGTTGCATGCGATAAGGTTTTTAATTACGAATCCAATATGTCATACTTTTGGCATTATTTAAAGCTAAATAGCGAACAAAATAATTTTCTAAAAAAAATTTTCTTATTTAAACTAGACATTGCTCTACAATTTTGGAATGTTTACTCTGAAAAACAATTGTTACTTGTAGGCTAGACCACCGACATCAAATATTTTTGATAAGAATTATATCGATAACCTGTAGGTGACGTGGGTTTATTGGGCATGTGTTCTTTAAATAATAAAATTGTTTCAGTTTTCCAAAATTTGCATTTTGAAATTGCGAGGTTTTTGGCGTAATTAAATTCAGAAAATAAAGCACTTGCTTTAGCAATTTACAAACGTGGGCCAAGGTGCTATAGGTTTTTACAGAAATTTTTTGTGCTGCCCTCTAAATCTCCCATAAGGAAATATTTAGGCCAAATATCTTTAGATGTTGGAATAAATGAAAAGTTGGTACGTGTTAGTAAAATGATTACAAGAGATAAAGTTTGTTGTTTAGTATTTGATGAAATAGCTCTGTCTGTTGCTCTAAATTATGACATTTGTAAAGATCAAGTAACGGGATATGTCGATCTTGGGTCCCTGGGCAGACAAAATGAGGTAGCAAATCATGCTCTAGTGTTTTTGGTGCAAGGTATTAGTAAACATTGGAAGCAACCTATCGCGTATTATTTCACAAAAGACGTTATAAAAACAAAAGGCCTAAAAATTTTGTTAATTGAAATAATTTCAGCATTGCAGTCTTGTGTACTAAAAATAATTTGTCAGATAAATCCACTTTTAATGTTAATGGCAAGGAAATTATTCCCATTTTTGACGTTCCTCATTTGCTTAAAAATACAAGAAATATAACAATAATATTAAATTTTCACAGAATAAAACAGCAAAATTCAGCTACATAGTATTGTTATGAAATTGATAAAGCATGCTTTCAAGGTTTACGAAAGATACATGAACATTATTTCGAATTCGAAATAATTTTTGGCAAGTAACTGCAATATTATTTTACATAAAGGCAGGTAAATAATTCTTTAATAAAATTTCTTTGAAATTTGCAGTTTTTAATGGTTTCTTTAAAAAAATTTTATTAAGAGTCTCAATGTACATTTTTTTTATTTAAAGTGTTTCATAAGTAGTGGGTCATGAAATCGCTGTCAATGGTTCACCTTAATTTTAATTAACAAACCATTAATAGCTGTTTTGTGAAGTATTACTTATGATATACCTACTTTTTATTCATTAGTGTATTTTATTATTTTAAATTTGCCGCTATTATGGTGCAGCGACATCTATTAGATAATAGAATTAGTTGGTATTCTAATTGTGTTTTCCTATGCGGTTTCCTTAATTATTTTATGGTCTGTGGTTTCCGAGTATGTCGTTTGCCACAGTAACTACAGATGGCGTACTCTGCCGCTGCTGACAACAGAAGATACAGAATAAAACATTCTTATTTAGTTACTCATATGGTACGCCCTATCCAATAAAAGCCTCTGATTTAATTACTCATATGCATACACATTTTCAGAAACACAATAATTTAATCCGAAAATAAATAAATAAATAAAATAAAATTCTAGCACCCGTTTCATCCTACAATTTATATATCGAATCTCATCTACTATCACTATCTACAGATAGTCACAATTCATAGAATGAGAGAAGATAAAAAGGAGGCATTAGTTGACAAGTCCGTAGACTTGTTAGAAATACAGGCTCTGAGGATTTTGTGGATAACAATTCTAACGTAACTATGAATGAAACATTGGGTTGTGTTAGTAGAAGTAGAAAATTATCTTGATCCAAAGTTTGCTGTGCAACACAAATATAATGACTAACCGGTTTTTCATTTTTGTATTAATAATAACATATCAGACAACAAAAAAGTTTTTAAAAGTCAACCAAAATTTGATAGTGACTTCGGCTGATAAAGGTAGTTATAAACCAAGAATATTCTGAAAAACTGTTGATTTAGATGGTAAATAAGCATATACTCCTATGAAGACTCTAGCTAATAAATATTAGAAAGAGAATAATGCTCTGGTTGATCAACTTTACCAGAGAGGATACATTTATATAACGTTAAGCCCAAATTATATTTCTTCCCCATTAGAATCTATTATGTTTATTATTTATCGAATCATCGGAACCCTCTTCGAACACCTGACTTGTTGGGGTTAATTAATATTCAAAGTTAATATAAACAATAATCTCAGCCTCCGACACTAGAGATCGCTGAGGGAACGGACGATTCGCCAGTTGTAATAATGAGACCGATTCGAGCGGTGATTTTGTCAAAGCTTATTAAAGTCACTTCTTTTTTTTATGTTAATTTTGCGAGTATAATTTACCCTTCTTCTAACAATAAATACATTGAAACAGTCAAAGTGTCACAATACTTTACCCGTAAAATTATATGGTTTACCAAACGTCAATTAAGAAGATAGACCATTAAGTTCGTGTGTGGATTATCCAGGTTATTACCTCCCAAAACTTACTGACGAAATTTTACCACATATACAGGGTGGTCCAAATTTTATGCAGGAAACTTCGAGAGCAGATAGATTCAAAATAGCAGGTTTTTGCCTTATAAACATAGATCTGGAACGGCCTCGTTTTAGAGATACACTAAAAAATAAAATTTGGTACAGATAATGTAGGATGGTAGGCCTTGCATTCCCTAAAATATGAGCTTTAAAAATTCTACCAGTGGTGTATGACTGGACAGGAGTCACCCCCTTTTCTATAAAATAAACCTACGCCACTGCATTTTTTACAAGTTATTGTAACGAATTTATATTCTAATGCACAAACTACATAAAAAGGTAACTTGAATACTTGACCTAAGATTCGCCGTTTTCAAGTTATTCATACCAATACAGTCCCCTTGTGGCAGACACTTCTAACCAAAATATTACAAGAATATTTATGTATATGCTTAAAAGTAAGTGTAAGTTGTAAATACATCAATAAAATTATTTCCACACCACCTATGAAGTCTTCCTGGCGCGTTTTAGTTTTTTTTTACAAATAAGAATCATTTAAATCAAAATAATAATAAAAATACATTTACCAAGCAACAGCAACTAAACAAGAAACAAAATTAACATTACGTATTTACAGCAATTGTTCAAAATGCGAACCACCCACATTGATACATTTGTGACATCTTCTATTAATGGAACTAATTGAAACTAATATCATGTAGTGATTTTCTTTTAATTCATTATACCCGTCTTCTATTCGCTGCAGTAGTTGTGGTCTTTTATCTATTGGAGTAGAGTAAACTTTACTTTTCAGATAAACCCAAACGTAGAAGTCCAGGGGGTTTAGATCTGGCGATCTGGTTGGCCAAGACACTGGACCCTCAGCACCATTATGGTTGACATTGGCATTTGGTCTTCTACCTATCCATCGCATCATATAATTTTCATTAAGCCTTCTTATATATTTTCCCAGAATGCACAGGAGCACCATCCATTTGTATCCAGCTATCCCATATTTAATGGGATTCGTGTTGAAAAGATCTTGTTCGAATTTTTATGAGGATTTTCTTGTGACCACATATGCAGATTGTGAAAATTCACTACCCCTCGTCTTGTGAACATAGCCTCATCGGTCCAAAATATTTCTAGTAAGAATTTTGGATTATGTTGTGACTTGTTTAATAACCACTGACAAAAATTCTTCTCTCTGCATCTCCCGGAAGTAAATTTTGCACAGGTGCGAATTTCTGCCATCCTTATGCAGAACTCTTAAAATTTTCGATATACTCACCCCAAGCTGCCAAGACCCTCTTCGTGTGCTTAGCCGAGGATCGTTGTCAAATGCTCTCAAAATTTAATTTATGTGACTTTCATTGCGGCGATCGTGATTTTCCAAATATTGTTTTAACCCAAAAAGACGAAATCGACGAGTGTAAAGAATTTTGTTGATGTGCTTACAACTTGCACTTATTTTTAAGCATAAAGGACAAAACTACTTGCTGGGACTTATCAGGACCAATCACTAGCAGAGGAAGAAGAAGAAGAAGCGTAAACATAAATATTCTTGTAATATTACGGTTAGAAGTGTCTCCCACAAGGGAGGATTGTATTGGTGAATAACTTGAGAATGGCGAATCTTAGGGAAAAAATTGAAGTTAGCTATTTTACGTATTTTGTGAATTAGAATATAAGTCCGTAACATTAACTTATAAAAAATGCACTGTTTGAACCTTTAGAGCTCATATTTTAGGGAATGCAAGGCCTACCATCGTACATTATCTGTACCAAATTCTATTGAGATCGGTTAATAGACTCTGGAGATGTACACAAAAATCATTTTTTTAACCATTTCAACACCATGTATCTCTATAACGAGGCCGTTCCAGACCTATGTTTATAAGGCAAACACCTACTATTTTAAAGAGATCTATCTGCCCTCGATGTTTTCTGCATAAAATTTGGACGACCTGGAATATTTATCATAAATACAGGATGTCTCCTAAAAAACGCTGCAAACCATAACTCCATCATTTAGTCTGATTTTAAAAAATTAATGAAATGGCTCTAAATACACTATAGAGTGAACCTAATGGAGCGTATTATTTATTATTATTTTTTTTTGAAAAGCAATAGTCAATTTTGTTTTCAAATAGCAATATAGTTTTTTTTTATTATTATTGTGCAGATTTCTATTCTGAATTCAACGATGTATATAAAATTTACTTTTGTGAAACATGTATTACAGAAAAAGCATGAAAATATTAGTTAATACCGCATTATTAGTTCCCGGTCGCTTTAGTGACAACAAACATATTTTGACTATTTAATCACGTATCCCTGGATAACAAAAAATAATACAACAAAGCAAATAAATGTCATTTTAGCATTCGTGTCCCAGTTTTTTTCGCATTATACTCTTTCTTTGTCATTTACAGTAGGTTATTTATTGAAATAAGCTCAACAGTGCAAAATATGAGTAATAATAATAATCAATTGACGGACATAATTCAGGTATACTTTCGGTGTAATAAAAATCGTGGTGCAGGAGTCCGTCTTTACAGAGAACTATTTCCTCACAGATAAGTTCCAGAACACGTAGATTTGTAAGACTTGAAGAAAATTTGAGAAACTATGGTGTTTTTAAGAAACCAAAACGAGAAGAACGCCAATTTATTGAAAACATTGAGCTCAATGTTCTTGTTAATGTTGAAGAAAACCCAAGAACTTCCATTCTAATAATATTAGAGCATCAAAGAGAACTGTACAGAAAAAGCACAAATTCCAGCCATACATTCCTCAAAAAGTACAACAGGCATTAGAGAAAAACGATAGAGTACGACGGCTACAATTTGTTTCTTTAGTTATTTTGTGTTTGTTGCTCTCGTTTAATGTGTTTTTTGTTTAATTAATGATATTTCGTGTATAATGTATTTAATTAAATTGTTTTTCTTTTAATTGATAGTCATTATATTGTTTCTTTTCTGTTAACTACAAAATTCTCTTTTGAGATTTATTTGCTTTGCTGTATTATTTTTTGTTCTTCATGGCACAGATGATTAGTTAAAATAAAGTCATGAATTAGTGGCCGGGCGCCGAATGCGGTATCGACTAATATTTTGTTGTCTTTCCTGTAATAAATGCTCTACAAAAGTCAAGTTCATATACATCGTTGGATTCAGAAAATAAATCTGCACAATAATAAATAACAAAAAAAAACTATATTGCCATTTGAAAAAAGAAGTTGACCATCGCTTTTCAAAAAAAAAGTAAATAAGCTCTAAAGTGTATTTAGAGCCATTTCATTTAATTTTTTGTTTTTTAATAATCAGACTATACATAACCGAGTTATGACTTGCGGCGTTTTTTTAGGAGACAGCCTGTATATTTTTTAAATAAGTGAAATAATGGAAAATATTATTTTACCTCCAGATTATATATTAGGTTCATTAAATGTAAGATCCCTATTTACTAACATTAGACTGTTATTAGCATGTTTACTTCTATAGATATGTTGATGTTTATTAATTTGTTTAAATCATGTTTTAACTCGAGCTATTTTTGTTATGATTAAAAGTTTTATAAACAAATTTTTTATTCTTCAACGGGAGATCCTGTTTGGCCTATTTGAATATACATTCTAATGTATTTTACGGCAAACGGTGCAATAGAAAATCTAAACTTTCCTGTGTCCTTTCTCGTGATATATGTAGTTGACTATAATAATAATAATTAATGTAAGCAAGTCCAGTTGACAATTTTCCATCCTATTTTTTATACATGTAAGAAATAAACTCGTATCTATCTTGATATGAATTTCAATTTATAGAATGTCCTGCAGCATTACTGATCGATTTTATTTCACATAATTACTATTAGGTATAGTAATAAAATACGAGTATATATGTACGATTCCTTTGTAACTACGTTTTACAATAATTATATGTTTTAATTTGTTAAATGCCTTTTTTTGATCCATCATTGCAACTCTCAACGTTACAACTTCTTGTTACAGATTATTTTTTCTAATGTAACCACGAAGAAGACAGAAATTCTGCCGAAATGTTTAATTGAATGACAAATAAATATATTTCCAATCAGCTCGTTATTTTACAAAATTTGACCACGTAGTCGTTTATCTAAATTTATATTTACTTACTTCTTAGCCAACAATAAATCCAAGTTCACAGAATAATTAGAAGCACCTTTCGCTGTTCAATAAAATACGTGATTATTTCTCTTTTTGTAATATTGTTTAATTTTTTGTTTCGTAAAACTATTTTAATAAAAAATAACTGACTGATTCTTTTGGCGCAAGATTTAAAATTAAAATTAAAAAACATACGTATTATAATTAAAAAATAATGTCAAGTTCAAACATACCTACACGTATCCACAGAGAGTTCCATGAGATGTGAGAAAAAGTATTTTTATTCTTAATGAGTTAATTACCTACAAAGTAAACTAAGGAGTATAAATATTAACACAAATTTCATTTTTCTCTTTATTACAATTACAATTTTCAGGATTTTGTACCAATTCGTAATTTTAGATTATAAACCTGCTAATAAATAGATGTTTAATGTACACAGTCATTCATATTCACAGTTAAGTACAGATAATAATCTACGTTGAAGTAGATATAAATAGGGCCAAGTATAGATCAACTCGTTTATTTAAATTATAATAATAGTTTTATTAAATAACTGTATTTACCAGATAGTCTAGGAACCAGATAAGATTCCGTGCCAGAGTGCCATAACTGCAAACAACTTATTCCTAAGTATTTTGATCTCCTGAATGCAAAAAACTTGGTCGCAAAGCCTGAAAGTGATCAGTTTAATTGTTATTAACATATTAAATGCTTAACTGGCTGTAAAAAGTTTATTTTTATTGCTAGTACAATTTTTTATTCATTAATAGTTACGTTAAAAAATGTATATAGTCAAAGGTAAAACTTAAAAAACGAACTGAAAACACTCTTCGATATTCGAATAAAAGGCGGTTTAAAATTATATAGTAGGCTCCTATAGTAACTTTGACATTCTGAGCAGTTAGAAAACAGAATAAATATAATGCTTTTTATCAGATCCAAACAACAATAAATTTGGAACAAATTACATTTTCGTTACTAAAAAAATGCGTGTTCGTGGAAATGGAGGTATTTGCTCAAATAAAATCATTAAAATGATGACTAATGTTATTAATTTCTTTATTCGAATAAATAACCGAATGAGTAGTGTTTGTCTGTCATTTAAGTAAGTGTTTTCAGTTTGTTTTTTAAGTTTTACTCGAAAATCAGGCTTTATGCGAAAAACATAAGAGAGCAGTAATTTGTAGGAAATTGAAAGACAAATTCGAAAATATTATGATTGTTACCGTAAATCAGTGGCATGCTATTTTATTTAGAAAAATAGGCCCCCGATATCCTGTATCTCCGCTACTGGAGCACTTAAATTTTAAGAAAAGGCCTCAGATTTTGGACAATGTTTACATACATGCGCCCAATTTCAAATTATTTCAATTTTTTTAATTATTAAAATTTTTTTTTTAAGCTAGATAAAAACTTTACACGAAAGACCCCTTAAAATTCACCAAAGCATACAAGGTTTTATTTTTGGTCACCGATTGTGAATCACCCTGTATAGTGAAGTAACTTACCTTAATCGATTTATTTTGATTCAAAGTATCTACTTTTGAAATCTGACACATTCACTCTCTGTATAGTAATTTATGCCCATATAATATTTTTGATTGCTATCTACCGTTTACTTACCTTACATAAATTAGCATGTTCTCTAAATTTATCTAATTATTTTTTTTTTCGTAAAATTAAAAATACACAATATTGTATTAAATGATAGGATCATAGCACCTAATACATAAAAATGTAGAGTTCCTTGTGGAAAATTCTTAGAAAAAAGGAAAAAATAAACGAATAGGCAAATAAAAATCCGAACTGAGTAAATTATGACTTTTTGCTTTATCTCAATTTTAACGGACTGCCGGAAAATAGCAAAACAAGAGGAATAAAAGTGAAAATATTCGCTGTATAACGATGCAATAACTAGTAAAGTTGTTCTAAATGTAAAAGAAACGCTGTCGAGTTGTCTGTTAGGGCCCGAGTTGAGAGGTCCCCAGGGTATCATTTCGAAAACATTTCAGCTTCAGAATTCGCCAGCTGAAATCCCCTAGTACGAGTTCATAGAAAATATGTGCACAGCTAGGAGCAGGAGATTCTTAAGTAAGAGGTGTACTAATAATATGCCGGTTTACTGCATCTTTCTTTGCCGGATGCAATGTCTAAGTTGTTGTTTTGTTATAAATTATATTCTAACGAATATTTATTATCAATATTTAATGATGAAAAAAAGTGTCATTTTCTTTATACATCGAACATTCTTATAACAAACAAATCAGATTAATGCCATAAAAAGTTACAGCTAAACGAGTTGATTCCTTTTTTGTATATTAGTAGCACTGTCAGTGACGTCAATTGAACTGTTTGTGTTAAAAACGGAATTAAATGCAGCAAAGCGTTAAAAAATATTAAAGAAGACCTTTGGCAACGATACCATGTCACAGCCAAGAGTTTATCAATGGTACAAACGTTCTCGGGAAGGCCAAGAAGACAACGAAGATGACGCGAGGTCTGGGCGCCCTAGCGCATCCATCAATGATGAAAACGTGGAAAAAGTTAAAGAGATTGTGGTTGCTAATAGAAGATTCGCCATCAGAGAGGTTGCTGAAGAAATAGGAATTTCATACGGCTCAGACGAAGTGATTTTTAAGAATGTTTTGTACATGAAACTCCCTGAATAATTGTTTACTGACGTCGCTGATGATCCAAACTTGCACAAACACATTATAACTAGTGACGAAACGTGAGTATATAGCTATGACGTCAAAACGAAGGGTCTGAAGTCAAGACTCGACTGCAATGGAATAGTTTATAACAATAGAGACAACTTGTGGATTTTGCATCATGAAAACGCACCGACGCATCATAATACTTTGCTTATCCAACAGTTCTTGGAGAAAAACAATACCGTTGTGATGCCGCAATCTCCCTATTCTCTGAACATGGTCTTCGGTGACATTTCCTATTTCCCAAATTCAAGAGGATATGCAAATGACAGCGTTTTTCAACAATAGATGAAATAAAGTCAACATCGCAAACCAAGCTCAAGACGATACCTACGATACATTCCACCAGTGTTTCTTAAACAGTTACTTAGGGATATATCAAGCGACAGTGATTATGTGAGCATTCCAAGAAATCCTACTAACTATACAAAAATCTGATAAAATTAATTTCACAATTATAAAATAAAAAAGAAATTATAGAAAATATAAAATGATACAGTGAACGAATTCTATGCTTTACCAAAAATTAATAATTAGTGTAAGTAGGTAGTCCAAACACTGGAATTGATCAATTTGTGACTAATGTTTTGGGAACATATAATACAGATAATTATTTCTTTTAAAGATTCTTTCAGTTTTCAGAATGTGTTAACGAATTTCAACCATTTCATTATTTAATAATATTTCATTACGTCAAGTCAAAAAAATATAGATAAAAAATAGAGCAATATTTCAGAAAATTGTAAAATTTCAAAAACAGAAATTTACAAGTGAATTGATTTTTTATTTGATTCCACAGTATTTAGCTATAAAATGAATATTATAAACAAGTTCTTGGCATGCCAATGGACAGTCTTCTCTCCCCTATTAGCACAACACATAATGGACGAGTTACTTGATCTGTGCATTGACAAACTTCTCTTTAAATTAACTTTTATTTAGAAATATCTAGCTGATTTAATGCTGAGTGTCCCGCAGAGTGATATTACAAAGCTTTAACAACTATGACCAATTACTGCAATTTAAAATCGAAATAGAGGATAAAATTTAACAGACAATAAATTGTTCAGAAGGGCAGATAATACTGTCATAACCAAGTACCTCAGGGAGGTTCTTACAATATCAGACTCACCATCAACAAAAATAAACCTAGTATTGGCAATGAAAGATAGGGTCATATCAACAAGTCAAGGAAAGTTCAAGGAAAGAAAAGTTGAACAAATTACAACAATTTTTTATAAATAGTGTCCATCCAGCAAGATTAATAAATAACCTTTTTCAAAGAACGGAACATGTTACTGTACATAACAACAATATTAGGTAATCACACATAAAACAATTTTAAATAATATTCCTTACCTCATACTGTTCTAATAAATTAAAAAATATTTTTTTTCAATATAATCATATAAAATTGGCATTTAAGAATCAATTAACAGTAGGTGAAATATTTTACATAGTTTATTGCACTTGCAAATATTGTCATAAAAAATGTATAGTCCAAATAGGTACATGCCTTAAAGACCGCATTACATCACATATGAGTGATACCTATCAGAAATATAAAAATGTTAGTGTAAGTGTAATGACATATTAGGCGGGAAAAGCAAAACGCCAAAAGCGGCGGAAATGAAAACCGCTTTTCTGTCTGATGACATACTGCACAATCGCTCGGCGGCGCGGCAGGGGGATGGGACCTGGAGGGTCACATTCTCCTTTTGTCATCAGTTGTGGTTTAGCTTTGTAGCATGGAGGTAGCACATTTTGTTAATATAGTAACTGCTTGTGCTGCTGAAGCTGAAGGCCTGTTGAAAGAACCACGAATTCGCAGATATGCAGTGCACCCGTATAACAATGTACGTTCGAGGAAATGCCCCAAATTTTTTGAAAATATTAGAAAGCACCCCGATAAATTTTTTAAGTACTATCGCATGTCAATTGCATCATTCGATGAACTTCTGTGGACATGATTCCGCAGAGTCCTTGTCAAAATCACGAAACACACTGAACTGCAAATGGAAAACTGTGTAAGAAAATGTGAAAAAGATCTTTATTTGTCTACCAATTTCTCATTAATGCCAATTAGAAATATGAAATATATGGTAAATGAATGTATTCGAAAAGCTCATAAAAAACATTGGCATAAGTCCTACAAAGGACTAAAGAAAATAGGACTTTGGAAAAGTACACATTATTTTTTTGCAAATGAAAATTAAATTTTCACATAATCTTACTTTTCTCTAATGTATTTTTCAGTACCCTAAAAGGCATAAACGAGAAAGACGTCGTTGAACTTCTACGAGTATCTCCCGATCTATTAGTGAGGCATTTGAATGTCTGACTAAATTTTATACGTACATTCATCATTATTATGAGGTTATTAACAGTTGCATTGTTAATCTGTTTTGTGACAAAGATGTGACTTGTTTAAATAAATAAAGATGTAATAATGTTTTTTTCCTTTTATATTACCCTCACATTTCGTAAGTTAACATTTGTGTTATATTTTTTTACTTAGACTATAAGCAACAAATCCTATTTATTGTAGAACTTCTGATGAAGAGAATAACAATTTCTCGAAAGCTTGAGCAGACATAAATAAAAAATAAGTAATTCTTAATAAATAAATAATACAATAATAATTATTATTATAAAAAGTAATAAAATAAATAATTTTTGTTTGAAATAATTAATAATAGGTGATAATAATAATTAATAATAATAACTCTTGAAATAATTCCTCTTTTTCCCAAGGCTATGTTGCCCAACATTTTACTTTATATTAATTCACGCAAAATTTGAATTTTGCTCCATTTGTGTGGTAAAGTGTTGCCAATGAAAAAAACAAGACAGCGTGACAACTGACACTTGAAAGTTATTAAAAATGGAGCTTTAATTTTAAATAAATGAAAATTTGGCAACTACAGTTCACAATTTTCGTACAAAATATGGTCGAATTAATGATTTAACTTCATCAACTGTGAAGAGATGATGGTGTAAGTCAGAAATTTTCCTAGAGGGTGGAGGGGGGGATGGTGTACACGAGCCTGTTTATTGAACAAAGCGTATGATATGTGAAGTCATGGTTTTAGAAATATCAAGAATATATGGTTAAACCCAGGAATTTGGTGCAAAAGCCTTCCTACTAAACGGCCAACGCGAACAGTATCCTAGTGATTCAATCTGACTGTGTCGCCTCAAACGCCTCAATTATCTAAACAAGTTAATAATATATTTATTTTTGTTCAAATTTTTATATTAATTAAAATTATACAGAACTAATGGCCTTCCCTGCCCTCCTTGGCTACGCCCATGAGAAATATTAATTGAAAAATTCAGGAAGACTGGATCAATTAGTGATCTTAAACATTCTGGCCGTCCTTCAACAAATCGTACAAAACAAAACATCGAAACAGTTCGTGGGCGTGTTCCTGATGCTGAGAGTCCAGGAACATCAATTCGGCAGGGTGACGAATTGGACATTTCGAGAAGTTCTCTTGCACGAGAGGTTTGTATCTTCATGCTTACAAATTAATTAGCTGAAGAACTGAAGTCTACTGACCACGCAGAGCGAAGATAGTCTGTTTGTTGAATGGAACAAGTGGATGCTGATTTTTCGAACAAAATCGTCTTCAGTGATGAGGCTAATTTTCATTTTGATGGTTTCATTAATCGTAAAAATTGTCGCATTTGGGGTTCAGAAGATCCACGAGTGATTGTTGAGAAACAAATGCATCCACCACGTATCACTGTTTGGTAGGCCAGGAAATATAGAGTTAGACGCGACTTTTTGTTTCGGCAAGCTGAATTTATCACTATAGATGCTAAATATTATGTACAATAACATATTAGTTTCCACATTCATAAAAATGGGGGGAAGATTGTTTACAGGGTGGCTAATTGTATAATTTTTACGTAAATTCACGTTTTTTGCTTATATCTTTTTCCCGTTCATTTCCACGAGAAAACAGTAAAGTACTTTTTTCGTCTTCAAAAGACGGCAAGCATCGCGTTTGAAAAAACTCGTTCTCGCTCTTCAAAATCGATGGCGCAACTACAACAGAACTTTTCTTGGGAACTATTGACGGTAAATCGATCATTTTTTTGTATTTGATACTACGATGCGAAAGGAATCTATTGGAATTGCTCAAATTACGAAAAATCATGAGAAAAGTCATTGATTTCAATAAAAATTATAAGTGAAATTATTGTTGCATGTTTATTCAGGAAAAGATTGAGAAATTATTTATCTAAAAAAAAAATATGTTTTATAACGTACATAAATATTATAATTATGTTCTTAATGTAAAATGAAACTGTACATTTTATTAACATGTAACGGCATATTATTTTCAAGCGAATGTCGCTTTTTTAACGGCAGGATTATGAATATTATCGTAATTTTCTTCGGACTCGCTATCGTTCGCTTCCCCCACCTTCCACCGCGCCACGGCCCGCCGAAATATCAAGCGAACCACTGACTTTTGACAATATTTTTTATGCACTTAACATACTTCCACACATAAAATATTTTTATATGGGAAAGTACTCGGGTTACTACAGTATTTTTTTTTGCCGCTACCAATCTAATTTGTTTAACAATAGGCCGTTAACCTTGACAGTCTGTAACTCTGTTGTTTTTCAATGAATCTTGACATTTTTTTTAACTTAAAGCTCTTTTCATAAGTTTTCCGAATATGTAATAATATACCTATAACTATATCACGCGCGTGCGTCGTATATTTCATTTTGCAACTAAGGCTAAAAAATAAAAAAAAATTTCCAGGTCGCAAATTTGAAATTAAAAAAAAATGATAGATTTCAATGTATTATTATGAAAAACCATGAAAATCTACTATGAAAAAAATCATTGCGATTGTGGAAGATACTCGGGATCGTCCAGAGTAATAATTAGTTAATTTGTTTATAAGGCCATAACTTGTAAACTATTCAACTTACCGATTCCAGATTTCGTGTGAGTTATTAGACAGTGATAAGGAATAAGAGGATACGATACCAAAACGTTCTGGTAATAATAACGCAGTTTATAAATGTTTACTTCAAAAGTCATAAATAAATTTCCTCTGTTTATAACTTTTGATCTAATCAATATTTTTTTACGCTCGAAGGTTAATTTTGTAGGTCTTTTGAAGACGAAAAAAAAAGTACTTTACTGTTTTCTAGTGGAAATGAACGGAAAAAGTTATAAGCGATAAACGTGAATTTACGTAAAAATTATACAATTAACCACTCTGTAAACAATTTTCTCCTCATTTTTATGACTGTGGAAACTAATATATTATTGTACATAATATTTAGCATCTATAGTGATAAATTCAGCTTTCCGAAACAAAAAGTCGCGAAATGGTCATTTCCCAGCTCTTTTTCCTGGCCTATTGGTGTGGATTTTGGACTTCTTTGAAAATGCGGCTGGTCAAGCAATAACACACTATCGCGACATGATAATCCAGTTTTTTGTGCCTAAATTGCAAGATATCGTCATGTTGAAACCACATGTCGTCACCGGTGTGAAAACAGCAGCCAAAGATAGCAGCTAAATCGCCCGACCATGCCCGAACGCAACCATGGATATTCAAAATTAACTGGAGCGTTACAGACCATAATGATTTGAAATATTAAATAAAACAATTTGTCTGGATGCAAAAATAATTACTTGCGAAATGCAGATAGGGGCGCAATCTACCCTTATCTGGAAACATGAAAAATACACACCTTATAAATGAATGTCCCAATAGGTACTCCTAAACGGCATTAAATCGGAAGAAACTTGTTACCTGAAGACAACATAGAGTATCCCTTCTGGAGTGTCTAGATGCAAAAATAATTACTTGCAAAAAGCAAATAAGGGAGCAATATAGTTTATCTGGAAACATACAAAATACACACCTGATAAATTAACGTCCCAATACTTCTAAACGGCATTAGATCCGAAAAAACTAGTTCCCTGAAGACATAGAGTACCCCTTCTAGAATGTATGGATGCAAAAATAATAACTTGCAAAAAGCAAGTAAGGGAGCAATATACCCTTTTCTGGAAACATGAAAAATATATAATTGAAAAATAATACCTATCTACTCCAAAACGGCATTCGACTGGAAAAAACTAGTTATCTGGAGACATACAGTACTCCCTCTAAAATGTAGGCATGGAAAAATAATTACTTGCAAAAAGCAAATAAGGGAGCAAATATACCCTTATCTGGAAACATACAAAATACACACCTGAAAAATTAACGTCCCAATACTTCTAAACGGCATTAGATCGGAAAAAACTAGTTCCCTTAAGACATAGAGTACCCCTTTTAGAATGTCTGGATGCAAAAATAATAACTTGCAAAAAGCCAATAAGGGAGCAATCTACCCTTTTCTGGAAACATGAAAAATATATAATTGAAAAATAATACCTATCTACTCCAAAACGGCACTAAATCGGAAAAAACTAGTTCCCTGGAGACATGAAGTACCCCTTCTAGAATGTCTGGATGGAAAAATAATTACTTGCGAAAAGCAAATAAGGGAGCAATCTACCCTTTTCTGGAAATATGAAAAATATATAATTGAAAAATAATATCTATCTACTCCAAAACGGCATTCGATTGGAAAAAACTAGTTCCCTAGAGACATGAAGTACCCCTTCTAGAATGTCTGGATGCAAAAATAATTACTTGCGAAAAGCAAATAAGGGAGCAATCTACCCTTTCCTGCAAACATGAAAAATATATAATTGAAAAATAATACTTATCTACTCCAAAACGGCATTCGATTGGAAAAAACTAGTTACCTTTAGACATAGAGTACTCCCTCTAGAATGTAGGGATGGAAAAATAATTACTTGCAAAAAGCAAATAAGGGAGCAATCTACCCTTTCCTGGAAATATGAAAAATATATAATTGAAAAATAATACTTATCTACTCTAAAACGGCATTCCATTGGAAAAAACTAGTTACCTGGAGACATAGAGTACTCCCTCTAGAATGTAGGGATGGAATAATAATTATTTGCAAAAAGTAAATAAGGGAGCAATCTACCCTTTTCTAGAAACATGAAATATATATTATTGAAATATAGTACCTATCTACTCCAAAACGGCATTCGATTGGAAAAAACTAGTTACCTGGAGACATAGAGTACTCCCTCTAGAATGTAGCAATGGAAAAATAATTACTTGCAAAAAGCAAATAAGGGAGCAATATACCCTTATCTGGAAACATACAAAATACACACCTGATAAATTAACGGCCCAATACTCCAAAAAGGGCATTAGATTGGAAGAAACTACTTAAATGTAGACATAGTGTACTCCCTCTAGAATGTATTGATACAAAAATAATTACTTGCGAAAAGCAAATAAAGGAGCAATATACCCTTACCTGGAAATATGAAAATATACAATTAGGAAACAATACCAATATACTCCAAAACGGCATTAGATTGGAAGAAACTAGTTAACTGCCTCTAGAATATGGGCCCAATCTACATAGAAACATAAAAAATACCCTGGCTTGAAAAATAGAACCATACTACTCTTAAACGACATTAGATTGGATGAAGATGGTTAATTGGAGATAGAAAGTACACTTCGAAAATGGCCAATGAAAATTTAATTATTTACAGAAAAAAAATATTGCTGATACTACTTATACCGGCAAGCATTGGAAATAATCTATATGTAATAAAATGTTATGTCATAACTAAATCGCGTTAGGTTGAAAAATAATTTTTAATTGGAGACGTCGAGCTCAATATCTGGAAGCAAAAATAGTTTTTTTAAAAAATATAAATATATCTATGTGTTGCTGTTTCCTGTAATAATAGCTGTCATCCAGTTTGATATTTTAAAAATTTTGTGAACTCTGTTAATTATATCAAATATTCACACAAGCAAAGGAAGGATAATATATGCGGTATTCAGAATACTTTTACTTCCGTTTATTTTTTGTTCTAATATCTTATACATATTTTACAGAATGATAGAATATTTTCGTTTCCTTTTTTAATAAAGCCTACATAAGTCGCACATGTCGTGCAATAATTTCGATTCGTTTGTTCTGCAATAGCAGACATCTGGAATGCATTAGCCTCAAGCAATAAACGCATCTAGTAATAGTTGATTCAAGATCTTGTATCTCAATTAAGCAGAAGAAACACCTATTCTTCATATTGTCCGATGCAGACAATATCATTCTTTTTAAGTCAGTCCTGTATATGTTCATATCGTAAGGAGTATCCCTGTTACGGCTTTTAATAATATTCTCGAAATAATACAATACATATGGTCCACAATTGTATCCATCTTTTTGGAATAATTGGGCATCCATTTCTAGGATCCATCCATCAGTTCCGATAGGATTTCGTTTGTAAGTGACTCCACGGATGGTGAACATTGTAAATTTATTATATGACTTTAAATATTTTAAAAATTTCTCCGAAAATGTTTTACTGTTTTCATTAGTACTTCCAAACGGGTCCATGTAACGAAAAGTTTTATTTGCAGTATTTACTATTGCGATACACCAGTGGTTGTTATTTAATAAAATAAACATGGCTAAATGGCTTTTAGTAAATATCTCAATGTCTTTTACGAAAAATTCTGATATAGAACTGTCATCGTCAGAAAATATGTTACTAGCGTATCCCGATGAAATTATCTGGTATGTGCTATTTTGGTTTAAAATATTTAATAAAATGTCCATTCCATTGTTTGTTAACCATTGCTGGCCAGTTAAAGAAAGAAAATCGTCTGTTATGATTTCTTTAATGTAACAATTTAATTTGTTAAACATTGCTACAGTATACCCTTTCCCATTGTCGAAACACTTATAATAGTTAATATCATCAACGAGGCCATTTTTTAAAATATTTATAGATTTACTTGGTGTCCATTTTCTTTCTTCGAGAGAGGGAATATCGACAGAAGGAAAAACAATTTTTGGAAGAAGGTAAAAATAGTAAAAATTTCTGAGTCGGATGGATACATTCTTTCAAATATATTTTGATCTTTGTAAATTCTCTCGACGTTTATACCTAGTTCTGTGAATATTACAAAGTCGCACCAGTCTCTCTGAGTAACTTCAAGAAGGCCCTGTATTTGAAAGTAATAGTTGTATACTCTCTTCAAATTACCTTCTTTATCCAAATAATTTAATTTTGCATCTGTAGGATGAACGTTGCGAGCACTATATGGACATTTAATTTCGATTAATCCATTATCTCCCACTAGTCCGTCTGGAGACGCGGCTAAAAATGGATGCATTTTATGTATAAATAAACCAGCCCGCTGACAATTGTTATTTGTTTCTTCTTCATATTGTTTAAGGGCAGCCTTCTCGTGTAGTTTTCCATGTATTACGGCAGGCGTATTAAGGACGTCTGATACATCTCTTGCGGGGCAGGCGGTGCGGGAGGGAAGCCTATGCTTATACACGGTAGTTTCGTTGTAGTACCAACCTTACATAAATTAATTTGAGCGAACTAAATATAATATATACGAATTAAATTTATACAACACATATTAGCTTATATATATTTTTCGTGTTTAATGCACGGCAATTAACTTTTTATTTGAATAAAAGTGTCTATAAATCTGGCAACAGTGCCATCCCATGCCGTAGTGGTAATAGTTGGGTCAACTGTCATTACTGTCAACTGTGCTTTGCGCATATTCCGTAAACTTCAAGATACAAAGGAAAAGCAATATAAAATGCGTATGAAACATAGTATGGATTGATGAGAAAAAAGTAAAATGTGCAAACCGAGAATCTATATGATAACTATCAAGAAGCTCAGTGTATGATAGTGAGACGTCGCCTTGTCAAATTGAATATTATGACAGAACATCTATATACTGTTCGTTTTGCAAAGAGATCCTTTCAATTTTTGTTTCAAATTGCTATTATATTGCATTAGATCAAAATTTATTTAATATTAATTATTACTACATATGTTTTCGACTGGAATAATTTTATAGTCTATAATCGAGTTATTCAAATATAGCGCGTCAGTCGAAGCATTAAATACAGCGTACAGTGTTGCCATATTTCCTTTCATTGGATCAGATGTTTGTTCAAATTTGTCAAAACGTTATATATTTATTCCATTATCTCAATAATTACATTGTAAGTGCATATTTTTATTATTTTAAAATGTTTAGTAATATTTAATTCTTCAATTACAATTTCATTTTCCCGATCCTAACCATTTTTAAGAGCAATATTCACGTTTGATTAAAGTTTTTTCCCAACTCCCTGTGTATAAGAGCATAATATTTAATATCATTTTTCAAAAAAACTATATTGGCAATCGATTTGATATTTTTACACGAGACAGTTTGCATATTTATTAACAGATTTCAATTGCTTTGAAAACTTTCTTATCATTTTTATTTCGGTATCGAACCTTCTTAAGCTCTGAGGGATTTAGAATATCCCTAACAATTTTATTATAACTAGATGGTCCTCGCGCTTTATATATTTTGCCAAAATTTGAGGCAGTAACTCGCTTACGTCTTTCTATTTTCCACAGTGGTTGTTCATTTTGACCCCTAGTCTTATATTCTAAATCCTGCCTTTCTTCGTTGGTGAGGGTAATAGATTTCAGATATTCATTACATATGGTATGGAGTTCTGTTATCTGTTTCTGTTTAGGCGACACAATAGATTGCTTTTGTGATAGACTACAGTCTTCATCTGTGTCAACTACTGTTATAGTGCACCTCTTACAAACAAACTGTCTCGAATAAGATTTGTCCGTCGGTGATTCGCATTTCTGATGCACGTATGCGTCACAGGTATCACATTGAACCCAGTTGAGAGTCTCATTGAGTAAACCGTGACCACAGTAAATGCATTTCATGAATTCTTCATCAGAAATTATTGTTTGCTTGTCTAAAGATTTCTCTAAACTTTTTCTCTTCAGATAATTCCCTAAGAAATGACTATTTTTTGGTTTACATTTTCGTTTCCAAATTTCCTGGGAATATGTTTCAGACGTGGTGTCTGGAACGGAATGTTTCTTTAATTCCTTTTTCGTTGTTAAGTTTGATTTACCTATTTCGAAAAGCATTTCTTTGTAAAACGAGAGTACGTCTTCTCTAAGTAACCTAATACATCTTGAGTATCTTATACGTTTCTCTCCTTTCAGTAAATGATTTTTTAAGTATCCGAAGTGATTTTCAATTGTGGAGTTACTTATACGATTAATCTGGTATCCTGAAATGTGGAGCATTACACCGCTCCACAGTGGGTAGTAAGGGAGGTATTTATTTAATATAATACTGAAAAGTTCAGGATTATACAATATATTGTAGGTATTCCACTATTCTTTCAAAATGTTGATAGAAACGGCTAGATCTGTAAAAGCTGTTCAATTCTTGTATGGTATATTCTTCATTTAAATTATTTGTATCTGCGTTGACAGGTGCGACCTCAGTCACTGTCTCTTTTGATAATAGGCATATTAAGGATTTATAAGCAGTTTTTACTTCAAAATTATCATAAGGGCACAATAATGTTAATAAAAAATATAGGAACCACTGTTCCATTTGAATAAAATCTAAAATTGTAATTGCACCTGCAATTATATCTTTATAGGCCGAATTCTGCTTCCGATTTTTGGACCTCGTCTACGTCTTTGGATGCCATTCTTATAAAATGGGCACAACATGTATTGTGATAAATGTTTTTTTTTTAATTTGTTTTTCTATAATGACATCATAGCACATATCTAAATAGTCCAACAGTGACATATTATTGAAAGCTCTTGACGCTGCATGTAAATTAGCAAAACTGAAATCCGTTACTATCCCTCCAAATATAGGCCATTTATTATGTTCTTCGCAGAAAACCCTGAAATCATAAAACAACCGAAAAATGGATTTAGAAAAATGTTCGCTGGATATCATTTGAAATATAGAACATATCCTTTCGGTTTGTTTTATTTTCGTTACGGCTGAGTATAGGAATACTCTTTTTTTTATATAGTGCGGGTTTTCAAATATTCCTCCTGTTGAATCAAAATAAATTAAAGGAAGTAAAGTGTCCACTTTTTGTCGAACAAGGATTTCTAGTTCTTCACGGCTATAAAGTTTTACATTAAAGGGAACACATACTTCCTTTATGTATTCCGGGTGAGCAAAATGCATTTTAATGAGGTCACTAAGGTGGTCCTTATCACGATCTAAATTACTTTTTGCTATTTACTAATTCTTTTTTTGCGATTAGTATTGTTTCTTTTTTGTATTGCAACGGATATTTTTTTAATAATCTTTGTTTTAAAATTGATCTTTCTACTCCCTTAACATAGGTAGTTAATTTAGCCCTATGACAATAGTTTATTGACGTACTAAAAACTTTAACTTCTAACGAGCGTATATCGACGGTAATTTTGAACTTCTTGCAACCTTTCTTATTATGAATGCATTCGGCAAATATATGTATGCATTTTGACCGTTTTAAATACTTTACATATTTGAAAATTAATTGGCATGTATTATTAATGTGGTTAAAGATTTGATTCCTAAAAAAATATGGGTAATATTTGCCGTCCAATTTTTCGTTTCTGAACAATATTTGCCAATATTTATGATTAATTTGAATCGTTCCTTCCAAAATTTTACATTCCTTGTAACTAACGTTCCCCAGACGTTGAGGGGAATTCTTTGCATTTTTAGATAATATTTTATTTGACGACGTCATCATATTCAAGAAATTCGCAGGCACGTCTACACTCTCAGGCGTCACATTATTGGATTCACCTGAACATTTTCTGAATCATTATTACTTATAATTAGAACAGAATCACTCAGCGTGTTTTTGTTGTCATCACCTTCTGTTAACGCGAATGCTTTTGGAGACTGTTCAGATAATGCAGTACTCGGCAATTACGAGAAGACCGTGTTTTCAATAGGGGAGATACTCAAGTTGACACAACTTTCATCGGCTTCTTTTATCGGTGTGGAAGTATACAAATTGTTAGGAAAACATTTTTCGGCTGCTTTTTCATTATCGAATACGTAACTTTCATTGTTATCTACTGAAATCAGTAATTGAATATCAATAACTGTGGTGCCCTGCACTGTATTGTTATCAGTACGTAGATCCCATAATATATCTTTAAAATCCTTTTCATATCTGTGTATTACACGATATAATACACTAGGATATATCTTGTACTTAACTGGCAACGACTTGGAAACTTCCTTAAATATTTTACTATTAGCTGGTAAATTTAACAGTTCCTCGTAGGTACCATCCGGTAGTTCACGTTTTATAATATTGACAATTTTAATTTTCGTCGTCTTAGAACTATCCTGGCAAATATTAACGAATAACTAAATCTAAAAAGGATACTAGGAAAGCTCTTGAATAGGAATAAACAGTCAGAACAATGAAATGAAGTTCAGTATTCTTTACAAAATGTAAATAATTAGGAATTTTCCCACAGTTACACAATTAGATCATGCAACTGTAAAAACGAAAATAATAAATATTTTTAATATAAAATAAAATGGTTAACTATATAAAAGAAATTTATGTGAGCGACAAGGCACTAATATAAAAATAAAAAATAAATCCTTAATACTAAAAAAAATGTCTCATACACAGTGAAGCTCCACCAAATGGTACTTGACAGAACTAAATCTCTTAATTATAATAGAAAAAAGAATAGCGCATATGTAAATAAAACACAGTTATAAAACAAATTAAATTTCTATTACAAAATAAAAAATAAATCTCCCCAAGTATTAAATAAAACGGAAAAGGTGAAAAATAAAAGGTATTATTATAAAAACTAAAGAAGTGATTTATTACTACAGAAAGAATTAACCTACTAATTTAAATAGAATCTACTGAATATTTTCGCTCTAAAACGGTTCCGCAACTTCGATACGTGTTAGACCAAAGCAGTTGGGAACTAACGTGGACGCTTGGGTAGGTATTTTGAATTTATTATGAATCCAATTCTCTGCATCTTAAAATTGCTGTATTTTTCTTATTATTGATTTAATTGATATAGTTGTTTGAAATAATATCTTTATTTTATTGTAATTAACACGACAGTAGAGCCAGAAATGAAAAAAAATATTGACGTAACCGTCGTGACGTCATTTTTGCATCGATACATTCTAGAGGGAGTACTCTATGTCTACAGTTAAGTCGTTTCTTCCAATCTAATGCCGTTTTGGAGTATATGGGTATTATTTTTTAATTGTATATTTTTCATGTTTCCAGATAAGGGTATATTGCTCCCTTATTTGCTTTTTGCAAGTAATTATTTTTCCATCCCTACATTCTAGAGGGAGTACTCTATGTCTCCAGGTAACTAGTTTTTTCCAATCGAATGCCGTTTTGGAATAGATAGTATTATTTCTCAATTATATATTTTTCATGTTTCCAGGAAAGGGTAGACTGCTCCCTTATTTGCTTTTCGCAAGTAATTATTTTTGCGTCCAGACATTCCAGAAGGGGTTCTTCATGTCTTCAGGGAACTAGTTTTTTTCCGATCTAATGCCGTTTTGGAGTATATGGGTATTATTTTTTAAATGGACATTTTTCATGTTTCGAGATAAGGGTATATCCCCCCCTCCCTTATTTGCTTTTTGCAAGTAATTATTTTTCCATCCCTACATTCTAGAGGGAGTACTCTATGTCTCCAGGTAACTAGTTTCTTCCAATCTAATGCCGTTTTGGAGTATATGGGTATTATTTTTTAATTGTATATTTTTCATGTCTCCAGATAAGGGTATATTGCTCCCTTATTTGCTTTTCGCAAGTAATTATTTTTGCATCCAGACATTTTAGAAGGGGTACTTCATATCTCCAGGGACCTAGTTTTTTCCGATTTAATGCCGAATTGGAATAAATAGGTATTATTTTTCAATTATATATTTTTCATGTTTCCAGAAAAGGGTAGATTGCTCCCTTATTTGTTTTTCGCAAGTAAGTATTTTTGCGTCCAGACATTCTAGAAGGAGTACTCTATGTATTCAGGTAACTAATTTTTTCCGATCTAATGCCGTTTAGGCGTATTGGGCCGTTAATTTATCAGGTGTGTATTTTGTATGTTTCTAGATAAGGGTATATTGCTCCCTTATTTGCTTTTTGCAAGTAATTATTTTTCCATCCCTACATTCTAGAGGGCGTACTCTATGTCTCCAGGTAACTAGTTTTTTCCAATCGAGTGCAGTTTTGGAGTATATGGGTATTATTTTTTAATTGTATATTTTTCATGTTTCCAGATAAGGGTATTATGCTCCCTTATTTGCTTTTGTTAAAAATTCATTTTCAACCTAACGCGGTTTAGTTATGACATAACATTTTATTACATATAGATTATTTCCAATGCTTGCCGGTATAAGTATTATCAGCAATATTTTTTTTCTGTAAATAATTAAATTTTCATTGGCCATTTTCGAAGTGTACTTTCTATCTCCAATTAACCATTTTCATCCAATCTAATGCCGTTTAAGAGTAGTATGGTTTTATTTTTCACGCCAGTGTATTTTTTATGTTTCTATGTAGATTGGGCCCATATTCTAGAGGCAGTTAACTAGTTTCTTCCAATCTAATGCCGTTTTGGAGTATATTGATATTGTCTCTTAATTATATATTTTTCATGTTTCCAGATAAGGCTATATTGCTTTTTGCAAGTAATTATTTTTCCATCCCTACATTCTAGAGGGAGTACTCTATGTCTTCAGGTAACTACTTTTTTCCAATCGAATGCGGTTTTGGAGTATATAGGTATTATTTTTCAATTATATATTTTTCATGTGTCCAGAAAAGGGTAGATTGCTCCCTTATTTGCTCTTCGCAAGTAATTATTTTTGCGTCCAGACATTCTAGAAGGGGTACTTCATGTCTTCAGGGAACTAGTTTTTTTTCCGATGTAATGCCGTTTTGGAGTATATGGGTATTATTTTTTAATTGGACATTTTTCATGTTTCCAGATATTGCTTTTTGCAAGTAATTATTATTCCATCCCTACATTTTAGAGGGAGTACTCTATGTCTTCAGGTAACCAGTTTTTTCCAATCGAATGCCGTTTTGGAGTATATAGGTATTATTTTTCAATTATATATTTTTCATGTTTCCAGAAAAGGGTATATCGCTCCCTTATTTGCTTTTTGCAAGTAATTATTTTTCCATCCCTACATTCTAGAGGGAGTTCTCTATGTCTCAAGTTACCTAGTTTTTTCCAATCGAATGCCGTTTTGGAGTATATAGGTATTATTTTTTAATTATATATTTTTCATGTTTCCAGAAAAGGGTAGATTGCTCCCTTATTTGCTTTTCGCAAGTAATTATTTTTGCATCCAGACATTCTAGAAGGGGTCCTTCATGTCTCCAGGGAGTTCCCTAATTTTTTCCGATTTAATGCCGTTTTGGAGTACATAGGTATTATTTTTCAATTATATATTTTTCATGTTTCCAGAAAAGGGTAGATTGCTCCCTTATTTGTTTTTCGCAAGTAATTATTTTTGCGTCCAGACATTCAAGAAGGGGTACTTCATGTCGTTTAGGAGTATTGGGACGTTAATTTAGTATTGGGACGTTAATTTATCAGGTGTGTATTTTGTATGTTTCCAGATATGTTTCCTTATTTGCTTTTTGCAAGTAATTATTTTTGCATCTAGACACTTAAGAAGGGATACTCTATGTTGTCTTCAGGTAGCTAGTTTCTTCCGATTTAATGCCGTTTAGGAGTAATTGGGACATTAATTTATAAGATATGTATTTTCCATGTTTCCAGATAAGGGTAGATTGCGCCCCTATCTGCTTTTCGCAATTATTTTTGCATCCAGACAAATTGTTTTATTTAATATTTCAAATCATTATGGTCTGTAACGCTCCAGTTAATTTTGAATATCCATGGTTGCGTTCGGGCATGGTCGGGCGATTTAGCTGCTATCTTTGGCTGCTGTTTTCACACCGGTGACGACATGTGGTTTCAACATGACGATGCCACATGCCATACAGTCTGAATTGCTGCATAAGTCATTTCCTGGTCGTGTAATTTCCCATTTTGGTGATCAGAATTGGCCATTAGATTGTGATTTAACGCTGTTGGATTTTTTCTTTGTGGTTTTCTGAAGTCTAAGGTTTATGCCAACAAGCTTACGACCACCCACGCCTTGAAGGAGGAAATTGGGCGCTATATGAACGAAATTCAGCCGCAATTATGCAAAACGGTAATGGAAAATTTTGACAAATGAGTGCGTATGTGACAGTAAAGTCATGACTTCACCCGATTTTACTTAAAAACCTGTGTCTTCTATCAAAATTACTTCTTGCGTAAATTTTGGGAATTATATACGGGGTGTTTCAGATCGAGTGAATGAATCTTTAACCACAAATAGAACTCAATAAATAATATAGAATTGCCTTATAAAGCAAGGGTCTAAATCTCACCATTTTCACTGTACAGGGCCGTATTAGTTGTTTTTTAAAATCATATTATTTGTGAAATCTTTGCTATGCTTATAAATAAACAACTAAGCAATAATAGACTTATCTGTCATCAGGAACTGTCATTTTATTTTTTAGATTTGAATATTAATTAGTGTTTGTAAAAAATGGAAGAATATTCAAGATTTTCTTATCAGAAGAACCCATTCAACTGAGATTTTCGGTAAAACGATACACTATACCGATTTTCAACAAATATACCTTTTTTATGTAGAATTGTCCATGGAATTTAAAAATGAATCCCAAATGATTATTAGATCGTTAGCGTAGCGGGTAAAAAAATCCCGCTTTGCTACCCATTCCTACGCCACTGACCTAAATTTATAGATTTTACAATAAATTATGCACATGTGTAAATGTTTAAGGCCACACCAAATTTGATTCAATTTGATATAAGCATAGCAAAGATTTCATAAATAATATGATTTTAAAAACCTACCAATACAGTGAAAACGGTGAGACTTAGACCCTTGCTTTACAAGGCAATTCTGAATTATTTATTCGTGGTTGAAGTTTGAACTGAAATACTGTATAAATATAGAATTTGAAAATTTTAAATAGACAGGATAGTACCCGAATCAATGTTACATCTAAATCAAAATGAGAAATACAGTTTCTGATTTATTTCAACTTAAGGAAAAAATATCTACCTTCTATACAACAAAAAATTGTTACACCTACTGGGTGGAACAAATTCAACGCTTTTCGGGGGTTCCCCACTTTTTCCGGAGACAAAAAATAGATAGGCGTTCGATTTTCGGAATAAAAAGTAGAATGACGGAAACTGCATCATATTAAATCTTTATTTTTTGTCGATTTTTCTGTGATGCTTCTATGCAGTTTTTTAAATTAGAATCCAATGAGGTAGGTACACGGTATTTATTCTTTATTTAAAATATACTTTTTTTGGTTTGTTTTTCAATATATTTGAAAAAATGTATTTTCACATTTATAGTACGACACGAGTGAGTTTAACTTTTCCACAACTTTTTAACAGGTCATTGCAAAATGCGCATTGATAATACTTAACTAAATAGGTGAATATATTACGAAAGAGAGAGTATTTTTATTAAATTAAGTTGTATGAAAATATGATCCTTATGTAAAATTTTGTGCTCCTCTGTAACTACTATAATAATATAAAGATAAAAGTTTTGCATATGGCTTTTGGGTACATAAATCTATTCAACGAAATATCATTCCAGTGCACCACTATTCCTCTCCCCTTAGTTTCTCATCGTATTGACAAAAAAAAACCGTTACCGATATTTATTTATAAAAAAAAATAAGAAAGCATCAGTGTGACGAGCAGTTACAAAATTGTGTTTAGGTATTAACGGCATTTAACGCGGATGTATCAAATAAGATATCAATTCCAGTAATATTTCGCCGACAAAGCGGCACAGGATTACCTTAATCCCTTTATCATCCTTTTGATGTTTCCAATATTCCAATACATCATAGAACTGGATAAAATTATTAAACAGAACGTATCAGTTTATTTTGACTAGCATGGGATCAATTAGCACAGTTGCTTAACGCCAAGGTTAGGAAGTTATCGAAAATACAGGAAAACAAAAACTTTCCTCAACTATTCCTTAAAACTGAAGATATAATATCCAAGACATTTTATTTATGACTGCGGTTATATTTCTAGGACTGATGTAATAATAAAATTAAAAAATAGTACACCTTTTAAAATGCCATTAGTAACATTGTACACTATAGGAAGGAAGGAACGCGTAATCAGTTAGTATAATGCTACCTGTTTATTGTAAAAGACAGTTCGTGCAATATTTGTTAAGATAGAATTCCAAGAAAAGAATAAGCCAATAAAGTTCTATTGTCGGAACTACTGTAACAATTCTCTGTAGCAGGGGTGAGCCTTTAAATTTTCCGCCAATATCTTTCTACCTCAGGTGTCGAATGCGGCTGGCAGAGGCGTGCCTTGAAATTTTCCGCCAATGTCCTTCTACCTTGGGTGTCGAATGCGGTTAATTCCAAGAAAGTGAAGCAGGGGAATTCTTGAAATTTTATCTCAATAAATATCGTACGGACTGTACTTCTTCAGATATAATAATTTATCATATGTCAAGTATCGTCTAATAATACAAGCCGACAAAATTTAGCCGATCCGCTAACCCTGATACCAGAATGTACTTTTCCGAAGGATTTTGGTGCGCTGAATTCGAATCCGAGGTCCAAATTTCTCAATTGGTTTTCAAGATATCCTAACCTAAAAATCGCGAATTTTTGATATATTTGAGGTTATGTTACATTGATAAGTAATTTTTTTGCTAAAACCATTAATGGTATTTTAAAGTACTATACTTACTATTTAGAAAGCACTTGGATTTATCCCGATATCATTTTTCGTCTTTGAGAAATCGCATGTTGAAATTTAGTTGTTTGACATTTCCACCCGGAAGGAGGGATCATACATGTATTTTGGTCGCTGATCATGAATCTTCTGAATTCCAAAATACTCTTATCACGTCAAATTTTGCCTTAAATTTACAAAAACATCTAAATATTCGATATATGGCCGATATTTTACACATTGTATCAATATGGAAATATATTTACTTACACTCAAAAGAGGCTAATACGGTCAATCCCGAACTCATAAACCCTAAGTTCAAAAACCCTTAAGTCCATAAACCCTTAACGCATAAACTTAAAACACAAACTAAAAATCGAGGAATAAGTCAAACTACTAAATTTCAACATGCGATTTCTAAAAGATGAAAGAGCATAGTACTTTAAGACCCCATTAGTGGTTTCAGCAAAAAAAAAATATTTCCATGTAAGATCAAAATGTGTCAAAAAATCGCGATTTTGGCACTTTTAGTTTAGGATATCTCGAAAACCAGAGCCAATTGAGTTTGAAGCTTCGATTCGAATTCAGCGCACCAAAATTCATTGGGAAAGTATATTCGTTATGTTGGGTTAAAATCTTGTCAGCCTGCGTAATTTTTTTCGGAAGCTCACATTTTTTCTAGTATTTTATATCTACACTTATTTCTAGAATAGCATTACGAGTAAATGATAACTACTAGTATTAGGTATATAAAATGAAATAAATTACATATTTAAATTTTGCACGCATTTTTTGAAAATAATGTACAATTTAAATGATAACTGAAGATATTTTCTATTACACCAATGTAAAATTGAAATTGTACTATACATATACCGATAATTAATATCAACTAATTGTTTAGGTTCATAAATAACTTCATATATAAGCCTGTAAATATTTTAAAAACAAGAATACACAATTGGAAGTGAGCTAATAAATAATAATTAGACATCGAAAACTTTGTGGCGGCAATAAAATAAATAAACAGTAGTGATCTGTATTATTCTAGTAAGTGGCAATACGTGTTGTAGTAGCAGAAATAGACAAAATCTGTGGTCAAGTCGTGTGCCGCTCTATGTTCACAATACACAATGCTACTGGAAAACACGTGCCTTGCTCTCGACCAAGCAAAACGTCAAACGTCAAAATATGCCTGTGACGTCGGTAAATATTGTATGCTCATTTTCGGTTTTCAAATGGTTATTAATCGATCGCCATATACATATATTCTCATAATGTAAAGAGTGCAGTTATAAGAAGACAATGGATGTGTATTTTTTTGTTATTTTAAAGGAAAACTTAAAATTATACCTATTACAGTTTCCTATATAACTTAGAGGTTTTGAAAAACATATACTTAAAGTTTGAAGTTAAAAAGTCATGGACAAGTAATCCATAGATTAGTAACGCTGGAACTATAAGCAAAATTATCATCTTTAATTAATGTTACTTTTAAAGGCTAACTACATATAGTTTATAGTTAGAATAGTTTTGCTCCATATTTTAAACAAATTTGATTTTAAAATACCTAACTGAGTTAAGGTCACATATATTCTTCTGGGTACCTATATTTGAACAAGTTATCGATCTAATTGCACTGCTTATTTAGCTCCAGATAAGGGGTTTAGAAACGTAAGATAATTAACTAAAGTTTATCAGCGAAACGTCAATTTTTAAAAAAGTAGTTTATTTTATAATCCAGGATTGTGGATTTGTGAAATTGCTTTGTTAATCTTTACTAAAAAAACAAAAAGGTAATGAATTCTGTGCTCGACTTAAAGAAGGAGCAACTTATTCAATTTTTTCACAATAATGAGTAAGGGGGAACAGTAATATGTTAGTAGTAGTAGTAGTAGTAGTAAAGGGGTGGCCTCAGCCTGGCAATTAGGCCACGAGTGGGCCCTTTTTGCCTACCCCGCCGTCCCATCACCTAACCACTGTCTGCCTCTGACCCTCCTCGAACCTACCCGACGCACTAATGATCGCCAGGATTTTGGTCCATGGAAGGTCTCTCACCTCAACCCCTTGCAGCTCTTCGGCACCAAAGACTTATTATCTTATTCTCCCAAAGGCTGCACACTGTCCCAGAAGGTGGACATGGGTGTCCTCCTCTTCGCCACATTTCGGGCATAGAGGGTCCTCCTCAATTCCTATTAAGCTTAAATGCCTCCTAAGTCTGCAGTGGCCTGTCAGAACCCCCACCATTTGGTTTAGGGCTCTTCGACCGAGGCTCAGCAGCCATCTCGTCTTGGATAGGTCCATGTATAAAATTATGGGCCTGCCTACATCCTCTATTTCTCCTCCAATTCTGACCTAAAGTTTGATAGGCCCATTTATTGAGGGCCCTATTAATGCTGCCTCGTGTGATACCTAAGATTGGTCCAGGTCCCCTGGACCCGAGACGAGCTAATTGATCTGCCCTCTCGTTACCAGGGATACCCATATGGCCTGGGACCCAAACCAACTCTGCTTCTCTTCGTCTGGCCAATGACACTAGAGCGTCTCCACGTTTTTGGCAGACCTAGTCCTCGGGGAGCTAACCGCTCTGAGCGCGGCCTAAATGTCGGAGCAGATAAAAATCTTCTCCTCTGCACAATTCCTTACTTCCTCCTTGCTTGCTCATCAAAATAGCAAAAACCTCGGCCTGGAAGACTGTAGCATCCAGTGAAAAGCTTTCCTGGATGCCGCTGCCATCCAGGTAGATTCCTGCTCCTGAAAACTCGTCTTCTACCCGAGATCCATCAGTATAACATACTAGGGATCCCGGGGAAAACATATCACCATCCTGCTTCCACTGCTCTCTCGAGGGGAAAGTGGTGACATACTTCCTTCCTAACCTAAGCCGCTCCTCTGCTTCCGTAACCCTCATGGCGGATATTGGGATGTCCCTCTCCGCCCTGAGGGCAACGGCAGCATGACCCTCAGTGCGTCCTTTAGCTCTCCAACCGCCGGCGTCCCTTATCCTAAGGTATGCCGCCATCGCCTCCCTCATAATCCATGTAGGAAGGGTCGGCAGCCCCAGAAGGACCTATAACGCGGCCGTTGGGGCCGTCCTCATTGCCCCTACCTAAGCAGGCAAGTCTCTGGATTCTCACCAACTTCCTGGCTACCGTCACCCGGTCCACACACGGCCACCAGACCAAGGACCGTGTACACCCAGTGAAGCACCCTTGGATTGAGTCCCCAGTTTTTGCCAACTTCCTTCCTTAACTGCGAGAGGGTTGCCACTGATTTCCGGGTAATCCTCTCAACCTGTGGCCCCCACGACAGTTTGCTGTCCAGGATTACCCCCAAATATTTGACTTCCCTAACCAAAGTCCCATACATGGGCCTCCCATACATGGTTGAAGCCCTGAAATCACCTATCTTCCTTCTCCTTGTAAATAGGATCATCTCAGTCTTCTTTGAGTTGACTGAGAGCCCCATCTCCTCGCACCACCTCTCTATAAGCCTACAGGCTCCCTGCATTCTGTCGCATACCACGTCCAAAAACCGGCCCGCGACTAGAACCACGCCATCATCGGCGTAAGCCTGGGCATCACTGTATCCTTCCGAGGTTAGGCGTTCCAGGAGACCGTCCATTACTAGGCACCATAGAAGCGGGGAGATGCAGCTGCCTTGAGGGCACCCCCTTCCTTCAATGCCGAACTCACCCATTCGACCACGATAGGCGATGTGCCCCGGTCTTGGAGCGAGTTGCATATGGTCTCAGATTTTACCTTGTCGAAGGAACCTTCTATATCAAAGAATATTGCCAATACGACCTCTTTGTACTGAAAGGTTTTCTCTACTTTATGTGTGACATAAGGCCGTCTCTGTGGACCTGCCCCGTCTATATGCGTGCTGGTTCGTGTGGATTTGGTATCTACTCAACGCCCCATCCACCAGATACCTGTCCACAATCCTTTCCATCGTTTTAAACAGAAAGGATATGAGACTAATAGGCCTAAAGGACTTCGCCGCAGTGTAGTCTTCTTTCCCAGCCTTGGGGATGAAGACCACCTTTGCTGACCTCCAAGCCTGTGGGACGTAGCCCATTGCCAGACTGGCCCGGAAGACCCTCACCATACATGGCAAGAGAATGTCCAGGCCCCTCTGCAACAACGACGGGAAAACTCCGCCCGGCCCCGCTGCCTTGTAGGGTTCGAACTCATTCACTGCCCAGGTTACTGCCTCGTCGCCAATGCGCTCCTCGGCCAGGAGCCCATCTGCTTGTGGCATTGGCTCCGCTCTGGTGCCCTCGACGACATGGCCTCCACCTGCAAAGTGAGTTTCCAGCAGAAGTTCTAAACACTCCTCTCTGGAAGTGGTTCAAGTCCCATCTTCCCTCTTTAATGATTCTAATTTCTGCCTTTTGTCGCAGCTTAAGATCTTCATTAATCTGGATGTCTCCGGCAGGGACTCCAGCTCACCGCAGTGTGCCTTCCAGCCAGATCTCTTGCTACGCCAAAGTTCCTTCTTAAACTCTCTCCATGCAGTTTTGTAATCGTCCCAAGAGGTCCCTTCCCCTTCCCTGACAGCTCGGTTGAAGACACGCCTGGCCGTCTGGCGGAGACCCTCTGGAGACCTCTCTTATTCCACCATCGGACCTTGCGCCCACCTGCCACCCTGAGATGGCAAGCCTGATATGCCGAGACGATGTAACTGCTTAAGATTTCTACTAGTTATCTGACTGCCTTGTGGGGGTTATTCGTTCACTCTGGTTGCTCGCTTCTAGGGAGCTCCCTAGGTTACCACGATATACCTCCCAGTTTGTTGCCCTTGGATTTCGTCGGAGAGTTATCGTTTCCGAATCCGACTTTATCTCGAAAGCGATCATCCTGTGATCAGACATCGAGATGCAGTATGTGACCCTCCATCCAGAGATCCCTTTTGTAATACTTTGAGAAGCCAACGTAATGTCAATTACATCTTTCCGGATGCGGTTTACAAAAGTCGGCTCCTTTCCCCTATTCATGACCTGCAGGTCCAGCAACGCCTCCCCACGGGAATTAACATCCCCGCTACCCCATACCGTGTGGTCAGCATTTGCATCACACCCAATCATTACAGGCAGACCTTTATTCTTAGCAAAATTAACTATATTTTCTAACTCCTTAGTAGGCGGTAGCCTACCAGTATCATAAGGGAGGTATATGCTACTAACTATGACCTTACGCCTAATTCCACTTACTTACCTTATATTCGAGGATGGCTGCAGTGGCATCCCTGGTCCCCAGTTGTGGTAGTGATACCATCCGGAGTTCCTTGGACGCCATTATGCAGGTCCGAGGTGGCTCGGCTCCATCCTCCCTCCCGACTATCCAATTGTAGCCGGTACTACCTAGCCCCACTACTCGATTCCTGTAAACATAAGGTTCCTGGATTAAAATTAATTCTCCAGTCTTACCTGTCAGTAGCTTCACCAGTTCCCCGGTAGCTGACTGACTGTGCTGAAGATTAATTTGCCTCACCTGCAATGTATCCATCTTGGGGGCTGATGGTGCAGTGGGGGGGCTTACTTCCCTTCCTCGGTCGGACCGGGCTCCCCCGGCGCCTTGGGTGCCTGGCGGACCGCTCCGCTCCAAGTCAGCATCCGGCGCACCGCCAGAGTAACCAACTCGAAGTAGAGGACCCACCCGGCCTCCTCTAGGCGCCTGGATATGTCCTGGCCAACCATAAAGGTCAGATGCCACCCCCCCCCCCCAAGTCCTCCTGTCGTCTCTAGATGCTTCCATCTTCCAACCTCTAGGGAGCAATTTTGAAGTTCCAACATCGCCCTTTGGGAAGGTTGACCTCTGGGCTTCTCAGCCAGAAACCAACCTTCTCTGGCCATGGTGCATCACTTGACCGGATTGCCCGGAAAGCGACGTCTCCCTCGGCAAGAGGTACCCATCCTTCCAGGAGCCAGTCCCTTGAGGTCTCGTCCTGAGCCGTCACCAGGAACCAGCCCGAATCCACCAAGCCCGAGTTCCTGAAGCGGAGTTCCGGTCCTCGAGGTCCCCCTTTGGAGCCCACCATGGTCCGAAACATCTCAGAGACAAGATTTTCCCTCAGTCTCTGTCCTTCAGAAGGGGTGATCATACCATCCTCACGATTGGAAAATATGACCACCTGGTTTTCCCTCTTTTCTTTAGGTACTCTCTGATCAGCCCCCCGTGGCGGCGCCGTCACCGCTTTCCCTCTTAACAAGGGAGACACATGTGGTGGCACCCCTCCGGAAGACGATGGGAAAGTCCTAACCCTCTTCCTCTCTCTCTGGCGATGTTGTTTTGTCCGCCCTCGACCTTTTTGACTCGTCTGGGTCGAGGGGCCTGGCTGCCCTTTAGGACCTGCCGGCCCCCCTTCCCCGACCGCTGCTGGAACAGAGGAAAGAACTAAGGACCGCCTCTTGGCTTCCCTCTTGTCCTTCCTCCACTTCCGCCTTGCCTGAGGGCCTCGAGGTTTTGCCGGCCTTCGGTTGCTGGTTCCTTGGGACCCCTGTTTCGAGGTACTGGTCCCTGGCCCGCTATCCGTTCGACCTCGGATGGGCACGCTAGGCCTGATGTCCCTTGCAACCCTTTCCTTGCCTCTTTCACTTCCCTCCTCTTCTTTGCCCTAGCCTTATTCCTTCTCTCTCTCCTCTTTTACTTTTGCCTGGTCCCTCTGTCGGCTGTATCCATGGAGTCACATTCCTGTGACCCCTCGGTTTTACCTTCAGAGGACTTTAGTAGTTCATCCTCTCTCGAGGGTGAACCAGGCGAGGCAGGATTTGCCCCCTCTACCTCCATTGCATCCTTCTCTGAGCCAGGGTGCTCGGTATTTTGATTTGTTGGTACGTTTACAATATTCTTTTCTTTGTCTTCCATGGGAAGTAATATGTTAAATCCTATATCTAACAGGTCTAAAACGTATTTACCGGCAAAGTTTTGTAAATAATTGACAAAGACAGATCTTGTGGTAGGCTATGTACCTTCTGTGCAATGTTATGCATACCGATGTTCACGTTCAGACAGAGAATGAGCTCCGGTGCTACTACGCATCTGAAAGTCGTAGACAAGATGAATTTGGTCAAGCTGTAGCTATTCTACTAATAACGAAGACAAAGGTAACTCTGTTATTTCATCAAAATGTAATTATTTGTAGATTTATGCAACAAATTTTCAAGCCCTAAATGAACAAGGTTAAAAACAACAAAATCAAGTCTCCATGAACTAAATTCATACTAGTTCAACATTTAAACAGGGAAGTTAGAAGATGAAGAAAATGGAGAGGCAATCAGCAAAAGTAAAAAGATAAGAAAATAAAAAATAGGTTTCTGTGAAATGAAAGTAAACCGAAGAATTTAGGAACCAGTTAGAGATTGACGACGATGGATATACTATCTTAAAATATAAGGTGCATTCCAAAGTAAACAGGACTTTCCAAAAATAGGTATTTCTAGTCAGGCCGTCTATTGGCAATTATGCGACGGCAAGGTAGATCCTTCACTGATGTACTGTCAAAATTTCATAACATTTGAAAGAATAGAAGCAGAGTTATAGCGTCTAGGGTGACAGTATGTTTGTCTCATCGTTACAAAAATGAGCATCAAACAAATTAACAATATTAACTTGGTAAAACTTTTTTCCGAAACTTTTCTATTGATGGATTTCGATTAATGATGGTGATGTTTGTTTATCCCATGGCAGAGTTCATGAGTGCGGTTTAAAAACGATTGTGAGGACATAAATTATGTACAGTTGGCGCCATCCAAATGTGAACGGATTTTGGTTGTTATGGAAATTTAATCTGGATTTTATGATAGTAGATCAAACTTTTTAGTGGCGTAACACAGAGAGGATATTGATAGAATTTTATTTTCAGTGTCTCTTATAGTACTTAATAATTAAAAAGACGACACAAATAGTGTAAAGGAGATTAACGAAATAAATCTTACTTTCTTACATATAGAAGTAGAAGTAGTACTTACATATTAGTGGAAGAAAGTTAATAATAATAATTTTATCAATTTTGGATTGACGTTAGTGAAATAAGACAACCAAATTAAGTTTATCAACTTTAGTAGATATATTTTAAAGTATAAAAATTATTAAAAAAAAAAACAGTAAATAAAAAGTAAAAAACCTTATTTCAAAATTAACAACAAATCTATGGTTATAGAAGAAAATTATATTTGAGCACAGTGACGACTGCAGATCAACAGAGAAACGTTTAAGTCTCGCAAAAACTGCTGTTGCAAAATTGGCATTAGAATGAAATATTAATATTTTATTGCAGAGCCATTCATTGCCACAATACTTTGCAATCTTGTTGGCATAGACAAAATCAACGCTCTCATATTATATGAATCCACGAGCTCTTCCCAAGCATCTTGAATAGCTTGCCAGAGTTGATTGAGGTTTGCCGGCCTAAAGTCTCTTTGATACATTCGACCAAAGCCTTATCTTCCGCGTCATTCGAAACCTTTCCGTCACCTTGCCTGCTAGGTCCTTGTAATCTTTGTTCTTCTTGCCAGCGTTTTTTAATATAAAATATAGAGCTCTTACTGACATTTAAATCAGCAGCCACTTCACTCAAAGACCAATTATCTTCTAATTTTGCTACAGCCCTTGCTCTTTGCGCCTCAGTTAAATGCCCCGGCATATTTCACGTTACTTGGATGGCCAATAAAAACATAGAATGGCGTAAACATGAGCATTTACTCAACAGAAATTCAGGGTAACTTATCGTTACACGATTTAGTCATAAAATTTCTCAGTTGGTTTAAATTTTCAAAAATTTTCATATCAAGAGAGTTTGTTCATGACTGTTCCCCAGTTCCCCTGTATATTTTTTTAAATGATATAACGAGATAGGTGTAAAGGTAGGTAGGTGTAAAAAGGAAGTGTCGCAATGTCACCGATCCGCCATTTTTACATGTATACTGTTTATGTAAGCAGAGAAAGTTACTATTTGTAGCACTTGTACCTACTTTGCTTCTTGTCGACAAAATAAAAATATATGTAAATAAAATATTTTCCAACCAACATTTCGGGATCATTTACGACTTTCCAAGAAGCTATTTGGTACCCTCATACATCTTTGTGTTAATAAAATTGTATGTATAAAATATATTTTTTTCCCATAATCAACTGATACTGTTAGTGCAAATAAATTTTTTTTTCACTTACGACAAAATCAAATTTTCTTAGTTATAGTTATCTAGTTAAATTTTAATTTGATGATAAAATACTATTTCATAATGCTGTAAAGTGAAAAGTAAAAATTTTGAGAAATATGAAAAAAACCGCTTTGTATTTATTTATTATCAAAATATGGTCACATATTTTATGGATTTATTATCAAAATATGGCCACTTTAATATTCATTACCGCCACTATCAGCTTAACTAGTGGTCGTGCGTCCAAATCAAATCCAAATAGATTAACAGCGGTTACTGCGGATGTAGAGGTCTTTTAATATCTCATGAGCCGCGAAATGCGCGAAAGGCGTGGCGTATCCCCATAATTCTTCTAATAAGCACGTTGTGAAAACATTGACTCAGAACTAGACCATGTGCATCATTGCAAGTAGAAATGAACTAAGGCGCTCGGGCATCAAGGCATCAATAAAGTCAACTGGCAAACGTTTGTTATATATATTTTTATTGTTCAAATTAAAATAATAAAGAATAGGGCATTTTATTATGATATTTGTAATCGGATCAAAGGCTTGTTTACGCTAGAACTCGAGAGAGACTGTGAATAATAGGTGTAATGTTTTTAGGACGTAAAATAATTTAGGCGACGGTCGAAATTATGTTTCTGCGCATATGAAGGTTAAAGCTTATAAGATTTTAAAACATATCTACAACTTTGTCGTGTAACAAACCATTCCCTAATGTTAACATAGGTTTGATTTCACTTTACATGAGCGACGCACAACTAATTGTGATTTGTGCGTCGCGCACTGTTCTGACAAACCGTAACTTAAGTTTTATTTATAAGAAATATCTACTATTGTTAATTAAATTATTAGGTTTTCTAGTATTTCGTACTTACAACAAATTTATGTTTTTTGCTAAAATATTATAAACGACATCTGTTTGGTTACGTATCAATTTTTTTAAACGATTTTTTTTATTAACTTGGCAAATGTGCATGATAATAACAATTAAAGTGATAGACCTAATCGATATAAGTATTATATTTATAGAATGCAGACATACAGATAAAGAAATAAAGATAAATCAGTTTATCCTAAATTTTAATAAAAATTGATTTCAGAGTTAAACTCCAGTTCACAATTACATTTTAATATGGTCTATAAGGTTAACTCCACTTTTATATACGTAATAACATTATAAACATGAAAACAAAAAAAGGCATTCAACGTGAATTCTAGGAATATTAATATAAGACAAACAAAGGGAAATTTAGATTGTTTTGTATGAAACATTTTAAATTTGATTATTTCTGAATATGCATCAAAAAGCTACACAGCAACTATATTCCCAATATCGAAAAATTCCATTGAAATAGATAATGGTATACAAAAATACCAGAATTTAAACAATGAAATCATGATGGATGGGAGTGATTAATTTGTTGTGCTTTCATTTAAAAGTTTACAGAAATCAAGATTGAGCATTTAATTTTTTACGGGATGTTCGTTATAAACTTCCTCACGTTCAGTCTTTTGTAGTAAATACGATATTATATTTTAGATTTTCATAATATATAAACCTTCTAAAAGTCATTCAGATAGCACAAATCCTGCAAAAATTAAGAGATCATGGATAAGAAACCGCCGATGACCTAGGACGCTTACCGGAAGACTCAGAGCCCGAAACAAAATTTCAAGCATCTTTCGAAATTTTCCCGTAGTTCCTCTACGAAGCCCTGATTGCCGCCAAGCACCATCAGCCGTAGTAGATATTGATAACTTAACATGTTACCTATCGTAGACCTACAACAGACAGCGTATAAAGGCAAAAAAATTCTGTTTCGGAATTTTTCAAAATAAAATAATTCCAAATTTTATGTAGCAAGGCAAATCAAAATCATTTTCAGTTCCATAACTGCTCGGAGAAGGTCACCATTCCGAGATGAGCGTTTTTCAAGGAGGCCAATTTTTCAATTTCAACGCGAACACCACTGCAACCCAAGTAGATACACGATTAATTTAAATTTAATAGAATCTTTTATATGTATATATGATCACTCCTACTGTATGCCTACTATTGGAATAATAAACTATGCTATTATACCCTTGTTTTTCATACTCTTTACTGTCTATGTCATCAGTGACATGAGTCTCATTTATACAGGGTGATTTTTAAGTTGGGTAAATCCTTCTACCGCCAAATAAAGTTTAGAAAAATAAATATTTTTTCCTTTACAGCTTGTTCGAAATATCAATATTAACGAAAGTACAGGGGGTTAAAGTTTTGTTTAAAAATTTGAAAAATGAATTTTTTTCTACGAAACCGCTTGTTACATGTTAATGAAATTTTACAGGCGTTGATAACTCCAAAAGTCGCATATTATTCGACGAGCAGAATATTTCTAAATCTATCAGTGGCGCACGTACCAACAGATAATTCAATATTTTCTAAGAAAAAATGGTACGCTACTGTTTTTTCGAAACATAAAAATAATTTTTTCGATTTCTCTGTTCAGTTCTGAACAAGAAAGCTCCCTTGAGTTTTTTTCACGGGGCTCATAGTTCTCAAATAAAAAAAAAAGAAATAGTTTTATTCCACATTCAAAATCAAATGTAACTTTAATTCAAATTACTTAAGGAGGTTCGATACCGAAAAAAAAAGATAAGAAAGTTTTCAAAGCAATTGAAATCTGTTAATAAATATACAAACTGTCTCGTGTAAAAATATCAAATCGATTGCCAATGTAGTTTTTTTGAAAAATGATATTAAAAATTATGCTCTTATACACAGGCTCTTATGGGAGTTGGGGCAAAAACTTTAATCAAACGTGAATATTGCTCTTAAAAATTGTTAGGATCGGGAAAATAAAATTGTAATTAAAGAATTAAATATTACTAAACATTTTAAAACAATAAAAATATGCACTTACAATGTAATTATTGAGATAATGGAATGAATATATAACGTTTTGACAAATTTAAACAAACATCTGATCCAATGAAAGGAAATATGGCAACACTGTATGTTGTATTTAACGCTTCGACTGACGCGCTATATTTGAATAGCTCGATTATAGATTATAAAATTATTCCAGTTGAAAACATATGTACCTAGTAATAATTAATATTAAATAAATTTTTCGTGATCTAATGCAATATAATAGCATTTGAAACAAAAATTGAAAGGATCTCTTTGCAAAACGAACAATATAGATGTTCTGTCATAATCTTCAATTTGACAAGGCGACGTCTCACTATCATACACTGAACTTCTTGATAGTTATCATATGGATTCTCGGTTTGCACATTTTACTTTTTTCTCATCAATCCACATTCTGTTTCATACGCATTTTATATTACTTTTCAGTCATTACTTTTTATTTGTACCTTGGATGTTCATTCATGTTTACAGAATAAGCGCAAATTGACAGTAATGACAGTTGACCCAACTTTTACCACCACGCCATAACAATGTTGCCAGATTTCATCCATAATTTTACAAGCTCTTAATGAATAAAAAGACACTTTTATTCAAATAAAAAGTTAATTGCCGTGCATTAAACACGAAAAGCAAGCAATATGCAAGCTAATATGTGTTGTATAAATTTCATTCGTATATATTATATTTAGTTCACTCAAATTAATTTATGTAAGATTGGTACTACAACGAAACTACCGTGTATAAGCAGAGGCTTCCCTCCCGCACCGCCTGCCCCCCAAAAGATGTATCGAATATCTTTAAGTAGGTATGTTACGAAAATTTTACTAAACTTAATCTAACTGATATGCTAAATGAGCTCCATTTACTTCGACGCATAGTTCAGCTCGACGTAACCACTGTTCAGTTACCGCGCGAAGTAAAGAAACTGGTTTCCCTCTAATCGTAATAGCAGCCTCCTCTATGCGTCCAATCAATTCTTCCACTGTTTCCACAGGAATTTGGTACACTAAAGATTTCATGTAGCCCCCACAAAAAAGTCACATGGAGTCAGATTTGGAGATCTCGGAGGCCACTCCACTGGACCACCTCGACCAATCCATTTATTTCGAAAAGTATTGTCCAAGAACAATCGTACCTCCCTACTGAAGTGGGGGGTTCCCCGTCTTGCAGAAGCCACATGTTTTGCCTAACGTTCAATGGCAGTTCCTCCAAGAGAACTGGCAGATCATTTTGCAAGAAGTTTAAATAATTTTCGCCCGTTAAACGATCTGGTGAAATATGTGGTTCAATGAGCATTCCATTCACAAGTCCTGCCCATACATTGACGGAAAATCGATGTTGAAAATTGGTTCTTCTAACAGCATGTGGATTTTCAATAGACCAAGGTGCGTATTTCGGAAGTTATTTATACCGCCACGAGTGAATTGTGCTTCGTCCATAGCTAAAATGGTTTTAGTAAAATGTTTATCATCTGCATGCTTTTGTAACAGCTATTCACAGAATTGAACTCTGCGTGGATGATCGGTAGGTTGTAGAGCCTGTACACATTGAACGTGAAAAGGGTATAACTGATTTTCGCGTAATGTTCTCCATACCTTGGTTTGACTCACTTCGACCTGTCTTGCAATTTCCCGAGTGCTTCTTGTTGGGTCTTCCTCGATAAGATGTAAAACTTGATCTTCGATTTGAACATTTTCACGTTGTCGGGGTCTCCCTGCATGACCTCCGCGATGTTCTTAATTTACCAGTTTCTCTGGCTCTTTGAACTAAATTGAGAAATTGTCGGTGTGAAGGACTGACTCGCAACGGAAATCGTTCAGCGTATAAGCGAGATGCAGCAGCGGCATTTGTACGACACTCCCCGTAAATAATCAGCATATCAACTAATTCATTATTTGAATAAACATAAGCCATTTTTGTATTGGTACTTTAATAATGTTACGGAAGCAATTAAATTGACAGAACATTGGTTGACAATAGGAATAAACAAGTAGAAAATGTGAAAAAGTGTGATTTGATTTTGAATTAAAGTTACATTTGATTTTGAAAGTGGAATAAAACTATTTCTTTTTTTAATTTGAAAACTATGAGTTGTGTGAAAAAAACTCAAGAGAGCTTTCTTCTTCAGAACTGAACAGAGAAATCAAAAATTATTTTTATATTTCGAAAAAACAGTAGCGTACCATTTTTTCTTAAAAGATATTGAATTATCTGTTGGTACGTGCGCCACTGATAGATTTAGAAATATTCTGCTTATCAAATAATATGCGACTTTTGGAGTTATCAACGCCTGTAAAATTTCATTAACATACCAACCGATTTCGTAGAAAAAAATTCATTTTTTAAATTTTTAAACAAAACTTTAACCCCCTGTACTTCCGTTAATATTGATATTTCGATAAAGTGGTAAAGGAAAAAAATATTTATTTTTCTTAGCTTTATTTGGCGGTAGAAGGATTTACCCAACTTAAAAATCACCCTGTACATGCAACTATTGGTGATGCTTGTGAAATGATCTGTCTCAACTGAATATAGTTTGTTATTAGACCCTGTATATTCAATGACATAAAATGTTCATAATTTACAGCCTATAGCCTCTAGATATTGCAAAACGTTCCATCTTACTATTCCTAGAACTAATCTTGTGTTCCTCATTATATTTTGTTTCTTACTATTATAATCCACATTATAGCTATATATGTATATACCGGGTGATTCAGCTAAAACTCCGCGGGCTAATTACTTGGAAACAAAAGAAGATATATACGTTCTGCGTGTTCTATTTGTTAAAATATACAGAGTGATTTTATTTTTGTGTAGAAATAATGCCATTGGGATGGACGTCGCCGGGACGCCGAGAAAATATTTTTTCATTGCAGGAACTTTAAAAATATAACTATCTAAAAGTAAAGTCTTTTTTCAACGTTTTTTGTCATAAACACTTTTTCGTCAACATTAGTATTTTTTGAGATATCCCATTATTTATTTTGAACACCATATTTTTTTAAATACAGTTTCGTTGATTTTTACTTTAAATATATACGTATGCAGTTACAAAAGCGAGACCCGATATAACAAGCAGGCCACCCGAGGCCCATCTGACGGAATAATTTTTAGACTGTATATTTTGACTTTCTAGAATATCGTCATAACATTTAATAATAACCCTGCTGGAGGGGTACGATATTTTAAAAATTAAAACATACATGTTTGCAACGTACATCCGAGTCCCTTTGTAATATTTCACTAACATGCGAGGCCCACTGTGTATAAATGGAATTTGCAGTGTACATACGAGTCCCTGCGACGTTGTCGGGATGTCAGGATAGTTTCCCGCGTAAAACACTACCACATGCATTTTAAAGGTTATGGCTAACACTGTATTCCGTATTACTTGTTAATTCTCGTGTAAGTCACAACCATATCATCAGTAGTAAAAATACAAATAATTTTGTATAAACAAAAAAATCTTTATACTTTTATATACCTTTGAACAAAATATTAAAAAAATGTCCATCTTTTGTTATTGTTTACAAAAATTATTTATAATTTTACTATTGATGACCACTTAGTGGTTTAAATCTGTCAATCAGAAAAACAGGTATTTTTCTTGAAGCATCTATCATTTATTCTACGACTAACTTAGTCCAACCAAATTACACTTGAAGAAAGAAAAAATTGTTAGCTGGACTTTTATAAGTGGAAATGGTAAAAGGGTTTATAATGAACCTAAAAAAAATAAATGCGTGAGCAGGGGCGACGGAGGGTTGATTTGAGGGGTTGAAAAGTTATGAAAAATTGTATCATTGGGATGTCTGGCGAAAGTTAACGTAAAACAAAAAAGTATCAAATACAAAAGTTGTAGATCATGCAAAAATCCACAACTTTTGTATGAGTAGAGGTCACTGTTTAACATAACCTCAAAATTTCGGAGAAAAATGCGAAAAACAGGTTTTTTTCTGATTTTTCGTTTTTTATTTCCCATTTCCGCAAAAATAATTTAATTCGAAAGTTAGTGAAAGTATACTGTCTCTGTATTAAATAACCTCAAATTTTTTTAGATAAAAAAATCAAGAAGTTTCGGAGATATTCATTTTTTTCGGCCTGAAACACTTTTTTTTTCAAAGAAAAATTCTACTTAAAAAAATCATCGTACAGAGTTCTGCCGGTAATCATTTTTTTCGTTTTTGTTGATAATTTGTTTAAATTAAAAAGCATTCAAAAACTGATTACACCATTCAATTCTACGGAAAAAAATAAAAAAAACTGTCATTGTTTGACCCAAAACTTTATTTTTGTACAGTGTTGCTATAAGGGCTCTAAGGTTTCGACCGCCCTGGACTAACAATTTTAAATGCCCCCCTCCAAATACTTACCGCCTCAAATTACAAATCACCACCAAATCTAAAATAAAACACAGTTCTTACATCTACAGATCCAAAATATTAGACTTTAAGGACCGAAGATAAAACTACTGAGTCAAGAGAGAGGCATTATCATTTAATAAATCTCAAGATTTACTTAGATTAGAATTTATATAATTTACAGTCCTAAAACTATAAAAAATGGTTCTGTTTATTATGTAGGTATTTGAGAAAACGCAAAGACACCGGACGCCACACGTGTATGTCAGATGGTGACAATAAATAAGGTTCAGGTCAATGCCAATAAAATTACTTTTTACCGTTTACATTTACCTCCAAATCTGTTCTCTTACGAGATAAGATATTTTATATTTTATTTGTGATTGTATTGGTTGTAGTATAAATAAATTTAGAATTAAAGCAAAACATATACCTAATTTTGTTTGTAGGTTGAAGTTTGAATTACGAATATATTTATGCAATAAATCATTTGGCTAAAGGGTCTCACCGGGTTTCCACGTGAAATCTGCACTGGCGTGTTTTTTAACAATGGTGTCTTCAGTGTGTTGCTTGTTGATAGAAATAACTTTTGACCAATTATCAGAGTTCAATCTTTGCTCATTTTTAAAAAATTAGGTTGCAACCCTTAACTTCAAAATCTTTTTTCTATAAAACTATGATAGATATTTGAATAAATCCAACGGCATATGAAAGCTACTGATAAGAATTATATTGCATATTTTTTTCATAGTGATTTTTTTAATTTTCAACATACAATAAAATCTTCGGTCACATATTTAATATTTATTTATAATTATTTTTAAAATATAGAAACGAATCATTCACCCATGAACAATGTAGAACTTGTAGAACAGACTGGATCAGCTGTTAGCTTGCGCACGCGCAATTGGTTTTGTTCCATTTGTTCCAATTGAGTCTACAGGCATACCATAAAGATTTAATTTTCAGACTAATTTTGACAAAATCGAATACCTATATCTTTTTATATAACATCTGTAAGTGTAATACGTCAGTTAAAACTTACACAAATATTGCAAATTCACAAAGATTTCACACATCACTGTCCTGGTATATTCTAAAGTTCTAACAAGTATGAGTTCACAATACTGTACCTAGCAATATAAAATGATTATTTTGAATATGATCCCCCCATCGCAGATCTATGTAACTGCTATGCATTGTAGCTTAAGACTCACTGATTATACGTGATTTTTTTGGTTAGTGTATCTCGAGAAACAGCCACAAAAAACCACCCTTCATTTTTTGAATTTTTTTTCTCACTGTTTATATAGTTGAAAAACTATGAAAAAAATATGCAATATAATTCTTATCAGTAGCTTCCATATGCCGTTGGATTTATTAAAATATCTATCATAGTTTTATAGAAAAATGATTTTGAAGTTAAGGGTTGCACACCATTTTTTTAAAAATGAGCAAAGATAGAGCTCTGATAATTGGTCAAAAGTTATTTCTATCAACAAGCAACACACTGAAAACACCATTGTTAAAAAACACGCCAGTGCAGATTTCACGTGGAAACCCGGTGAGACCCTTTCAATGTGTATAAAACCTACATATATGTACAGGGTGATCCCGAATAATGTGCAAAAAATTTGAGGGTTTAAATACTTTTAATAGGGGTATTTCATATAAATTTTTTTGATTTAAAGCCCCCTAGAGGAGTTACGACCTCTTAAAAGGGGGTGAAATATGTAAAGTTTTATTTATTTATTTCGAAACAGTTTGAAATTTAGAAAGTGAAATTTGTCATGATATGTAGGCTGATAAAGCTTTTTCTAGACGAGTATTTTTTATTGTCCTCGTCCTATTATAAGACGTTGGAATAAACTACTCCCTGCACATTTTTTATTAGATTCTTTTTTAGGTGCATTTTTTCGATAAAAAACTTTTTAACGCTTATTAGGAATATTCTTGCCTTTTTGAATTTTTTTTCATCCAGTAGAAAATTATGGGAAACTACTATGTGCAAAATCAAATGAGATTGAAATGAAGACTATATACGTGTATGATCCTGAACTTATTTTTTTTTAAATTAAATAAAACTTTACCTTTTAAGGCCACTGGCCCCTTGATAAATAAGAATAATAAAAGTTTTTAAGGCTACGTGCACTTACTTATCGTAATAAAAGTTATAATTTCTCATGTGCCAAATTAATGTAAATGTACCGTAACTAGAATTTTTTTATGCGTAATAAACAGTGTAAGAAACGTCTATTCAGTGTGAGCGAGATAGAGACACTGAGAGTGAGATGAGAACTGAGAGCTAAGATGCACATTATGTGCAATTGACTTTAACACGTACCTTACCATTAGCTGTATTTGGCCGCCCTCGAAAAAATGGCCGCCCGCCCGCCCGGGCGCTTAAGACGACCCTGATTGCTATAAACATCTAAGTCGAATGACAAATGGTTAAATGCTAAATTATCTCTGGACGATTTGAGATTTCAATAATACAAAGTATTAACTGCAAAGTCTGCTGTTGACGCGAAATCCGAATACCCGAAATTTTGCAAAATCGATTTATTTTTTTCTGGCTTTATTTGAAAACGAATTTTAAATAAATTGCATATTTACATTGCCACTTTTTTCGCTCTATCCAATGGCGTCAACATTCTTGCAATCCGACGTTTCGTCTTCGAGGGTCCATCATCTGATTAATTTTTTTAAATATATCGCTGCTATTTTTATGACAAAATCTAGTCATTTTTAATTCTGCATTAGATGATATTAGTATTGTAATCGCTTAAAAATATTTTTAGCTATCATTAAAAATTTTTACGAATACGAATTTATGAAATATTTTATTGTTTCTAATTAGTATTGCTAATAGTAGTAAAAAATTGTTGGATATTTTATGCGGTATTGACTTTTATACTGTTATGATTTCATCCAATAGATATTTTGAAAGCGTTCAGAGCCGTACTCGGGAAAAATTTTAAATTATAGCTAAAACAAGCTGAAAACTTTTTAAGCGATTACAATAGTAATATCCTCTAATTCGGAATTAAAAATGACTAGATTTTGTCATAAAAATAGCAGCGACGTATTTAAAAAAGTTAACCCGATGATGGCCCCTCGAAGACGAAACGTCGGATTGCAAAAATGTTGACGCCATTATATAGAGCGAAAAAAGTGGCATTGTAAATATGTTATTTAATTTAAAATTCGTTTTCAAATAAAGCCAGAAAAAATTAAACAATTTTGCAAAATTTCGGGTTTTTCCGGATATCTCCGAAACTACCCGGAATTTTAAAACTTTCTAAACAGCATATTGTTAGGTATAAAAAAACACAACTTTTTTTCTAATCTGAGCCACCCCGTATCTCTTACCGTTTCCTAGATCCTAATGCTATCCCATCCTTATCTTGGACACACTGTATATCTATGAATTCATCAAACTTTAAAAAAAATAAGTACACTAATCGATCCTACGGAAAAAAAAATATTATTTATTTTATTTATTCACTATTCGACTTATGTTTATAGCAATACTGTATAAAAATAGTTTTGGGTCAAACAATGAGACAGTTTTTTTTGTATTTTTTCCGTACAATTGAATGGTGTAATCAGTTTTTGATTTTTTTTTAAATTTAAACAAATTATCAACAATTACTGAAAAATTCATTGCTGCAAGTCATTTTTTACTTTTTTGCATTTTTGAGCATGTTTTTGAACTGTGATTACAAATTTTTTTATTTCACCAAAAAGTATATGTCAAAACGAAAAAAATGATTACCGGCAGAACTCTGTACGATGATTTTTTTAAGTAGAATTTTTCTTTGAAAAAAAAGTGTTTCAGGCCGAAAAAAATGAATATCTCAGAAACTTCTTGATTTTTTTATCTAAAAAAATTTGAGGTTATTTAAGACAGAGAAAGGTATACTTTCACCAAGTTTCGTCAAAATTAAATTATTTTTGCGGAAATGAGAAATAAAAAACGAAAAATCAGAAAAAAACCTGTTTTTCGCATTTTTCTCGGAAATTTTGAGGTTATGTTAAAAAATGACCTCTACAAAAGTTGTAGATTTTTGCATAATCTACAACTTTTGTATTTAATACTTTTTTGTCTGACGTCAACTTTCGCCAGAAATCCCAATGATACAATTTTTCATAAGTTTTCCACCCCCAAAATCAACCCTCCGCCGCCCCTGCTCACGCATTTATTTTTTTTTCGTTTATTATAAGCCCCTTTACTATTTCCACTTATAAAAATCCAGGTAACAATTTTTTTTTTTTTTCCCTCTAAATGAGTTACTTTGATCGGTCTACTTATCCTATTTTTAAAATCTTCACAATTTTTTTTATACTCAATTTATTAATTGAAAAAAATATAATAATGACACATTATAAGAAGCAACAAAATATTAAGATTTTGAAAATTTAGCCCAATAAGAATAAACTTCAGCGAAAATTGCACTGGGCTTGACAGCCAAAACGACATTGAAACAATAAAAACTCGAAAATTATTTATTTCTATCTTGTTCTGTTTTGTTCTGGAAATAGTTTAATAAATATATTTCGTGCATTAAAAACAATCTCAAAATTCAGCATTCAAAGTGTGTTGCCTTTAAGAAAACGCATTCAAAATGAACTTCAAGCTATTTATAAGCAACACGATTTCTTGCACTGAATTTTCGATAATTTTTAATGCACGGAAGAGTGTTCTATAGCATACACTTATTACATATATTTTACAGAAAATTATTAAAACGCTTGGAAAAGACACCTAGCCTATGCTTTAATAAATTAGCACTGTTGCCATGTTTAAGGGCCTCGGAGTTTGCAATTGCTTTGTAAATATAAGGCAAGGCGCGCACTGAAGTGGTCAGCAAGTGACGTGGCAGTGACGTGGTGACCAAGTGGCAGGTGGAATCGCTAAAGCATATGTAAACAAATGAAAACGCGCGTATCAAAACGGAGTAGCGGTGACGTGGTATTTTGCAGGTGGCGTGATGCCAGTCTGGGGCCACTAATCTCGAACAAGTTTAATTTTCGAATGGCAAGCGGGCGGTGACGACGTGGGTTTTGTGCATTGCAACTGCGTTTTCCTTGTGAATTTTCATGAAAAACTAAAAACATGCGGGACGACCACGAATTTAACATAAAATTTGTAAGCGTTGTAGAGGCATATCCCTGTCTGTATGACAATACGCGGGAGGATTATCATATGAACCATGTGCAAGAGTGGGCCTGGGCCAAAATTGCGAAAGACATTGGAGAAGGAGGTAAGTAATGAAAGATTTGGTTTCTTAAAAAAATATATTTAAAGGCATTATTTAGTTAGTTTTTGATTCTCCAGTGTTCTTATACATATTTTTTTCAAGTGTAGCCCCCTTCCGCACAAGCCTTTGGCTTTTGGATTTGGGGGTTGTCTCACTTCTGTGGTGTGTTTTATGTTTATGTTATATTGTGTGTAGGATAATATTGAAAAATATTTTACTTTTTTTGGGACATTGTATATCTAGCTAAAATGTTTTGTCTTCATACACAAAATCTTTTTTGACCTTTAAGTGAGCCGTCCACTGTGAAGAAAAAATCGCAGAGCTTCTTCCGTGTAGCAATTGCTGGATTGGTAGCTCTTGTTTGATTTGAGAGTCTCGGATCACGTTGCTGTTCTTCATTTTCTACTTCTATGTCATTATCGTTTCCTTTCTTGCCTCGCGGACGCGAAAACACACCTTCCTCTTTTTTAATAAAATTATGCAGTACGCATACTGCTTGGACAATAGTGTCGACTGTATTTATATTAAGATCAATTGTTTTGTAAAATATTCTAAACTTGGATGACATCATTCCAAACGAGCATTCAACTGATTTGCGACCTCTTGATAACCTACCATTGAACACCCTCTTCCTATTTGTTAAGCCTCTTTTAGGGTAAGGCTGCATTATACTACACATCAGTGAGAAAGCTTCATCTGCTGCAAAATAAAATGGAAAATTTGTGTCTTGTCCTGGTAATGGATGTGGCTCTGGTAAGTCTAGAGTGCCGTTGACTAATTTCTTTCCAAAATTACTTTCTTTTAATGCCCTCTAGTCACTGTTTCGCCCATACTCTCCTACATCGATGGTCAAGAAACATCCATCTGCATCTGATACAGCCAACAAAACAATGGAAAAATACCCTTTGTAATTAATAAATTCAGAACCTTATTTTGGTGGACGTTTGATCCTGATGTGTTTCCCGTCTATACTCCCCACACAATTTGGTAGGTTCCATAGTTCCCAATATCTTCCAGCCGATTGTAACCATGTTTCTTTGGTAGGGTTAGGAAGGTAAGCTGGTTGTAGAACTTTCCAAATTACTTCTGAAGTTGTCGCAATTATTTCCCTAACGCTAGTATGACCTCTCAAAAAATAACACGATAGTGCCTTTAAATTGCAGCCGGTTGCGAAATACCTGGAAAGAAACACAATAATTAAGTAATTTATTACTATACTATTTATTAACACTCTGTGTATTACGCTTAATTTGTATATCTTAATGATGTGTTTTTATTGCAGCTACCATCGCAGACTGCAAAAAAAGGAATCTACGTGGAAGTTACACGAAACATTTAAAGACCTACATGCCATCTGGATCTGGAGCATCAGCGAAACGCTCATACTATCTCTCAGAGTACATATCTTTTGTTCTACCGTTCACAAAGTCACGCCAACCGAAAGGAAATGTTGAAGCTTCAAAGAATAGTTAAACGTCCGATACGCTTGATGAAGAAACATTTACGGAAGACCAAGAGACCGAAGAGCTTGAACCCGAACAATTAGGAAGTCCAAATGAAGTTGGAAATTACAAAAACAACCACGGGAAAAAGCACGATAGTGATGATGAACAGTCGATTACTGAAGACGTCAACCAGGATGTATCAGATGTAATTTTATCTCAGCGAGATAGTTTGGAAAAAAACGATTCTCTTAATCCAAAGCAAGGAAAACAAAAAAAAAGTCTATCCAGTTCGTCAGTACTCAGTGAAAATACTCGTAAACCTAAAAGAAGTAAAACTACTCAGAATGAAGAAACTTTGGAAGTCGTAAACAAATCTGCCTTTGAGTATTTTGAAAAAAAGAAGCAAGCACCGTATAAACCACCTGCTTTAACCAATGATGATGCCGATATGCAATTTTTGTTGAGTCTATTGTCTGATTTAAAAAAAATTACTGACAAGCAGAAAAGAAAATATAAAGTAGGAGTCCTCAATCTTGCCGATGAAATCTTGGACGAGCCAGTAGTATCTCATACTACTGTACCTCTCTTCTCCCCAACGTCTGGAAGTTATTCATCGCTTGGTGCACACAGCATGCATTCTAGACGTCCCTCTACAGCATGTAGTAACTCTAAGACAGCTGATTCGCAACCATCTTATCAAGACATTTCGTTTTCGACAGGACATCCACCACCCACACAAGATACATTATTACCAAATATTCAGTATGGTTATCAAAATAATTTTTAGGAGACACATTTTTACCAAATAATGAATATGCTTTTCAAAACAATGTCATAAAATAAGTTTGTATTTGGTTAATAAATGTCTATTAATATTTTTTATATATACTTACCGCAATGTTACTAGAAGTCTTTCTTCGGGAGAAACACGATTCCTGAAGTTTGTATCCTTTTTTTTTAAGCATAGGTCGTAGTTTTGTCAGTAGCTTGCAAAATGTCACTTTCTTCATTCGATAGAAAAGTTTAAATTTTTGGTCGTCCAAGTTCAAATCCTTTTTATAAACGTTAAAAATTCCAAATTTTTTATTTTTCTGCCAAAGAGGATGAACCCAGTAGTGTTTTTTCTTCTTCTTCTCCTGATTTTTAGCATTTAGGTTAGCAAGTTGTACAAATAAAAGAGCATCTTCATCCTCTGAGGTTGACATTTTAACTGATGAATCGGTAACATAACAACATACGTTGTTTGCCACTGCAGTGNCTTGTTCTGTTTTGTTCTGGAAATAGTTTAATAAATATATTTCGTGTATTAAAAACAATCTCAAAATTCAGCATTCAAAGTGTGTTGCCTTTAAGAAAACGCATTCAAAATGAACTTCAAGCTATTTATAAGCAACACGATTTCTTGCACTGAATTTTCGATAATTTTTAATGCACGGAAGAGTATTCTATAGCATACACTTATTACAAATATTTTACAGAAAATTATTAAAACGCTTGGAAAAGACACCTAGCCTATGCTTTAATAAATTAGCACTGTTGCCATGTTTAAGGGCCTCGGAGTTTGCAATTGCTTTGTAAATGTAACGTATGTAGGGGGGCCTCGCATTTGTTACTCCCAATTATATACAGGACTACTGAGGCGACCCCTACGTAATATTGAATGAACTAAAAACTGTATAAGAGGTGATATGCACATCACTTCTAAGACCAAAAAGAAAAGTGACAGTTTGCTACAGGGGGGCCAGGGAAAGGAAAATAACTGTACATACACGCATTTTACATGCGAGGCCCGATTTCGGGCCTCGCTTGTGCAAAACGGGCCTCGTTTGTATGAGTTATATGTAATTACAGGCCTCTCATGTGCAAATGATGATAAATGAAATATATATATATACCAAATTTCTTTCTTAGACGGGGATGCAGCCAAGGATAAAAAAGTTACACTCTTAAATTTTCAAGCTTTCGAAACTATATTTTGTTTCTTCATCAGGAAAAAACTACAATAGGATACAAATTAAAATTTTCTTATAAAATAGTCAATTAAAATTACTTACAGCGGACATAGGTCGTCAATACAATAAAATAAAAACATCACAGTTTTAAAAACGGAAAATTGTACAAATATCAAAATTTTTAAAATCTATAACAACGGTAGACTAGAGCCGAAATCAAACAAAATGAAAAATGTCGCCTGTCTTTTAGGTACGAATATCAGATAAGGAGGAAAAAAGTGAAAAAATAGTAAAGTTTTTGTTCCCGTAATACTTATACGGAGAACGGGGAAACTCTACCAAAAATTTTAAAACTGTTAATTAGTATTATTATTAAACAAAAATAACAACAAAGGTCACATACCACTATACAGGCTGTCGCCTGAAAGGCTGTCCCTGTTATTAAAATATTGATTTAATAAAAAAGTATAAATTACGCTGAGACCATCGATATCAGTCATTGGATTGCTTTCCCTTGCAATATGACCCTTCTCTTAAAATTTTCTTTTTTTATGGTTTGTTTCTGAATCTAATACTAAAATTTCGTCATAATTCATACTATGTCCAGAGGATAAACAATGATTTGCCAACATGCAACTGTGTTTATTCAGTCGTATATCACTTTTATGTGCTGTAACTCTATCTTTTAGTTTTTGTTTTGTTTGACCTATATATTTCAAATCACATTCCATACATGGGATGCAATAAACTACACTGGACCGCTGCAAAAGAAGATCTTTATCTTTCAATTTAGTGAACAGATTATTTACCGTTAAATGATTTTTAAAAGCCAACTTGGCAGCACCTTGTCCAGACAAACATTTTTTTAATTTGGAAGAAACAGCACCTAAATGTGGTACTGAAAAATAATGAACATTTTGTATTACTGAATTATTATTCCGAAAGTCTTGAACACCCTGTAACTGTGATCTCGAGAACAATAGACTTTTAAGAAGAGGCGGTGGATAACCACATTTAATAAATAAATTGTACAATTGTTGTAAATTAATGTTTTTAAGTGAATGATGACTTGTAGCTATTACTCTAGTTTTCATACCCAGAATCAAATTGATTTTCTGTTGTTGTGTGTGGAAAGACTCATAATGTAAAAATGTGCCTGATGATCCAGGTTTCCTATACCAAGATGTTATGAGAGAGTTATCCTCTCTCCTAATGAGTCTTGTGTCCAAAAAGGGTACACTCTTATTGGTGTCCTCTCGTTCGATGGTAAATTGTAAAAAAGGGTTATAGCTATTGAAAACTTCAAGTAACTGTACTACCCTATCTGAGGGAGCACATACCACAATGTCATCAACGTATTTTTTTAAAAAAGGTATTTCAAAATTGATTTTTGTCAAACATTCGTTCACAAGATCATCCATCACATACTGTGCAAGGATCGGTGATACTGGACTACCCATTGGCATCCCCAAAATTTGTTTATAAAAACTGTTGTTATAACTGAACACTGTGGAGTCAAACAAGAAATTCAGCAACTGTAAGAATCTAGTTTTTGTTATTTTGCAATGTAATTTAATGCTGTCCCAATGTTGGTTAATTGCTTGTTTAGCTAAATCTATTGTAATATTATTAAAAAGAGCTATGACATCTAGACTGAATATCACATAATCATTGGGTAATTGAAATTCATTAATAAAGTTACAAAAATCAAAAGAATCTTTCACAAAAAAGGAATTATTACTATCATAAGCCAAGGTAAGTATATTAGTAACTAATTGTGCAACACCTCTATTGGGGCTATTGATGCCTGATATAATCGGTCTCAAGCTCAATTGAGGTTTATGAATCTTAGGAAGACCATAAAATTTATTAATTACCCCATTATAACTTTTATACTTTTTCCCCTCCTC